>NC_090929.1:754349423-754652454 GCF_040938575.1 Ambystoma mexicanum | reverse complement strand
CAGTCACGAATGACGCATGCGCGAGCCTCGTTTGGGCTACGCGCATGCGTGTTGGAATAAATCACGCCAGTGCGGACAGTTGCCGCCGGGACGCGGAAGGTCTTCTTGTGTGCCTGCGTGCATGCAAGCATGAGTGAGGTGCGGCCCAAGGCACGGACGCACACATAACATCTGGCGACGAAGCGGGATGCAAGGGAAGCGTTTATTGACACAACGCTGCGTGTCAATCTTCGCAACGTGACACCGTTGCGTATCACGAACCCGGCGCGAGCAGAGCGGATGTGTTTTCACACATGGTATGAGGCAGTAGCGGCCTGAAAAGGTGCTTGTGCGCTGCTCATACCGGAACAAAGCTACGCTAAACAATTTTTGGAACTTCGGCAGTCTTCATCATCCAAGAGGACTGCACCTGAACCAGTGGCCACCACACAAGGGGTGACTGAAAGGAAACACAAGCATAAGGGAAGGCCCTCAACAACTGGAAGGTTCCACGGCTGCGCAGTGACCCAAGGTACGTCTACTGTCCATCTAAGTCAGGCTTGCGGCCTCTGAACCACCAGGAGGTGCCTGTGCGACCTGTGAACATGGCGGAAAGTGACGGTGAAGCAGAAACAGCGAGAGTGGTAATAAGGAGACAACAGGGGGCCTTGTTACCCATGCAAGAATTTGACACGTTGGGTCCCCCTCGAAATTGGGCCCAAGATGGTTGTTGTGGATAAAAAAATCGGACATGTACTTTACTGCAACTGGGGAATCCGACGACGACACAAAGAGGGCCAATCTCCTGTACTCTGCGGGCATGGACGTTCTGTGCATTTATGAGTCCCTTAACCTGCAGGTAGTCACCTATGACGCTGCCTTAGAGAATCATTTCATTCCGTTGTCCAACGTAGACTACGAGAGATTTCTGTTTTGTGGTGAAAAACAGCGGGAAGAAGAGTCACTTGACCAGTTCTGCGCTCGCCTGCGACAAATGGCCACAACTTGTCGATGGGACAACGATGAGTCGATGATCAGAAATCAGATCATCCAAGGCTGTGGCTCAGGCAAGCTATGTAGGCAAGTGTTGAGGGAGCCTGGTTGGACTCTGCAACAGATCTTGGACAGTGGAAGGACCTATGAACTGGCGGAATCGAGGGGTGCTAAAATGGATGTGGCGGTGCGTCCGGGAAAGTCAGAAGAAGCGTTTGCAGTTGGAAAACAGTTGACGTCGAAAGCCAAGTAGGGCCAGAAACGCCAGGAAGCTGGTCCGCTGCAAGGGGCGCCATCTATTTGCCAATGCTGTGGATCTGACTTGCCGCACTCTGAAGTGTCCCGCCAAATCAAGATCCTGTGGCAGATGCAATGGACCCGGACACTATGCCCGGATGTGTCGCGCTCCCGGTCCAGTGTCTTTACAGAGGGGCCCGGCCAGGGCACGTGGTGGTGGTTCAAGGGGGCAGAGGAGCACTGCGGCATTAGAACAGGAGATGCAGAGGCTTAATATGGCCGAGGAGGAGGAAGATGAAGAAGATGAAGTGTTCTTCATTTCCAGCATAGCCACAGGGGCGAGGAAAAAGAGACAGCCCAAATGTGTCGTGGATATTCAGGGGGTGCCGACACAAGTGCTGATAGACACGGGGACCTCAGTGTGCGTGCTTGCCTCCGATCATTACAAGTCAATCCCGGGACCACCGGCGCTGGATGCTTCGACGGCGAAAATGTTCACGTTTGGCGGAGATACACCACTCCCCATCAAGGGCGTTTTCGTTGCGCCTGTGTCGAAGGGCGGCAAGACCATAAAAGCCTGATTTTTCGTCACGGACGTGAGCCCTCACTCTCTGCTCAGCTGTGCGGCATCAGAGGCCCTGGACCTAGTGCATATTGCGTGGGAGGTCTACCAAGTGGACATTGACCAGCTGCTGGACAGGTTCTCAGGCATTTTTAAAGGGGTGGGAAAGTTGGAGGCTCCCCCGGTGCGTCTTCACATTGATGACACCATCAGGCCTACGGCTCTCAAGCATCGACGGATCCCGTTTCACCTCCGAGAGAAGGTGGAGGAGGAACTCTGCTCACTTGTTCAGATGGACATTATTGAAAGTGTGGAAGACCCGACGCCCTGGGTTTCACCCATCGTGGTGGCCCCCAAGCCAAAACAGCCCGAGCGGTGCGCATCTGCGTAGATATGTGTTAAGACGGATTTCTGAACTCTGTCCTGGTGGCGCAGAAGTTCAGAAGGCCAACCTAATTACTTGGAACAGGGTAACCTCTGGACGAGCCAGACCAATCAAGGTAGCGATCGCAGCGGTCAAGACTAGGTCTCAAGAGGGGCGAGGGTGACTGAAAGCCTGCAATGAGCACACAAAGCAAGAACACTTACAAACTACTCAAAACAGTTGTTATATTAAAAATATACACACATTTATTCCAAGGCCTTTAAAACAATGACCGTAGCGAGAAAATCACAATATAACGATAGTAAACCAACACATACCATATCAACACAATATATATACAAATACGATAGTCTCAAGCGTTATATGCACGAAATGTGTAGTCCACCTAAAAGGGAAGGAAAACAGGCAGTGCGAAATAATGCTTAGACCCAGTTCGCCTTCAGAGGCACCTAACTAGATGGAAGTCCGAGCCCTGCGAAGAGTGGAGCCTTGTGCTCAAAAGTACCTGCACACGCTGGTGCCAACGGGCAAAAGGAGAAGCTCTTCGAGGGAAATCAGGCAGTTCGGTTTAGTGCACAAAAGAAGAACAAGTTCCGCGACTCAAGCGCAGCCTCCACAGTGGGCAGAAGCAGAGCGCGAGTACGGAAGAGGATGCTGTTTTGACACAGCGGGGAAAAGCAATGGGCTCCTGCAGGAGGGCGACCAGATCCTAGCTATGCTACTCACCGGTCCCCGATGCAAGCAGACCCAGGCTTCTCCGCGTCCGTTTCAGTCGCTGGCAGGTTCAGAAGAGCAGGGAACGCCTCGTCGTCGTGTTGAGTAAAAAGACGTCCCAATCGAAGAAACCCGCACAGTTTGTTACCACAGCAGGGCAACGGAGCGGCCGTGTGTATCTCAGCCAAATGTACACTACTCACTTCAGACCTGGGAACGCCAAGTGTACGAAGCGTGTGAGAGTGACAAGGACTCGCTGGCTTACTGGCAGGAGATGGAGAAGATGCCGAGAATAGCTGTTCCCGCTATTCCAAGGGTCGAAGTACCAGTACAGGCCTTCTGGTTCGATCAAAGGTGAAAAGGGTTTCACAAGGCGACAGCAGTGCAGAGGAGAAGTCCTTCAGCGTTTCACCAGCGATTCCTCAGTCCAGCCTCTTGGTTGCAGGATACTTGGCTCCTGTATTCCTTTGTTCGTGAGAACTCAGGAGATCGACATGGTAGTGGTGTTTCCAGCCCCCTCTTATCCACGGTTCCCTTCGCGCCAAAACGGAGGGGACCCAATGGGAGATCCGCTCATCAACACTCACACCATTCGTGGACCAATCACGGACCACGGTGGTCCCAGGCATTCACACCACCCTAGACTCTCTGGCACCCAGGATGTGTATTGGGACCAGACATCCCAGCCCACATCCTGGAGGCACACACAAGACATGTAGAAGCCCGCGAAAGCATCTGTGTTTCGCGGGAAAGTACATGCCCAAATAAGGAAGGCCCCGGGTCGGCTCGACCTGGGGAAGGTGAAGGGAGCAAGACGGTCAGCGGACAGGACAAAGGAGCCTCGTGGTCTGGCCATTTTGGGAGTCAGGCCACCATTTTGGGTTAAGCACGGAAAACGCGCTTAGAACGCCAAAAGGAGCTCAAAACACAAGAAACGATCGCTGCCACCATTCCCGTCCCTGAATCACTTGCACCGATCAGTTACAATCCTAAACGAGTAACTAGGGCCTGTAGAAGGCTAGAGACCCAAGAGAGCTGTAACTTATCTTACAGTGCCCTCTTGTGTCATGTTGCACGAAAGCCGCAATATGATAAAAGAAACTACGGGAAACAGCGTTTCCCGGTACTGACTGTCTTAAGGGCATGTCAGTTTCCCCGTAAGAAAGGAGCGAAAGCCCAGAGGAGTGCGGCAGAAGGCTGCACTTCTCTGGCAAAGTCAAGAACAAGGTGAAAAACAACAGCAAAAAGTTTAGGGGTTGCCACATGGAAGGAAAATTACCTACAATTACGAAATCTTTCCTAACAATATGCGCCTCCCCAATGCCGCCATTAAGAGGGAGAGATACATCACGGCCACTCTTGATGATATCATAGGAGAACTGCAGGGTGCGAGAGTTTTCTCGAAGTTAGACCTGCGGGCGGGCTATCATCAGCTTGAGCTCCACCCAGACTCAAGGTTTATCACGACCTTTACGACGCATGAGGGCCTCTATCAGTTCAAGCGCCTGAGCTTCGGCATTTCATATGCTGCCAAAGTCTTCCAGAACACCATCAGGGGGGCGCTGGCAGGTCTCAAAGGCGTTTTGAATATGAGTGATGACATTTTAATGTTTGCCGAATCTGAGACAGAGCACATGAAGAGACTGGAGTGCACACTGAAGAGGTTGGACGATTTGGGACTCACACTACACCGTGAAAAATGGTGTTCCACATCATCAAGGCGGCAGTGAGAAGTGGCGACTGGAGAGAGGTACTGCGGAATAACTCCAGGCGGCAGGCAGATGCTCAAAAGGACCTTCAGGCACTCTGGAGGGTAAGGGATGAGCTGTCCATTTCTGATGACGGATTACTGCTGAGAGGGAGGCAAATCGTGATCCCACAGGCACTAAGGAATCGTGTCCTGGAGTTAGCGCACATTGGACATCAAGGGGTTGTTAAGACCAAAGCGAGGCTCCGACCCAAGGTATGGTTCCCTGATCTGGAAGGGATGGTCGAGCGTTTTGTGAGAAGGTGTTTGCCATGTCAAGCAGCAACTCCAGGGGACAAGGCTCCACCGATCAGCTCCATGGAACGGAGCGAAAAGCCCTGGGGAACTGTCCATGTGGATTTTGGATCGACAGGTCGGGGGCATGTATTTCTTAGTGGCGGTAGACCAATGGTCAAGGTATCCTGAGGTGGAGGTGGTGGAATCCACAGCAACGGAGTATACCACTAGAGCCCTAGACAAAATGTTCGGGACGCACGGGTTCCCGGAAATACTATGCTACGACCTCCATTTACCAGCAGTCAGTTCACCCAATACTTCAAGGAAAGGGGCATCCATCACCGCAGAGTATCACCTCTGTGGCCTTGCGCTAGTGGGAAGCCGAAAGGCTAATGCGTATGTTGAACAAAGTGCTAAGGATATCCGCTAATGGGGGTGAGGACCTCCCGATGAAGCTCGTGGAATTCCCAAGAGAGTACCAGACCACCCGCCACCAGTCAACAGGGGTTGCTCCCGCTGAAGCGCTGTTTGGACGCTGTCCCTGTGGCATGATACCGGAAATAGAGGGCCGAGGACCAGGGGTCATCGACAACGAGAAAGTAAGAGAGGAGCGTGCCGTACGTAATCAGAGAGAGAGTGAGAGAAGAGGTCTACAAGACAAAGAAGTGTGTGTAGGTGATTCAGTGTTAGTCCGGAACCGTCACCCAGAGGGCAAACTGTCTTTGCCATATGAGTCTCACCCGTGGACGGTCACGCACGTGAAAGGGACCATGGTGACGACAGCCTGTGAATGTGGCATTGTCACCCGCAACAGATCTTTTTTCAAAAAAGTGGATACTTCATCGGAGACTCTTGACCCGGGGGAGAGCACCTACCGAGAAGCGATCCCAGAGGGTCCAGCCGAGGACGCCCCGAGGGTTGCCGTCCCATCTGGAGACAGTCCCAGCGGAACTACGCCAAGTACCTCGAGGTATCCAGTGCGAAGAGACCGCAGAACGCCTGCTCACCTCAAGGACTATGTCCTGGACTCGGGAGACTGAGCCGAGGTCACAGCAGACTTCGGACTGGTTGGGTTAATTGTTTTGTGTTCGCAGTTTGCACTGTTGTTGTAGCATAATGTTATGTTGTGTTTTTCGTTAAAGAAATAAAGGGATGTGACATGCCAGTCACGAATGACGCATGCGCGAGCCTCGTTTGGGCTATGCGCATGCGTGTTGGAATAAATCACGCCTGTGCGGACAGTTGCCGCCGGGACGCGGAAGGGCACACAGCGCGTCCCGTGTCTTCTTGTGTGCCTGCGTGTATGTAAGCGTGAGTGAGGTGCGGCCCGAGGCACGGGCGCACACATAACACCCTATATCAAAGTCTAAGCCTGGATATGTCTAATGACAGCAGGAAACGGAAGCAGAACTCGGCTATAGAATTGGTCTCGAGGCACTGCCTGTGTGTGCTATGGGCAGGTTTTAACAAAACACCTCTGAATCTTCAGAGCAAAAATGCATACCGCTTAAATGAGGTGAGATGAGACCAGACGGATACGGCAGGTTGTGCAAAGTTACATTATTTGTACACACGGAATGTATAACAGATCTGCAGATTCATAATGTGTTTTCATCATGACCGTCAAGATATTGCCGTTTGAAGGAATTAATTGCTGTTGGTGCCAGGGCTGGACTTCCCATATTGCACACACTGCCGCAATCTTGCCCATAAGAGCAGGGTATTCACCTCTGAATAATTGTGCACAATTGAGGTCTAGGCATCTTCCTTTTCTGTGCTCGGGGTTGCAGACTAATGTGCATTACTGTTGGGGGTGGGGGGGTTTTCTTTTAAAAATGACGCACTCTGGTTATTAGGGAGATTATCTAAGTTTGGGCCTGCATCAGACTAGCAATGGCTTGCAAAGTGGAAATCTCTGACTCAACTATGCGCTATACCAAAATAAGGAAGAGGGTGTTAGCCCTACTGCTGCACTAACACACTGCGAGTTGTGGTATTGTCGCAAAACTATGACCTAATGAAAAGGAACAATGTATAGTAACAGTCAAAGAACTACGCGAGTTATACACCCGCAATGGGGATTTTTAAGCTCTCTACCCTCAAGTTCCTAATTTAGGTAAAGTCAAATTGCAACACCTAAAATGTTCAGTGTTTCAAATCGGAGGGCGTCATTTGGTGGCAGGCACGGAGCCCTACCTGATTGTTTACCAACCGCTGCCCTTCGTCTAGTGCTGGACTTGGCTGCTCGGTCTTACACTAGTAAATAGAAAATGCTAATCCAGTATAGACTACTCCCAAGTCCATCTCATGGCACTCTGTATAGCGATCTGGGAATGACAATGTTGAAGGCCCATTATTATTTTAAGAGAGCAATATACCTTATTCTGAGTGAATGTGAGCTGGGGAATGACCTTCTGGTAGCCAACCCTGTGCTGGTCAAGAAAAAATGAAGGGAGTAGGACCGGCAACCGACTATACAAAAAGTGAATACCTACAAATGGTATAAGAGTTTATCACCTATGGACAAACAACTGGGTCACTAACCACTATATCTGAGGAAATTCCCAAATCCATTCTGGCGGGGGTTAATACCTCATACTACGATTACATTTGCTGTTGACTAGGGAGATCCGTCTGATATGGGAAGGTAATGTAAAGAAACAGCTATTTTGGGTAAATGTATGAGGTGTAACTCTCCAAATGTGGTTCAAACTAGGGCACATGTCTTCATTGAATGTAGCTCATTGCATGTAGCTTGGCTAGCACTGCTTAATAGATTTACATACAATTCATATTGTGTAAACGCTACAGACATGTTCTATAGATTGACTAGTGGAGAGGAACCCCCCTTAACGATAGCAACGTTAAAACGTCTTCATCTAGCTGGGGTGATTAGCAGATTAGCATTTCTTAAGAGGCTAAGCGAGCGTGTCCTATGAAGCCATCTATTTAGCACAATATCAGCTTATATGAACAGGGAGATGTGGTTTGTACGCTATGTGTGTGGAAAGAACTAGCTCCAGAAGTAATTAGTCTTGGAGGACATTTGCTAATCAGCATCTTATGGTTTGTTACGATTAGTACCTATGTGTTGGAAATTGTCTAACAAAGCTATTTTGCACATCAATGTTTTTCATCATTAGTACCAGTAGCAAATACCTAGGGAAGCCACTAAGGCCCCTAATCCCAATACTATCCATACTATATGGAAGGACCAGGATACAAAGTAGAAACCCTAGGCTCCAGTATAGCAGACAACAGAGCATGCAGATCCGGCCCCAGGGATTGCATGACTAGCTGCCAAGACTACGGGGGCAAGAAGCGGCACAGTTTATCTGTAAGCTGTATCCAAATTAGTTCCCAACCAGCGAGAATCAAGGGATGCACTTTCAAATAATTGCTTACATTGCTTTGTACTGTAAGAGGCTGTACTTTTGTCACCACAAAAGCAATAGCGAGCTGCTACAGAGTACGCAAAGAGTATGAGCGTCCCTGCAACTCTGTCATGCTGGAATTCTGGGTCCAACGAGGGGCCAATAGTGTTTTGGATACAGCTAGGAGTAAATGGCTGGACTGCAAACAGCAGGATCTTGATCAGCCCTTACCTCCACTTTAGAACTGCTGACCTATTTGGGAACATAACATAATTCTGTTCTATCTGGTCCAAATTTAACGCCATTGGGGAGAAGGTCAAATGGTAACAGGTGCGGTTCCAGGCATGAGGAGTTTAGAATTGTTATATGACAACAAATGTGGGATATTTTCTTCTTTGATGTATTGTGCCCCATTGTGATCAGCAGGACTTGGGGGGTTATAACCAATGTCACAACTCTCTTCTCTTTTTTCATTTGTTGATATGATCCATTGTTAAATCTAGGTGAGCAATTTTGGGATTACATTTTTAACACTCAGTCGGATAAAATCAGAATAACGATTGTTAATTATCTAATCTCATTGAACACAAAGAATGTGCACCCAGCATATATATATGATATGCATGATCGGATGTCAAAGCTAACTGGAATCAATTTCAAACTTTTTAGACTTGAGAAAAAAGAATTCTCTCTCTTCAATATGTGTCTTTTGCTTTTAATATTGTTTACTTTTTAATTTAAACTTGACTGAGTTTTGTACCTTTCACTTATCTCATATCGATGTAATGTTGATGTGGATTATGAAATATGTATCTTAAATTAAAATTAAATTGTTGTCTTGTTTTATCAATATAATGTATTGGAAAGTTGATTATTCAACTATATCAATAAAAAAAAATAATCTAGGTACGTTTTGTTGTGTTATGACGTACTTTGATGGGCTGACAGCCGAATAAAGTTATTTGATGAAGATTAGTATCTTTGTGTTGGAAATTGTATAATGAAGCTGCCCATTTGCACATTATTTGCTCATTTTCACAGATAAGAGGATCATTTGCATATGAAGTTGCCGAGTGGCACATTACTCGAGTACTTGCACAGAAAAGAGGTCCATTTTTAAAAACGTGTGCTTGGAACATGTTCTCAGTAACAATTGTCATGACTAGTATCCATGTCTTGGAAATTCTGTTGGGAAGTTGCTCATTTGCACATTACCTGTTCATTTGCAGAGAAAAAAGGATCGACTTCATATTCAGCTGTCTATTTGCACACTACCTGTTCACTTGTATAGAAAAGAGGACCAATTTGAAATACTATTGTGCCGAATATGTGCTTAAGAACTTATATACTTCATAGTATTAATTTGAATTGAAAAGAGGACCATTTTATATGAACTTGCTTACTTGTCCTTTTGAACAATAATGACCATCATTTGTATATGTTTGTATGCAAGACAAGGTCCTATGGAGATAGCTACTTCATAGTATGCATGTGTTGGAAAATGACTTAGGAAGTTCCCTATTTGTTAATTATCTGTTTATTTATACAGTTAAGAGGGTCAGTTTTAAATATCTGTGTACGAACTGTAGCCTAATGATGTGTATTATATGCAGTATAGATAAGGTTTAATGCTTTTAATGTCTAAAATAATTTGTTTACATCTATTTACCTGGCTGTATGGATGTTTGTGTAAGGTTGACTGGTTTGAGCCAGAATCACAATAAAAATAAATAAATCAAAAGCTACAACATGTTCCACTTCACCTTACTTTTGGGTACGTGCAGCTCCTATCCTGTAAGCATTGTCATCAGCTGTGATCTAAGTTTTCCAGTTGTTTGGATTGCACAATTTCAAGCATGGTGCTTCCATCTTCACAGCCTCCAACTCATCTTTTTATGTTAGCATCCTCTCAAACTCTGTGCCTTTTTTTAATAAACTACTCAGAGAACCATGGATCATATTTTGCATAATACTCAGCCAATCTGCGGAATGAACAAAGTTCCTCTTTGTTCTTGGGAGCTGGTGCATCTACAGTGCCCTGCAATATACTCATTTTGGATGTATGCCATGTTCTAAGCTTGTATAACCTAGGTACTCTACTTCAACTTGGTTCAGCATTTCTCATGTTTGAGTATGACTCCTGCTTCTTGTAATCTGTCCACCATTTCCTTCAATGCCTTATCGTGCATCACTTTGACAGACACGCATACCAATATGTCATCCTGTAAGTATGATCCATTCCTTACTTTACTTAAAAGCGAGTCCATCATCCTCTGAAACGTAAAAGCTGCACATTATCACCTAAATGGCATGAGCGTGAACTGAAATGTTCCAAATAGGGTGACAAATGCTGTTGGAGGCCTGGACTGTTTGGGCAGGTGTATCTAATGATATGCACCCCTCCAGTCCAATACTGAAAAGAACGTTGAATATTTTCATTATCAGTTTACGCTCGATAATAGTGTGAACACCTCTTGATTAAGGCTGCACAAATCAATGCAGATTCTTAAGTCCTCTGATTGGGGTTTCTTAATCAAGGCCACCTGGCTCAACCATTCTTACAACTTGACCATTTCAATTATTCCATTGTGCAACATTTTCTGTAGTTGATCCTAAAGAGGACCCCTGGCAGTGGTTGGGACTGGACCCATTTTATATTTTACTGGCATAGTTCCAGTTCTGAATTGTATTCGGTGCATGTAGTCTTTGACACAATCCAGGGAGTCAGTTAACAGTTTGGGGTATTTTGTCTTCACACTCAATACATCAGGTTCCTTCTCAATCATGTATATTTTGGTTCTGGCTCTCATACCCTTGAATTGTGCCCATCTCTTCAAATATCACAACTACTGGACACAGGCCTACCAAAGACTTTGGTTGTTCTTTAATTGGTATCACAGTTATGTGTTTGTGTCATCATTCTTTTGTAGGTGGTTCGGTATTGCTGGAAAACATTGGGAAAAAATTGGGAATGTGCTTTCACTGTGTATTCAGCAGTGACGAAAATGCCAAAAATACTTTATACCGAACAAGGGAAGCAGGGATGTTCCCCTTGCCCCCCTTGCACATATAATTGGGTTTGGGGTTGCGGGTGTTTCCCCCACTTCCAATAATGGAAGGTGGGGGACAATAAAAAAAATTAAAAAAAGAAAGGGTCCTGCAACTGAAGTTCCAACCCACTTTAGGGATAGGGAACGGACATCCTAGGGAGAGGGCCGAGAGGGGCGAAAGAAAAGAAGGTAAGTGCGCCAGTGAAAGTATAAAGAGGTAAAGGGGTAGCAGGAAAAAGTGATATATGTGATCATTGTCTATCTATCCATCTATCTATTCTGGTTTTTATATAGCGCCCTATCGCCCATAGGCCTCAGAGCACTCACAACAGAGACAGAAACAACGTAGAACACAAGACTGCAAAGAGAATGAGATAGAGATTCTTTTAGACTTCTCCTTCGTCGAGAGATATGTCTTAAGCAGTTTCTTAAAGATGGTAAAAGACGTGCTGTTTTTTTATGGGAGATGGCATAGCATTCCAAATCATCGGAGCCCAGCGAGTAAAGTTTGTGCCACCAACTTTTTCCAAGGTTTTCCGTGGTTGTTGCATATTATTTTTTCCATTAGATCGTAGAGTTCTTTGAGCCGGGGCCTTAATTAGTCTCTTAGTGAGATAATTAGGAGCGATGCCTGTCTGACATTTGAAGGTCATAACTGAGCATTTGAATTTTATTTGCTGTTGAACTGGTAGCCAGTGAAGTTTTTTCCTGGCAACTGGTGTTTTATCCTGCCGACTCAAGCCCCAGACCGCCCTAACTGCACCATTCTGAATGGTCTGCAATCTCTTGATGTTAGCCTTAGAGGTACCCATCAAGAGACTATTGCAGTAGTCCAGTTTGGAGTTAATTATAGCTCCTGCAATCAGCGCAAGATTTTGTTGTGATAGATATGGTCGAATTTGCCATATGAGATTGATCTAAAAGGCGCATGTGGATTTAAGATAGGAGACCTTTCTCTTATACGAGAGATGCGAGTCCATAGGAGACCTTTCTCTTATACGAGAGATGCGAGTCCATAAAAATGCCCAAGGTCTTGACATGCTTAGATACTTCGATTAAGCTATTGTTTATCTTGATTTTTTTGTATTGTTGATCTAGTTTCCCTATTTTTTTGAGGTGTGCCAAGAATTAAGAGTTCTGTTTTTGCATCATTGAGGGCCAAAGAGTTGTTTGCCATCCACTTTTGGATAGCATTGAACACTTTGTTTATTCTTTCCACGTCCTTTTCATAGGAACCTGACAATTCAAATACTAGCTGGGTATCATCAGCGTAATTTGTGAATTGAACACCCAAGTCTTTAAGCATACTGCATAGGAGTTTTGAGAAAATGTTAAAGAGCAGAGGCGACAGGCATGAACCCTGCAGTACACCACAGGTCAGCAGTGTTTTTAGGGAGCTGAAATTGCCCTTTACGACTGCGGCCATTCATGGACCTAGGAAAGATTTAAACCAATTTATTGCTAGGGGGGGGGTGCATCTGCCAATGGATTTCAATCTCTCAGCCAAGAGCTCATGGTCTATAAGATCAAAAGCTGAGGAAAGGTCAAGTAGCATAATTAGGGCAGTGTTTCCTTTCTCAACAGTACTAGCAATGTTGGCCTGAAGCTCCAGAAGCGCAGTCTCTGTTCCATGTTTGGCCCTAATGCCGGATTGCTCATTAGCCAAGATTCTGTTGGTATCTATGAACTTCTGGTATTGTATGTAGACAATCCTATCAATGATTTTAAGCAGGAATGGCACATTTGTTATGGGCCTGAAGTTGTCTGGTATAGAAGGATCCAGGTTTTCCTTTTTTATAAGAGTAATCCATGCTTCCTTAAGATCAGCAGGAACATAGGCTTCTAAAAAAAATTGATTGACAAATTGTGCAACCCATGGTGCCAAGGTGTCGGCGTAATCTTCGAATAGCTTGGCAGGGAAAATGTTACCCTGACAGGAAGATGGCCTCAACTTATGAATCACTTCCAAAACCTCTGAAATTGAGACCTTGTTGAAAGAGAAACGATCTAAATGACTATTTGGCAGATCACTCTTAATGGTAGTCAACTTAAAGTGAGTTAACTTGTGATCAGAAAATAGTTTTCTTTCAGTTTCAATAGCCTGTTGATGTTTACTAGTTTTTTCAGAGACACCTTCATGAATCTCTTGGCACCACTTATCGCTCTCTTGAGCTGGGTGTGTAATTGGAGGATATTTCAGTTCTTTAAGAATTTAAAAGATTTCCTTATATTGTGATTTTGATAGCTGAATCCTCGCAGTGTTCAGCTTTGGATTGAAGAATGGTCAGTTTGTAATCCTTAGCAGCTAGTTTATAAAATGCTAGTGATGCTACAGATTGGTGTTTTCTCCAAAGGCGTTCGGCCTTACGCTTAATTTCTTCTGGCTTCAAGAATATCCTTGGAGAACCACTTGTTTACGTTAGTGGATTTGTTACTTTGTTTAGGTTTAAGGGGGGCCAATTCATCAAAGGCTTGATTAGATGCCTTTCTAAAGGCCTGAGTGAAGGAATCCAAGGATATGTGCTGATGTAGCGGGGGCAGGAGAGGACCAAACTTATCTTTAAAAGCCCTGTTTACTGCCATTCTGTTACGCCAGGTTCCTATAGGTGGATATTTTGTGGGGCACTGAGTTTGTCTATTAGTGATGTGACAGGTAAAATTGATCAGATGATGATCAGACCATGCACAATCTAAAATTGAGGTAATGGTAATGTCCTGGTTTTTTGTCAGTATCCAATCCAATATGTTACCAGCATTGTGGGTAGGATTTTTAATTAATTGTTGGAACTTAATGGCCTCAAGTGAAGCTTTAAGGTCCTTAGCTTTTATATCCTGTGAGTTATTGGCCCATAGGTTCATATCCCCCATGACAGAAACGCTTGAGGTGTGAGTTTGGGGGGAGGTAGGAAGCTTATAGACTTCACGTGATTAGCTTTAGGTTTGACATGAAGCGCTTCACAATGTTCCAGGTCAAGGGTACTGGACATGTGAATGTTTAAATCCTTTTAAAAAATGATAGCAACTCCCCTTCCTCTCCCCGTGACACGATCTACACGAAGTCTTGTGTGACTTTCTGAAATAGCCAGCGGTATCACATGGCTAGTAGTTTGGGTCATCCAAGTCTCGGTGAGAAACAGGATATCCACTTTCTTCTCAGAGATCATGTCAGCAATTTCTTTCGCATGTTTTACCATGGAGCGGGTGTTTAATAAGCAACAATTAAGGTGGTCATGTGGCCGATGAGCAGTATTATTCTTACCTAGAGCCTCGACCTTTGTAAAGCAGTCATGTTTCTTGGATCACCCCTCATGGGTGGGTTTGGTAATTACCCCTTGGCTATTGTGGATCGTGGTATTACATCCATGATGTTTTGTGCTTTCTATAGTGAAGGGGGAGTCTATCAGAGTGTTAGTCGTAAGCAGCAAAGATGGTTCAACATTTATTGTTTGCTCGACATTCTTACCGGGCTCCGAGCGTTGAGTAGTGCAATGCGGTCCAACGTATCAATTCGTATACGTTCCATTCTCAACCGCAAGCTCTCTTGTACAAGTTTTAATAAGTCCAAGACTTCTATAAGTCCCATGTCAAGGAAGAGGGAAACAATGCGACCTTTATCTGACCGTATCAGACTGTCCCAGGCGTGCCGGCCCTGACGCGTCTGTCATGGGAAAACAAACAGCAAGAGACCTACAAGTCTGCTGGGACCTGTAGTTCTATCTCAGAATGATCCGTGGCAGTCTTTTAGTAAAAGTGAGGTCAGCAAATCTCACAACTCAATTTGACTGCACGGCACGAGGGGATTTTAAAATACAAATATATTCAGGTTCAATTCACAAAAATGAATCTCATCAGCACAAACAGTAAAATAGTATTAAATCAGCTTTTTAAAAATCAATGTTAAAACAATGCTGCAATAATACCAGCTGACAAATGGACAGCGCTTCTAGCCGTATTCTAAACCTCTAACCGCTGTGTGCCTCCATTTTCGGACCAAAATTTTCATATGGGGAATTACAGGGAGCACAGCATTCACATAGATCCGGTGTTTTCAACGATGACACCTCATAGATATAAAAATTGTACAACTCTCTCCTTTTCCTTTAATGGGAGGTGTGTCTGCTCATATTTAACGCCTACCCCCCAACTCTGTAATGTACACTAACACCTGATCCCTTCCTACGTTTTGAGGGGCAAGATGTGAGGTGAGATTCTTAACTGATAATGAGCTTCATTTTCATCATCAATTGCCCCCCGCCCCTCAAAATAGGAAAAGCAAAATCGTTGAAAAGATTTACTGTGCCAAAAAAAGTACTGGCTTCTGGCTCTGGCACCCGCTGAGGTGCTGTAGGCTAGAGTGCCCAGCACAAGATCACAATCCCCCACACTGCCATTTCATGAGCTTGTGTGCCTGCTCTGGATGGTATAAGAGTTCTGCTGTGAAGTTGACAAGAAGAAAGTCGTGGAACACTCTGAAGGCTCAGGTCCGGCTAAGGAGGCAGTACTTACTCATCATGGCTTCCTGCCCATGCATACCATACCCATGGGCATCAGCCATAGAGAACTTGGCTCAAGAGCATTTTTCTAATGACCAACTCTATTTTTGCATAGCTTGTACAAGTAATGTGCACATTTTCTCACCTACAAAATGGCATGGGTACATTCTACGTTGTGGACTTTTGACTGTTCTTTTTCTTGAGTACATTTCTAACAATATGCAAATATGCTCAATTTCAACAACAAATATTGCCTACACTTAGCAAAACTGGGTGAAACAATTTAGGCCGAATAGCATGAACTTTGTTAAAAAAATATCAAAATTCACTGATGCCATCAGGTATAGCAGCCATGAACATTTTTAACAATACAATAGCTTCATAACTCCAGCCTTTGATTTTCTCTCCCAATTTTACAATTTTTAATACAGCCAAAGATGCGGTTACAGAAGAAATACTTGATTGAGCCTCATGGAGGAGGATCTCATACAGATCCAAGGACAAGAAAGACATATTTGAGGACACATGGAATGAAGGTTCAGAGCTTCATGTATAATAACTGAAATTCAATAATATAATAGCAATATCAAGCTGACTGGATATTTTCTAAAGTAGCTCTAGATGCATAGGACTATATCATTTTAAACTATGCATTATTAATCAAATTTTTTCGTACCTCTTATCAAACACATTGCATTTTCTGAATAAACTTCTTTTAATAGAATCTAAAAAATGTACAGTCTTTATCCTCTTAGCCTTCATTTAGACTGCAGATTATTCTTTACCTGGTTTCATAATGTGCATGTACGATGTTATATTATGTGACATTTGTGAAGTGTTCATCTGCTGAGAAGATCTGAGATTGGATTAGATAATCAAGCAGGCCAAAAACGAACCGCATTATCAGCGATGGCCAGACAAATTTAGCATTAGCAATAGGGATAGCTAGTTATGGGCCAAGCTTATTTATAGTAAGTATTTATTTTATTCTATTCATTTCTTGGATATTAGAGATGGCATTTCAATCAGCAAAGCCCCACATAGGAAGCATTACACATGAAGAAGTCCGTCCCTGGGTTGGGTGCATTTACAAAAGGTGGTGGATGCCTAAATGAGAGTTAACCAGTTGATGCAGGGGTAATATAATGCAACATAGACTGGGGCAGAAACTAGGGGACAACAATTGGGCCTAGTGCCATTTATATGTGATCAATACACAAATGTATATTTTGAACATGCATGTGAGACATACTCATTAGGGATAGCCTAGAGTTTGTGGGGGGCAGTGAGCTGATAGGAAGCCACTTTTTCTTATTGAACATGTGAATCTTAAGTCTTGTCTTGAACAGCACTAAAGATGGGCTAGCCTTGATGTCCGGGAGTAGACAGAGGGAATTCCAGCTGCGGGGGGCATGTAGAGAGGAGTGGAAAAGGGCGGAGTGTTGATGAGGGAGGAAGAAAGAACATTTTGAGTGAAAGAGCAGATAGATATACGGCCAGCAAGGTGGGGGAGGGGAGGCAAGACCATTGATAGATTTGTAGATGAGGAGTATCAATTTAAATGGAGATATATTATGCATAGTAAGCACTCCAGCAAAGTGTTGGTGTGCAGAGGCTACTAAGGATCCTGGGAGGTTGTAGAGGATTTGTGAGAACTTTGTTTGGGGGTGGAAGGAGCACAGAGAAAGATCAAGGAGTAATCTCAAGCAGCAGTCAAGTTTACTGAGCACGAGTGTTGAGATTAGAGTTTTGGTTGAGTGGAGTTTCCTTATAATGTAGGTAAATCCTGACAGCAGCAGCATCTGTTGCTGTGATGAACTGTTGAGGTCTTGGGTCATTGTCAAAATGGACCCCATGTTTGCGACTGTGGCCGAGGGAGTGGGGTGGTCAGGAAGGAAGGAGATGGGAGCATGGAACTAGGTGTCAGTGAGAAGGGAATCGTTTCTTACCTGTAACTACATTTCTCCAGCATTGGTATCTTTCATGGATTCACATGCTTAGAATATTCCCCGTCGACAGACTGGGAACCCTCGGTACACTTATAAAGCCGTTTCCCATAGGAAAACTTCCGACACTTTTGTGTCCTATCTACGTCGTTTTTGGGGCCGCCCACGCATGCCCCACTAGGACGTAGTGGTATAAATGCCCCGCCCCCGCGGCTCCCTTCAGATTTCGACCCCTCCAAAGCAAAATGGGGTGAAAACCTAATTATACAAGTAGATTGCATTCCGGGGAGGCCGGCGGGCGCATGTGAATCCATGAAGGATACCAATGCTGGAGAAATGGAGTTACAGGTAAGAAACTATTCCCTTCTCCAGCATTGGATCTTTCATGGATTCACATGCTTAGAATAGAATGTACAGCAGTGATCCTGAAAAGCGGAGGCGTGAATGCAATCCGGCACCCTCCTAAGCACACGTATACTGAATCATGCTTACGTAAAACTGCCAATTTATAAATACTCAAAAGTACATGCACATATCAATATCTATATATATATATATACATATACATATATACGTCCATATATACATATGCTAAAATAAGTACAGACCCTTCTTGAAAAGGGCTTACCTTCTTGAAACCGATGGCGTAAGACTGCTCTTCCCATTTGAATCTCGTCCAAATGCTGCCGTTCGAGGCAGTAATGGCGGGTAAACGTGTGAGGCACTGACCACACGCCGCCTTGCAAATGTCTGCCAGCGGGATTCCTGCCCACAACGCCGCCGCCGCCGAAGTTGCCCTCGTGGAATGAGCTCTCGGACGCCCTTGTAGCGGTTTTCCCGCTTTGGAATGACAGAAGGCAATCGTCGACGAGACCCATCGGGCCAGTCCCTGCTTTGAAATTGCTTTTCCTCTCGCCGACAGACCATATGCAATGAAGAGTTGTTGCGTAGATCTAAGTTGCTGAGTCCGATGAAGGTAAACTTTTAGAGCTCTCTTCACGTCCAAGGTATGGAGGACTTTTTCCCCAGCCGAAGAGGGGGTCGCGAAAAAGGTAGGCAGGACAATGGATGAGTGTTTATGATAAGCCGTAGGAACTTTTGGAATGAAACGAGGATTAGTTGACAGAACCACTTTGTCCTTAAAGAACCTTAGGTATGGCGGGTCTACGACCAATGCTTGCAATTCTGAGAACCGCCTAGCTGCTGTTATAGCTATTAGAAAAGCCAATTTCCATGACAAGAACTTCATCGACGATGTGGCCATTGGTTCAAAGGGTGCTTTCATTAACCCTGCTAGCACCACATTAAGACTCCACGTTGGTGGAAAACGTTTAACCGGCGGGAACGTTCGGAACAGACCCCTCATGAAGTGTTTCACCAGCCTGTCACTAAACAATGGAGACGACTGCCTCCTCCTCATGAACCTAGAGATGGCCGCCAGGTGTACCTTTATTGATGAAAAAGATAATCTGCTCTTCGCCAGGTGTAGCAGATACGGTAGAAGTTGTTCCGGAGTTACCCTTAGAGGTTGCACTCCCGGCTGTCCTTGACACCACGTACAGAACCTTCTCCACTTACACACGTACAACTTGTTGGTGGAAGGGGCCCGTGCTGCTTGCAGGATTTTCCGACAATACGACGAAATGCTCAAGGCACCAAATTCCGAAAAGCCAGGAGCCAAGCTGTGAGATTGAGACTGTCTGGATTGTGATGCCACACTGTTCCTTCGTCCCGGGACAGGAGATTGGGAACCTTCGGGAACGTTATCGGTTGATCCACTGACAGGTGAAGCAGGTCGGAAAACCACGGCTGCCTCAGCCAACACGGTGCCACTAGGATGACCCGGCACCTGTACCTGCGTATCCACTGCAGAGTTCTCCGTATAAGAGGGAACGGAGGGAAGGCGTAGAGGAACTTGTCCGTCCACGGGAAGGAGAACGCTTCCCCCAGAGAACCTTTCTGTGGCCATCTGCTGGCATACTTTTCGCACTTCTTGTTCCTCTTCGTTGCGAAGAGATCCAGCGGGGGCTGTCCCCATTTCTCGAAGACCTTCGACAACTGAACGCTGTTTAGCTCCCATTCGTGTATTTGGTCCATTTTTCTGCTGAGTGAGTCCGTGTTAGGGAGAATTCTCTCTTTAGGCTGAATTTCCTAACCTAGCGAGTCCCCCAGCAGCTTTGCTGGATTTCTGGAGTTTGTTCTTTTTCCTGCCAAGAGTGAGACTCTTTTTCTCCCACTCTTGGACATGATTTATGGTGTTCCTTTGACTGTTAATGTGTTTTATGGGCTATGGGGTCCTTTACTCCATAGGGTCTCATGTGTTTTTACTATGTGTGTTACACAGCACCCTCCGTGCAGTAACACAGGGGTGTCATAGTGACACCCCACCATAGACTCCATACCCTGGGACTGACTACTGTCTCCCAGGGCATGTAAAGTCACCATTGGCTTTACTAGTCCCAAATTATTAACAGAAACCAGTACACACCATCATATTGTGGACGTACTGGTCGGGGTAATTTGATTCCCCTGGGGTCTGTTAGTCGAGGGGGTACGTCTCCATCCCCCCTGATCGAGCTTTGGCTGGTGGCAGTGGAAACTACTTTTTATATTCGACCGCAAATATTTTCCTATGGGATTTTCCCATTGTTCGAGGCTACCAACTTTAATTATTTAATTCTCATAGCCTCGAACATACCGCTGGTTTATTTAATTAATATTAATTCGCTGGTTGGTAATTTTTGCCAGGACTCTATTCTAAAATGGCGTTTGTGTTCTCTTCTGTGACTCCAACCCAAGTCGAGCCCTTTGTTCCACTTTTTGGCGGGCTTCTTCACAGAAGCCTCCAAAAGTGGTGCCACTCTGTCTGGGTACCACAGTGGGTGTGAGAGGGGGTTTAGGCACCCTGGACTGAGTTACCTTGGTAACTCAAGTCGCACTCTTGTGTGATTGGCCCACCACTTAGCATGTTTGATTGACAGCTAGGCTGAGTGAATGGGGGTATGCTGCATAAAAGCAGGGCTTTTGGGACTGGAACTTCAGAAGTCGCCACAGGACCTGAGAATCCGACGAGGGAGAAGCTGAGCCGACCTACCACGACGACACCACCGGTGGAGCCCTGCGGAACCGACTCACCACTTCCCGACGACAGAGAAGATCTCCCGGCTGGAGAGGCTTCTTCCCCTGACTGGTGGGCACAACCAGGTTACCTTCTTCTCTTCACACCCCAGCCCGGTTTGTGGTCGAACTGCCCGTGAAAAGCACCCCGGCGGCCGGATAGCCACTCACCACCGAACCGCGAATCAACGGACCGCTCCTTGTACCTGAGAAACTCCACTGCTGGTTTCTTCCCTGGCAGTGCAACGGACTCCTGTCTTCCTCCACGACGAGATCCTCTCTTCCCCCGGACGAAGCACCGACTTGCATCCGCTGCCAGGAACAACTGCCCCCGCTGGAGTATTCTCACCACTTAAGGTACCGTGTCCGCCAGGCCTCCCTTTCTAAAGATTGCTACAAGGTAATAATAACCCCTTAACCTTCTGGACTGGGCTGGCCGCCTTGACCCTCTAACTGGTCCCTTTCTTTGGTCCAACTCCTTTTTTGAACCTTTACAAGACTTTTGTGCACTGCAACCGTGTGACCTTGGACACATTTCGTTTCGATCCTCTTAAAGCGGATCCAGCCTACTGACTCTGAATTCATGGTGTTGCTTTGCCTTCCTCTCTTGTCATGTTCTTGTAAAAGTGTTGCGATCTGTTTCAACTTATTCTCTGCTTTTCTCTCCCTTTTTAAAAAAGAATTATTAGAGTGCCATCTACGTTAAGCGCTCACCGCGGTCTGAAAATAAGTGGGGCTTTACTTACGACTTGTCTAAATATTCTTTTAAGGGAGTGTATATCTTTTAGTGACCGTGTTTTTGAATTGCTTACTATTAGTGCCTGTGTGTTTTTCTAGATGTGGTTTTAAATAAATAAATTATATCTCTTTTACACCAAGCCCTAGTCAGCGTTTACTTGTTCTACTGTGTTCTCTTGACCTATTGTGAATACTCTGTATACTGCCTAACTCTTCTTGAGGGAAGTCTGACTGCTCAGCCACAGCTACCAAGTGAATCTGTGTGGTACAGACTGCTACCAAGTGGGTTTACTGCCAAACACCTGTAGTCCTAAATCTTTTGCAGTGGTCCCAGGGGGAACTGCACAGGTTTCTGCCTAACAGTCCGCTTGCTCATTCCTTACTCCCGGAAGATGATGAGCTATGATGGATATATCTTGTTTGAGAGCCCAATGCCACACCTTTTGAGCCTCGGTGGAAAGGGTTCTGGACCGCGTGCCCCCTTGCTTCCTTAAGTAAAACATCGCCGTCGTGTTGTCTGTCAATATTCTCACTATGGACCCTCTGATGTGCGGCAGGAAAGACTTCAGGGCCCAGAGCACTCCTCTCAGTTCCAGAACGTTGATGTGCAAGAGTGACTTTGCGTTTGTAGAGTGCCCATGTGTGCTCCCCAGCCTGACAGGGATGTGTCCATCACTATGGTTAGCCGAAACTCCGGCTCCTGTAGGGGTACCCCTCTGGATAGATTCTGAAAGCTCTGCCACCACTGAAGAGCTAGTAGGAGCTCGTCGTCGTCGACGGTCAGTTTGTCCGACCAGAGCCCTTGGGCCTGCGTCCACTGGTCCACCAGAAACTCTTGAACCGGCCTCATGAACAGCTGGCAGGCAGTTGCCCACCAGAGGAATGCAGGATGCCATAGCGCCCAGAATCGACACATATTTCCTCACTGATAGTCTGGTATTGATTTTCAGCCGAACTGCCAATCGATTGAGTTTGGTGGTTCTGTCGAGGGACGGCTTCACTAACCCTGAGTGGGTCTCGAATTGCGCGCCCAGGAACACCAAGCTTATCGACGGCGTCAACGAAGATTTCTCGAAGTTTACCGCAAACCCCAGCCGTTGTAAAAGTTGCATGGTGGCCTGCAAACTTGTGTGAATCGACATAGGGGAGGACCCCCTCACCAACCAGTCTTCGAGATACGGGTACACATGATGGCCTTGCCTTCTCAGCCAGGCCGCCACCAGGGCCAAACATTTCGTGAACGTTCTGGGAGAGGATTTCAGCCCAAAAGGAAGTACTGTGAACTCGTAGTGAGTTCGTCCTACCACAAACCTTAGGAACTTTCTGTGTCGCCGACACATTGGTATGTGGAAGTACGTGTCCTGCAGGTCCAGAGACGCCAGAAAGTCCCCTTCCTGAACTGACCGGACCACTTCCTGAAGCGTGAGCATCTTGAATTTTAGGCTTTTCAATGTCTTGTTTAGATCACGCAGGTCTAGAATGGGACGCCACTTTCCGTTTGGTTTTTTCACCACAAAGTATCGGGAATAAACCCCTTGACCCCTCTGCGACGACGGAACCAATTCTATAGCACCTTTTTGTAGCATAAGTTCTACTTCCTGCTGCAACACGCTCAGATGGGGTTGAGCTACAAACGCCGGTGGAATGTGCGGAGGGTTGCTTTTGAATTGCAGGGAATGTCCATATCTTACTGTGTCCAACACCCACTGATCCGTTGTTATTTGCTCCCATTCGTCGATGTAGCACGATACTCTGCCTCCCAGAACGTTCCGATGCCCGTCATTGCTGGTCCTTGGTCTGCTTATCTCTCGTCGACGAGTAACCTGTTCTCTTCCTGGGGGTCTGGTAGTCTCGAAGTCGTTTTGCCGCTTCAGAAGCCCATCTGTATCCCTGGGAGGGGTATGCCGGCCTACTGAAGGATCAGTCTCTCGATGCCGAGAATCTGGAGTTTCCCGATGCTCCCCTAAAGGGACGAAAAGACCTGAAACTTTGACCACTCTGGAGGGCACCCAAGGAACGCGCCGTGTCCGAGTCCTCCTTCATGCCCCTCAGGGCCTCGTCCACCTTCTCGCCGAACAGAAGGTCTCCCTCAAAAGGCATATCCAGCACCTTGTATTGCACCTCTGGTCTAAAGTTGGTGCATTTTAGCCATGCTTGCCTTCAGAGAACCACACCGTTATTCACCTGTTTAAACCCCAATTCTGCGAGGTCCACCGCGATGTTTATGGCATGATTGGAGGCCTCTTCACCTTCCCTGACAAGTAACATCGCCACCTTACAATGTTCTTCCGGAAGATGCTCCAGCATAGGTGCCAGTCGGTGCCAAATCTCTCTGTCGTATCTGGCTACTATAGCCAGAGAGTTGGCCGCTTTCACTGTGGTTGCTCCTACCAACAGCACTTTTTTGCCAAAGGCATCCTGTCTTCTGGCTTCACTTTCCGGGGGGGTCGTGCACTTGTGCTGGGCCCTCGCCTTTCTCGCCGCCGCCGCTGACACCACCGAGTCAGGGGTTGGTTGGGAGGACAGACACTTGGGGGTAGCTTCTGGGGCCTTCAATTTTTTCTCCAGGCGACCTTTTATTGCCGATTCCGAGAAAGCATGACGCATGATCTGTAACCCTTCCTGCCACACATGATCCAGGATGGGTATCGAGAACACTGACCTCCTTCTCTTTCCCATGTGGTCGAAAAGAAAGCAGTCCTTTTTCTCCTCTTCCTGGGCCAACCCGAATTCTGTACACGCTTTGACCATCATGGCGTGAAACGACCCAATGTCGTCCAGGGGAGACGGCTGAGCCGGGCTTCTCGGGGTTTCTAATTCCACCTGAGACTACCAGGTTGGATCCCTGGAGGGGGAAAAGTGAGACATCCGATAAGGTTCTCCTGTCCGAGTCCGAATCCATCAGTTCTCCTTCCTCGTGGCGTGCAGCTGAGAGGTCTCCACCCGCTGGCACTGCCATGGGGGTTGACGGAGGTGGCCGATGAGACGGGCCCGGTTCGTCGATGGGCGACCTGGCCGGAGTTGCTTGAGGTAGCCTCTCGTCCAGTGTCTTCAGCAACGTTTGTAACGTGGATAAAACCTCCAGCGACAAGAGTGACTGCGGATTGAGAAGAGGGGTAGACCCCGGAATGCTGGCTCCCCTGGAGAGAGGCCTGGTAATTCCTCGTAACCCGAGGTCTGCACGGCCAGCTACTCTCACATCCTCATCTGCCGAGGACACCGAGAAAAGGCCTCTTGCAGCAGTAGGGTCTCCGGCAAAACCGTGTCGAATACTTCTGGTCGCCAGGCCTCTTGCGGGATCTCCGTCGACGAGGCTAAAGCTGGCCACGTCGTCGCTGTCACCGTCTGCGGCCCAAGAACAGTTCAGACCAATTGTGTCAGTGGCAGAGAAGGGGTCGACGACTGCCCTGCCGTCGACGCCGGTAGTGGTCGTGTAGGTCCCTGAGGCGTTCCCGCCTTTTCTGAACTTGACCTACGCTTCTCGACTCGGGGTCGATCTATGGTGATCGCCCGAGGAGGATTTCGACTTTTCCTTTCTGTCTTTCTTCGTCGAAGACGAGGATGACGAGGCTTTCTTCGACGAAGACTCCTTAGAATGGCTTCTCGATGATTCCTTCTCCGCCGGTCGTGATTTCTTCACCGGGGTTCCAACGATGTCGAGCGGCGCGGGGCCCCCGAGGATTTTGACGCTGAGGCCACGCTGTGTGTGGAGCCTACCTCCGAAGGCGGGTATGCCCCCGCTCCATCGTTTAGCCATGCCACTAGTCGTCGACTTCGATCTTTAAGAGTCTTCTGGGAGAAGCCCTTCCATATGTCGCACTTGTCTGCCGAATGATGAGGGTGTAGACAATATATGCAATCCATATGCCCGTCACCCTCATACACCTTCTTCAACCTGCACGTAACGACGGGCGGAACAGTGCTTTTCCCGACATCAGGACAAAACTCCAACAGCACAACCTAGACAAAATAGTAGACTACACAAGGTGCTCCCACTACTTTGGAGACGGTTGAAATCTGAAGGGAGCCGTGGGGGCGGGGCATTTATACCGCTACGTCCTAGTGGGGCCCCATAAACGAGGTAGATGGGACACAAAAGTGTCAGAAGTTTTCCTATGGGAAACGGCTTTATATGTGTACCGAGGGTTCCCAGTCTATCGATGGGGAATATTCTAAGCATGTGAACACAAGAAAAATCCAATGCTGGAGAAAGATTACATTCATTTCAGAGGAGCTCAAAATCAGGCAGCATAGAACTATCCGATGAAGGATGGATGTTGGGCAGCTGGTGATGGGCTTACAGGGAACAAGTAAAAGGAGGGAAAGGAGACAAAGCTCTGAGTGGAATCAGCAAAGAGGGCATAGTGGCAGCCAACAGATAATCTGCTTTGCCCAGAGAGAAGATGAAGACTGGAGAAGAGTGGGAAAAGGATTGAACATTGGAGGGGAGGAGGTGTTAGACTTCCACCAGATGTAGAAGGAACGGCCATAGAGGTAGCCTGCCACCCATTAATTGTGGTGTCCTCCTAGAGCCCTCCACCGGTCTACTTCTAATACTCTGCGGGTGAGTGGCTTCTCCAAGCAGAGAATGGGGGTAGATCCCTCCCCTTAGCAGGTACCTCCCCCTGGAATGGCCTTCTTGCCTCTCTATGCCTTGAGCTAGATCTCCCTAAGTTCCAGACCTTCCTCTTCTCTTCTTTCTCGTTCCTTCTCCCCTGCTAACATTCCCTTGCTCCCTCTGCTGACTGCCTGTTTGGTGTCCTCTGAGTCTTACAGGACACTAGCCCCCCCCCCATGACCAGTCCCCCTGCACTTGCCGCCTGGCCCACTTTGAATTGCTGCCTGCTAACCTTGCGCTACAAGGCTGGGATTGATGCCTGTAGTCCCAGCATTCCTTGAACTTAACTCGGGCCCTGCTGCTCTAGGTGCACTTCACCCTGTAACCTCTCCCCTGCACTTCTTATTGCGCCCTTGCACGATCTAAATGACACTAGGCCTAGTAAGATTTTTTGGCTTGTCCTCACTTTGTTCCCCCTCTCTTGCCTGGTTGTGCCTTGAAAACTTGCTTACAGGCGCACAATAAATCAATCAATCAATCAAATCGACTGACAACCAAACCACCACCACAGCTTCAGTACTTTGTGTCTATAAGCCGTTTTTCAGATACGACAACAATCACGATAGAATATTCCCTTTTCAGAGGGGCAGCCTCTTTGCCACTCTGGTCTGTCTGCAATAATGGCAACCCACAATTACCTTTAGGATACACTTCTCTCCTCTTCCTATTGGCTTTGGCAGTATAGGTTGTATGAGCTTCTACTGAATAACTATAAGTAGCAAGCTCCCCTTTCCCAACCTTGCCTTTATCTCTCTGTATTCTGTCAGCCAGGATAACCTACCCAGAAGCCTTGTTGCCATTCTCTCTTTGCTTCAGGTAATACTTGCACACTTTTGGCTGGGGCAACCCTGTTGTTCCATTAGGTGTATAATAATACTTGCACCATTGCTTGGCTTTGAGAAATGCTAGTTTCACTCCTAATTGGGGAGACACGTTATTCACTCTTGGCTTGGGCAATACTTGCTCTTTCCAACTTGTAAGGATAATGTTCAAATGCTGGATTTCTTGTTAAAGTAGTCTGATTTGCTTTAGTAATGATTCAGAGGTCCCTCTTCCTCCTAGAATCTTTATTAGGCACAAGCGACCACGCCTTTATATGTTTTCCAGCAAATGAAAGTTCAAGAATAAAGTTCATGTGCTTCTTTCTTACGTGAGTGAAAGAAATGACACTCACTTATACTCGAGTGCTACATTTCAAGTGCCCCATTGTTTGGCAATCAACTGTCAACTTCACATTACTTTAAAAAAAATAATAATATTGGATGGCGTCTATACAGTAGAAAGGGTTTCCAGGCGCCACAAGACAAAAAGGGGGAGGGGGAACAAGGGACGCTAAAACAACATTCGGATCATGCAAGTGCAGTGCATAAGGTAAAGTGCAGGGGGGATGGAGGAAGCCCCAGGGATGAGGCTGGATAAGTGCCTGAGGAGTCTGTGGAGGGCAAGTGCGCAGGGAGGCAGGAGCAAGGGGAAGTGCGAAGAACAGGGATGGACGAGACTCGGTAGTCTAGTCAGGGAAAGGAGCTCGAAAGCAAGTACTGGTCATGAGAAGACTAGTAGGAGGAGAGCCTGGCCCCTGTAGGACTCAAAAGGGGCCAGGCAGCCAGTCGTAGCAGCGGGGTGGGGCATTAGCAGGGAAGGGGGAGAAGGAAGGAGGAGGAGAAGAGGAAAGTCTTGAGGAGTTTCCGGAACTTAAGGATAGCCGGCTCTATATATGATAAGGCCGGGGAGGCCATTCCCAAGGGAGGCTCCTGTCGAGGAAAGAGATCTACCCCCTACTCTCTGCTATGAGAAACATTTGACCTGCAGATAGTTAGAGCTAGAGGACCGAAGGACTCTAGCAGGGAGGTATTTGGGGAGAGAAAATTGGATATAGCCTGGTACCAGGCCCCAGAAAGCCGGTACTCACATGCAAGTGATTGTTTAAAGATACTGTTGCCGGCAGTGTTCACGCAAGGAATCAAGAGTGCTCCGTAAGACCCACCGGCTTCTGTATTCGCGTTTTGCAGGACATCTGCGACTTCTGGCTACTATTTGGACCCACAGCCTTCCTTGTGGAGGGCGTCTCTGGTCCGTCCACGTAATTAAGGAGCCCTTCTGGCTCCTGAGACCCACAGCTTCACAGCAACTCCTGGCAACGGTCTCCAGCACGCTTCCTGATGCGCAATCTCTGCAATTAGGTTCACATGGAGAAAATCAGTTTTCCTTTCCGCCTCCCACTGCGCAACCTGGGGAACAGGACCCTCACGGGATAAGCAGTTGAAAAAGAAGTTGACTGAGTCAAACGGAGTACTGAGGGCAAGGACAGAGCCTTTGAAAGGGAGTGATTCTAGTGACAGTAGAGAAGCTGGAGACGCACACTTGTCTTCTTGAATGGTTGAAAATATCCATGTTTGAGGGCAGAGGATGAAGGAGCTAGTGGTGGTCTACAGAGTTAGCAAGTGCATTATTGAACTCTGCCAAGGGGAGCTCGATAGGGTAAGCAGGGCAGAGAAGCCTTTCAGGAAGGACTTGAGATGGTCGAGTTATGGGGACATGGAGTTAGTTTTGAATTTCCTTCTGGTACTAGGTAATGCTTTTTGAATGCATGAGGAGTCACCCGTGGACAGTCTCATGGTAGAACTCTGGTTTTGTGTTGATTTGCCTCTTTGACCAATGGCCTATGGGCATATTTGGCTCGTTTAACAAGGCCATTATCTGGCCTTGTCAAGAGGGGATCTGAACCCCTCACTGCCGGGGTGGGAGGCTTTCCAGGGAGAAATCCTAAGCCAGTCCTACTCCCGAGGTGGATGGTGGTAGCACAGTGGGCCCCCATTGCTGCCCCCCCCCCCTTTATGCCAGCATGTTTGTTTCCAGACCCTTTTCTACAGCCATTCCCTCTTGGCTCAAATACTGGTCAGTGTCTTTTTGTTTTCATAGATCACCAGCACGGTGCAGAAAACCATCAGCAAAGTCCAAGCATGAAAAGCAGTAGAACAGAGAAGAAAAGCCAAAAGGAGAAACCAGCCGAATACAGTCGTGCATTGCATAGAGAGAGATCCCTGTCTCATCTGCACACAGTGTGGAGAGCAGCATCATGGGGCCAGCAGAGCCCGCACAAAAAGTCACTGGTCCCCTACACCACCAGGGAGAAAAACAGGGGAAAGGACCAATCTGTCCCCGAATTTACTGGTATACCCCACCACAACAGATCCAATAACATGAACTGGAACAGTGGGCTGCCTACACTGCAAACTTTGGTATGTGGCGGGACTGCAAAGAGAAAGCAGGCAGGCCTTAGCACCCTTCTTATGATCTTCCCTCAAACATACATACTCCAGGTGGCGAAAACAGATGCAGATTGGCCAGGGTAAGGTGGACAATCCTCACAGGAGAAGGTGGATTTAAGCAGGGGACAGGAAACAGGAAGTGCAGGTTTTTCAGGTTAGGGTGCCGGTGGAGTAGGACCAAGACCATGAGGACTAAGGAGGGAGCAGTGATTTGTGGAGGAGATTTGTGGAGCAGTTGAGGTATTGTCTTCGGAGTGGAAGTGATTCTGCAGTTTAAGTATGCGACTGAGCAGGTAGGTTAGCGTAAGGAGTAAATGTGAATTTAATGGTACTGGGTGAAAGGGGGGTGTTTCAGTAGTTTGTAGGAGGTGGGTAGCAATGGGAGGAGGAGAGTTGGGCAGGAGGAAAGTAGCAGAGGGAGGAGGAGAGTAGTACTGAGAGGAGGAGAGTAGTAGTGAGAGGAGGAGAATAGCAGTGTAGAAGGGGAACAGTGGAGTGGGTAACACCAAAGGGTGGAGGCAACATCAGGAGGAGTGAAATGTTGAAGGGACATCAAAAAAAGGAGGAAGGAGTGAGCAGGAAGAAGTCAGAGTAGAGCAGAGAGGGAGAGGTGACAGTAGAAAGGGAGAGGTGAGAGTGAATGTGCAAGGATAGCCTGACTCAAACCAGGTTAAGTTCAAGGCACTATACACATTTCCTTTAGAACACCCACCCTTGGATAGAGTAGGGACAGTTAGAAAGTCTGTGAGGGAGATTAGATAGCCAGCGTCTTAAAATACTATCTGTAGCACAAGACCATTTTTAGACATTTGGGGTCAACATTCGATAAGACTAACAAGGGGTTAGAGATGCCTGGGTTAGGGAGGAGGGTCAAAGGCAGACAAGAGAGAGGGGACAGCGTAGGCCCTATAAAGAAAAAATAAAAACCCTTGAACTGTCTCTATGATACAGAGATGGTATTAGAAGTGGGATCTTCATCAGACTCCAAAACAGAGGTCCTTGACTGCCACCCAAGATGCTGAGAGTCATGAGATGGACAAGTACGGCTTGACTCCCCACCAAGGTTACCCCAGTGGCTACCAGGTCTGACATCTATGCAGATGAGGAAACGACAATCCCACCTCTGGGCCTAGCCATGGTTCAGACTAGCCTGAAGATGGAGATACCGGAGGGAACCTATGGGAGAGTGGCTCCAAAGTCTGTGTTGCCCCTTAAACATTCTTTGGAGATCGGAGCAGGAATGATTGACCAGAACTACCTTGGAAATGTCAGGGTGCTCCTGTTGAACCTGCAGAACACCTCAATCATCCTGAAGCAGGAACAACCCGAAAACTCAGCTCATATGTGAACAAATACTTATTCTGACTATGGACAAGGTAGAGACATTGAGTACTAGTGACCATGCAGAATCGGGGTTCAGAGAAATGAATGATGCACGAGAAACAGAGAACCTAACAAGGTGACTTCCAGGTCTTGGTTCTGTGAAATTTGCAGAGGCCCAGAGAACAGATCCTTTTTTTGTCCAAGCTCAGAAGAACCTGGTTTTGTAGGCTTACAGAGGAAGAATGAAGACCCCACATTTCATTGGGAAAGATGGCATCCTGTACAGAATCACAGTGGGAACGGTGTTGGTGCCAAAGCTGGCATGGTAAGTAGTGCTGGAATTACCACATTCAATTATAACTGCTGGACACTTGAGCACAGAAGAAATCCAAAAGACCCTTATAAGCAGGTTTTATTGGCCAGGAGTTTACACCAAAATGTAACAGTTTTGCACCTATTGCCCCACCTACCAGAAAACCTCAATTGACGTTGTGCCCATGGCCCCTCTACCAACCCTACCCATCATAGAGGTACCCTTTCAATGAATTGCTGTGGACGTCGTAAGACCCTTGGCATCCTCAAAATCAGGTAATAAACATATCCCGGTATCGTTGACTATGCAACCCTATATCCGGAGGCCTTTCCCATGTGAAGTAACACAGAGCAGGCCATCTTGAAGGTGCTTATTCAATTGTTTTAAGGGAGTGGGGGTTCCGGCAGCGATCTTGACAGACCAGGGAAGTAGCTTCATGTCTTGACTGGTGGATGAGATGAAGTAACTGATGAAAATCCACACTCTGTGTAACTCTGTCTATCACTCACAGACTGATGGCCTGGTGCAGAGGTTTAATAAAACCCTGAAGCAGATTTTCTGAAAACGAGTTGCTGAAGATGGAAGAATTGGGAAGGCTCAATTTCCTGGGTGCTATTTTCCATAAGCCTCAACAGGGTTCTCTCCCTTCATGCTTGCAAATGGGAGCACTCCTAGGGATGTCCTCGACATTCGGCGAGAGTGGGAGGGCCCCAATAGTCGGCAAACCAGTGATCACCCCATTTTCCAAAAATACCAAAGAATATGTGGAGAAGGTCAGACGGCTAGTGAGTCCACATAATGATGCGGCCCGGAGTCGAGCTTTGAAAGCCTACAATAAAGAAGATCAACTACGTACTTTCAAAGTGGTGGACCGAGTAATGATATTGTTGCCGATAACACAAAAGAAGCTATTGGCCAGGTAGCACAGACCTTACATAATCACTGAAAAGGTCTCCCTGCTAACATATAAAAAGAAACACGCAGAGCAGTGAAAATCATCCCAGTTATATCACATCAATGAGCTCAAGGCCTGGAAGGAGAACAGCAATTCCCAGTAATTGGTTTGACACGCAAACATTTCCCTGTGAAGCTCACTACCTCTACAAGTATGAGGGGTAGGAACCCCCTGGGACTGAGCACTTGAAAACACCAAGAACTGGCACAATAGTTTAACAGATACACATATGTATTTGCCACAAAACCAAGGAAAGGTTTCTGTATGGACTTCAGGTGTATACATTAAATTGACACAAATCCCATGCCTCGACTTGACGAGCTTGTGGAGAGAATAGGACTGGTCAAATGTATCTCTACACATGCTCTCACAAAAGGATACTGGCAGGTGCCTCTAGATGAGGAGGCCAAACCCAGACAGCTTTCTCCACCCCAGATGGGTTCTACCAATTCAACATTACTACCCTTCAGGCTACATGGGGCTCCTGCTAAGTGTCAACACCTCATGGACCACATCCTCACCCCGTCTAGCCTTTGCTAGGGCGTTCTTACACAATATAGTGGTAGTACCAGCTAGGATGAACACAACCAAGACTTTACCACTGCCTGCACCCAGTTAGGGAAGGCCAACCTAACAGCGAATCTAGCAAAGTGTCATCTAACTCAGCCTTCAATAATATATTTGGGGTTCTAAGTGGGAAAGGTACTACTGCAAAGTGCTAAAGTCGAAGGTATAAGCCTTGTACAGCGACAAACACGAAGGAGGACAGGTTGGCCATTAAAGTAGCTTTATACCAAGGTGCCCAGAAACCGTGAGTCCCCTGATTAACCGACTAAAGGAGGGACACCCCAACATCATAAAATGACAGAATAAAGCCCAGACAGCTTTTGACCAATCGAAGGAAGTCCCATGTAAAAGACATGTCTTCATTATGTCCGATTTCATTAAAGAATTCATCATACAGACAGACGCCTCAACCATCGTCCGGAGGCAGTTTTATCACAGGTAGAAAATGGCAAAGAGAAACTGATCATCTATATTAGCGGAAACTGTACCCCAGAGAAATGAACTATATGATAGTGGAGCTAGAAGCTCTGCCTCAAATGGCCAGTATACAGTCTGGTATTATCTGACAGGACAGAGATGTAACCTAGTGACTGACCACACTCTTTTGATCTGGATGGTGTGAGAAACTAGAGGGTGTCTGACCTGCTAGTTCCCAGGAATCTCTCAGGTGACCAGGACACGGCCATAGCCTTTGGATCAAAGTGTGGGCCAGTGAGGGAGGATCACCTGGGTGAGGGGTCTTCGGGGAGTGAGGGTGAAGCAGACGATGGTGAGACACAGTATTCCCCCCTCTTTTGTTTATCTAACCCATCTTACTTTTTAGGATTCTCTGAGCTCCCAATGCCCCATCCCCTTTTTACACAAACACTGGGTCGAGGAAGAGGGGGACAGAGTTACCAGACTAACTCTCACACATCGTACTGGACATGTCCCATTAAACGGGTCAGGCAAAGTCAGGCACTTAACCCTAAGTGCATACACCCAATACCAATCAGCTCTCTGCACGTGAATAAAAGGCAGAACCTAGAGACACACTCTGAGCAAAGCAGAAACACGAGTACGAGCAGAAATTATGGGGCAAAGGAAAACCTACTAGAACAGAGCAACGGACCAAGGGATGAGAGCAGTGGATCGAAAACCCCTAGAGTTCCCTACTGGAGGTCGCTGTCTCCGACAGGCCACGAAAGACATGTGGAGAAGGACAGATCCCACATCAGAAGGCTGCATTGTGTTTCAAGGATGTCAGTGACCCTCCCGGGTGAACAGCAGATTTGGGGAGGCAAGGACAAGCCTGTGGTACTAACCTTGACTCGTGAAATGGAAATCGTAAAACCAAGAAAGAAACGCACACAGTCGGTGAGTTGGCAAGTGACCTGAGAGACCGGTGTGTTTTTAAGTTTGAAGTAGCAACATTACATTGCAAGTGAAGGCTGCACGCGTGTAGATGAGATGCGAGGAAAGGCAAGGCAGACCTGTGAATGCACTTTGAAGTGATGACAGCTGTAGAATCAGCAATACTAAGTAACGGAGTGGTCCGGCGAAAGGAAGTAGCCCACTCGAAAGCATCCATGAAAGGTGGATCGTTTGTAACGATAAAGTGAATGAACTACAAAGGTAAAGTAAGCAAAATTGACTGCTAGAGAAGGGGAAATTGAAAGTTGAACCTGGAGTCGAAGTGGTCCTGCAGAGGTCTGTAAAGAAAGCCACGCACATTCAAAAGTCTTTGAAATCCGAAAGTGGTCTGATCCCGACTGAGGGAGGCCCGAGTGTAATAAGCTTGGGGAAGGGAGCCCCCTTGCAACTTTTTGTTGAACTATGATCTGAAGAGGTCTGAGCCCGGCAGAGGGGGACCTATGTGAGCTTTGTTGTGAAAGGTCTGAGCCTGACAGAGGGGGACCCACGTGAACTTTTTTTGAAGAGGTCTGAGCCGGACAGAGGGAACCTACGTGAACATTTTGTTCAAGCATTATTTGGAACTCATGAAAGAGAAACTTTAACGTGGAAGGCCAGGTGGGCCGCAATCCATGTTTTGGAACTGTATTATGCTGAAAGCAGAGCCACAGTGTGTCATCCTGCCTAAAGGGACCGCCTTACTATGTGTGGTCTAACTTTGGGAGGCGAGCTAGTTCAACCACATTTATTCTTTTTAACATTTTTTACTTGGCATACATTTCTCCTTTATACACTCTTTGTACAAGAAATAGGGCAGGCATTAGGTTTTTGTTAGCATAGGCCATTTTAATTTGGCGGACTCCACCAGGACTGTTTTGTTTATCGTGTGATGGTCGAGTCTACTCCCATCTTAGTTATAAGGCAAAATAGGAGTTTTTCCAACCCAAGAATCTTCAATAAAGGTGTTAGTGTCATACTTGTGATACCATGCCTCCCCTACAAAGGGCCGAAACAAAGATGCAAATCCCGAGTTTTTAGATGTTTTTGGCACTGCAACCATTTTCATTCACCATCGAAAATAGGGACGGAAACAAAACAAGCTAACCTTGATTTTCTTTCCAGATACCCAAAATCAGATAGTTGATGGGGAGAAGAGAGGGAAGTGGAAGACTTAGTAGCAAGGGTAGAAAGGGTGGAGGTCTGTGACAAGTCCAGTAACCTGGCTTTGTCAAGAGGGAATGGAAGCCCCTCTTGGTCGGGGGTGGGAGGCCTTCCAATGCACAAACCAGAGCTGGTCCTACCCCTGCGGTGGACGGCGAAGCAGAAGGCCACAATGCATGCCCCCTCCTTGTGGCAGCATGTTTGTTTGCGGACCCTTATCTCTAGCTTTGCTTCTTGGCTCAAATACAGGGTCTCTTTTCATTTTCATAGATCACCAGTGCAGTGCAGAAAAGCTTCAGCAAAGGCCAAGCATCAAAAGAACCATTCGCGCAGAATGGAGAAGAAAGACCGAAAGGAGAAACCACAGTCCTAAGATCCAACCGCATTCTTGCACTGCCCAGAGAGAGATGCCTGCCACAGCCACACCCGGCTCAAAGACCAGCATAACAGGAATCAAAGTGACCACAAAAGGATCTGCAACAAACTGATTTATTTAGCCCAGGTGCAACACAATAGGCAAGTGTCCTGAATGCTGCTTTTGCAGACTAAATCCTCTTTGCATAGAAAAACGCTATTACCTAAGAAACGGTTGCCATATTAAACATAGCATATTTATCTTAAAGGCCATCAATTTGGCGAAAACATTAGTTTACTTGCACGTCAAAAACCCTGCGCCATTGATATGCAAAATGCTCCAGACATGGTGAGCAGCAGCTACTTACAAGCTGATCAATGTTTTGGGTACTTCCAGAAGACCTGCCGAATAAAATATATTGATCTACTTTTTTTAAACACAGTTTTATTCGTTTTTCAGTGTAACAAGGGAACAGTGACACAAAGCATTGCACATTATATAATAATTTCTGGCCACTACTAGTGATGCAGTGCAGATGGAAATTCTAGTAACTATTCCTTTAACATTCCCTTGCCCCAGAATCCCCTCCCAACCAAACATTCCCTTATTCCGGGTTGCCTTTCCTGTAACTACTATATTTTTTATAAGAGAGATGCATTAGTGTTGAGACCCTTGCTGGCAGAATGTCTGTAGTTTCAGCGCCATCCAATGCTGGAGCGAATAGGGGAAATGTCAATGCTACCCATGCCGTGATGTCATCACCGTAGTCTGAGGAACACAAGTTTAATGCTCGCCTCCAGGCGGCTGTCTCGAACTCTGCCCATTCTTGGAGATCACACCAACACTGCGCTATGATAGGGCCTCAAGGAAATTTCCATGAAATTGCTATCCTCCGTTTGGCAAGGATGTACGCCAGGTCCTTAAGTTTGGATGTGCACCTCGTGGTCTTGGGGCGCGCAAAGCGTCCAAGTAGGCAGGCACCTGGCATCAGCGGGTATGTAGTAATGCCCGCAGTGCTTAGTTTGGATGTCCCAACACGCTGCGACCATGAATATATATATGGATCTACAAAACAAAGTAGGGTATGGGAGTCTCTCTACCAGCACGAACACAGACCATTGACCTGTTCCTGGGTGGATGGCCCCTGGGAGAGTCTCAACCAAGTCTTTAGCTCACTGTCCCTTTCACAGAGGAGAAATATCCCTGCATATCAGTCTTTGTCCTGCCCAGGGACAGTCCAGCACCGAAATGCTAGGCAATTCTCCTCTGAACAAGAGTACCAACAGCAACCCCAGACACGTGTTTCAGCCTAGTCGGGATTCATCAGTGAGGTGGAGCTGTGCCTCTCTAAGAATAGTGAGCAAGGGGTCCACGTCTGGATTCCCCTGGTAACTTAGGGTGAGACCCAAAGTTACTTAATATGCAAAACAAAGGGGGGTCTGGGAGTCTCTCTACCAGCACGAACACAGCCCATTGACCTGTTCTTGGGTGGATGACCCCTGGGAGAGTCTCAACCAAGTCTTTAGCCAACTGTACCTTTCACAGAGGAGAAATATCCCTGCATATCAGTCTTTGTCCTGCCCAGGGACAGTCCAGCACTGAAATGCTAGGCAATTCTCCTATGAACAAGAGTACCAACAGCAACCCCAGACACGTGTTTCGGCCTAGTCGGGCCTCATCAGTGAAGTGGAGCTGGACCTCTCTAAGAACAGTGAGCAAGGGCGCTATGTCTGGATTACCCTGGTAACTCAGGGTGAGACCCAAAGTTACTTAATATGCAAAACAAATAGGTTTCTGGTAGCTCTGAAGCCAGACTGGTGGTCATGGAGACAGCCAACAGAATTGGAATGAAGGTTAAGCTGAGGGATGGCCAACTTTTCCAGGAGTTTGCCCAGAAAGGGAGTAATGGAAATTGGGCGATAGTTAGCCGGACAAGAAGGATCAGCTGTGGGGTTCTTGAGAAGAGGATGCACAAGGGAGTGCTTCAGAGCGGAGGAGAAGGATCCTGAGGCACAGGAGTGGTTGCAAAAATCAGCAAGGGCCAGAGCGAGGGTGTCAATTTGGTCCTTGATGGTTTTAGAGGAACAGGAATTAACCTGTTTTGACGAGGCTTTAATAGATTGAACTTGTCTAGCGACCTCATCAGGGGAGAAAAGAGGAAAGGACGAGAAGGAGGGTGGGGGGGTTGGCTGAAGGAGGGTCAGCAAGCACAGACGTAGAGGGGAGAGGAGGGGGAGAGGTGGAGAGGGTGGACAGGATGTCCTGGGTTTTTGAGATAAAGTGAGAGGTAAGGGCATTGCAAAGAGCCTGGGAGGCAACAGGAGGGGTATAGACTGCAGCAGGGTTGGCCAGCTCCTTGCAGATTTTAAAGAGTTTGGCCGAGTTGTTAGATGCCGCAGAGACGCGGGCTTGAATGTGGAGTCTCTTCTTGGTGAGGACAGAGTCGGTATTGCCTTTGGAGCAGGCGACAGGCCAGTTTGTCAGAGGATGCACAAGAAGCCCTCCATTTCCTCTCAGCCACCCTACACTTACTAGTTCTCATGCTTGGAATTATTTACCGGTTGTGCCCCAAATATTTGAAGGGTCCGTCGATCAGGCATGATTATCTGATGTTGAAATGTAATCTTTTTCCCCACACTTGAAGAAGCAGGGGCCTGGTTCAATGTGCCTCATCAGGAATGGATTTCTAAAATATGTAAGAGCACGAGAATACTGGAAGCAACCAAATGCTGACTACTATATTGTAATTGGTTATTTATAACACGATTAATACCCAGAGGTTTCCAAGCGTGGACCCGGGGATCGAACCTGTGTTGCTCCGCGTCGTCTTGCTTCCAAGGCGAGCACTTTGCCCCTGAGCTATCCTCCCTGAGACGTTGTTTCATGGGTAATTATGATATTAAGCAATCTATGGTATGTGTTGATGAAGGGGGAAAATCCGTTATTATGATAATCAAAATGCGGCATTAGATAAGCTAAATGTTTGAAGTCTGAAAGGGTGCTTAATATATACGTTTTATTTTGTAGGATGTGTATAAACATGTTGAGACTGTACAAATGAGGATATTATTCTCATTATCTCTGTTATTTCATGGCAAGACAACTCATCAAAATCCAAAGCAATGCCTTATTTTACAGTATTCAATTAAATTGAGTTTTATGTACATCTCACCACAGTTTTATTTTGAAAAGTGCACTATTGGTTTTTAAATAATGTTCTTCCTTTCACTATTGAATGGGGAAACCCCCACTATACTTGTCGACCACTCCTCTCTCATTGTCACTCTCCAAGACCTTGGGATTTTCACATCTACTCTACACTGAATTACCACCTTCCTGGAAGGTTGTGCCTTTAAATTCTCCTGGAACTCGCAAACCTCTGACCCTAACCCTTTCTCTCTGTTGTCCCCAACGATCAGTCCCTCGACCTCTGTTTTTCACCCTTTATAAATCTGCTCTAGGTTGACTTATCCCATCATTTGGCTTTCACTACCACCCCTTTGCTGACAACACTCAAATCTAGACAAAACCCTCAACTTCTCTTCCCACACTCGACAACCTTCCCATATCATTCCCCCACCGTGTCCTACCAACACCATGTTGAATGGCTCCCCATGCACAAATGCTTCCTTTCCAAGTTCCCACTCATAGTCTACAAAGCGATCAATGGACTTGCTCCTCAGAACATGGATAACTGTATCTCTGTCTACTTACCATCTCGTTTCCCTCTGCACTCACTCAGTGTCATGCCCAGTGTGCCTCCTTCCCCTTCCTTTCTTTTTCCATACCTGCCCTGCTCCATTAGAACCTGCAGTCAATCACATTCAAAGCCAGCCTGACTGTGGACCGAATTAAAGCTCGACTTTCATCTAATGGCCAAAGAGGGATATCCACACACCCCTACCCTATACTCCCTACGTGGCCCTACCTCTCGCTCCAATGCCACGCAATTATGTAATTTTGTGTATTTGTACAGTACTCCTCTTGTTTGTAGCACTTGCCCCTGAGGTCAATTTCTTTTTAGTTTTGCGCTATGTCCAACTTTGTTCACACCCTCATAAAGTGGCTCACCACATGCCATTTCTGTGCTATTGTGAATGCATCTTTCCAAGGAATGCCTCCACCATCTGTAAATGTGCTATCGTAAGTCATTTCTTATCAAAATTGTCTTCTCTGCTCTTTAAATAAATACATATACAAACACCTCTTTTGCCTCCTACGTAACACTATTGTCTGCCTTAATCTTAATCTTCTTAAATGTTTCATAGCTTTATTTCTTGGTGTTTTATCTTTTTCATGCCCTTTCTTTTATTATTTGTCTTTAAATAATTTAAATTTTAGTCAGAACATGCATCTTCCATTTATTTATTTATTTTTATAATATAGGTATGGTTTATATGTAACTCAACAAGTGCATCTTTGGTGAAATACACTTTTACAGAATTTGGTTTTCATTGACAAGTATTTAATTGAAATAAGTTGGGGGTGATGGCAGGACTTCTCATCTTATCACTGTTTGAAACAGTCTCAATTATGAGATTTTTGAAAAAGAAAATTTCAGATTGGCAAATTCGGTCCTATGTAAAGTTATCAGTGAGGGAGGCAAAATATGATTACATTTAAAAAAAAATATTAAAAACAATATAGTATTGATTCAAGTGGTGCTCGAGCCCCTGGGCCGTGATAACAGTGCCACTGCCACAATGATTCTAAAAAAGGTTGATTCCACATATTACACCTTTTTCTGTAGGTAACAAAAATGCGCACAATTGTATTCAACAAACTCCAAATGCCTAAGCAAAGAAGGAAGTACGTGCTTCCAATAATTAACTACACTATTAACCTTTTTATTGAGGCAGATAAAGCACTTATCAGTGGTGGAATGTGGGGTTGAAGTTAATACAGCTCGTTAGACTGCTGCACAGCTTTGCTGGTTTAGAGAATTTATCTAACCAAACACATATGACCTACTGTCCCCTCCTTGACCTAAAAGCATTCTACTGTGTATCAGTCATAATCTTGCTATCGGGACCTGGGGACATTGTTCCAATTGTGACACAATAAAGGTATTCGAAAAAAATGATGAGGTTCTAGAACATGTGTTACCGACCAGGAAGGAAGATCGGGAGTTAACTTTTTACTGCTGATGTGCCAAGTCCTATTTAATGCTAAGGTATGGTATTGGCAACAGGCTTCAGTTTGGCCAATATGTCGATCTTCTGGCATCATAACTGCATGTATGGTGGCCTATGTGGGGAGTAGAGCAATCACTGTACTCCAGGAAGCCCTGCCACTCTACCTAGCATCAAAACATAGCGCACCAGGCTGTTAATACTAACTAGCTTCACAACTAGAGAGGACTATGATTACTAGCCTGCGTAACTTTGAGATAGAACAGGGATTATTGGCGTCACTTTGAGATGGAAATGTGAATATTAGCCTGCGCCACATCGAGACAGAGGTGTGAAGATTAGCATTGCATCACATCCTAACAGAATTATAAAGATTAGCTAGAGTCACATCGATAGAATCGTGAAGGCAAGCATTGCGTCACATCTAGACAGAATTGTAATACTAGCTTGCGTCACATCCAGATAGAATTGTAAAGATCAGCTTGCGTCACATCTAGACAGAATTGTGAAGATTAGCATTGCGTCGCATCTAGACAGAACTGCAAAGATTAGCATTGCGTCACATCTAGACAGAATTATAAAGATTAGCTTGCGTCACATCTCAACAGAATCATGAAGACTAGCATTGTGCTACATCTAGACAGAATTGTAATACTAGCTTGCGTCACATCCAGATAGAATTGTGAAGATTAGCTTGCATCACAACTAGACAGACCTGAAATACTAGCCTGCACATCCAGATAGAATTGTAAGGATTAGCTTGCGTAACATCTAGATAGAATTGTGAAGATTAGCATTGCGTCACATCTAGACAGAATTGTAATACTAGCTTGCACATCCAGATAGAATTGTAAAGATTAGCTTGCATCACATCTAGACAGAATTGTGAAGACTTGCATTAGACCACATCTAACAGAACTGTAAAGATTAGCTCACGTCACATCTAGGCAGAATTGTAGTACTGGCTTGCGTCGCATCCAGATAGAATTGTGGGGGTTAGCTCATGTCACATCTAGACAGAATTGTGAAGATTAGCATTACGCCACATCCAGACAGGATTGTGAAGATTAGAATGCGTCGCTTCTAAATACTGATGCCACTAACCAAACCCACCAAACAATCTCACCCCTCTGCATACACCTCTACACAAACACAACCACATTTTCAAAGCACTACAAACTTTGCAACAACAAAACATAACACACATAACCTCGCACAACAACACATGACAGCTACCAACCGAAAAGCACACCTAAGCTCAGCGAACAGTGTTCACCGAACTGAGGCTGCCAACAGCACATCACAGCTCTCTTGCTCTTTTCCTGCTCAACCTTACTAACCCATCCCACCCTCTTTCCTTCTCAGTTCCGCCAAAGCCAGGGGACCACTCCGGTGGTGATAGTGCGTGGTACAAATATCATTTAACGTTAACATTCTCATTATGTTTCTCGGCTACAGGTAATAAAGTTTCATTTGCATCAAGTGTGGAATTTCGAATTCTGTTGACCAATCAGGATCGAGCCGTTCAAGGCAATAATCACTGGTATGGCAACATTCCTGTTGGCTCACAGAAATACATTGTCTGCTCCAGTGCCCATCACCCTTAGCCCAGTCTCCCTACACCTACCTCCTCGTTCTCCACTGCTCCCCCTCAGGTCGTTCTACCTAACCCACACACCCAGCTCAACTTTCAGCTGCTCCCAGGCCTGGCCCTAGGTTGTCCTTGCCACACTAGAAAGCGAGAAGGGACTTCTGTCGCATGGCTGCAGGCTGTCTTACTCTGTGGCCATTTATGAATGTTTTTCATTCTTTTAACCAAACAAACAGTGGTTATGCATACCCGGTGGTAATAGGCTGGATGCTACTAGCCTTATTATGCCGAACCATGGGAACTAGGAGCAGTTAAGAAGGCCCCTCCTTAGGTGCCTTATGGGCACATAAATGCTGGTACTGACTATGGGTCTTGCAATAATGCTTAACGCATAGCTGTGTAGGATGGATAAGCTTGTTAAGCATTGCAGTTCGGGGCCCTTTAACTCATTTCTTACTGCTTGTAAACCAAGGGCTGACACCTGTTAGTGAAGATAATGGACCCACGCTGATGTTAATGAATGGATGTAACTCAGACTCATAGTAGGTCTTTTGCTAATGCTTCTTGCTACTAGAGTTGACAAAATTAAGCTGGTTGTGCCTGTGTCCAACGTAATTTAATTGTCTCACTTTTAGTGAAATTGTTCAGTTACTCAGTATGCCTAAAGGTATCTCCGTATGTCCCCGTTCTCGTAGTCTGTGCCTCCTTCACAGACGTCCCATGCTTTTCCCAGTTTTTGTGGCTTTGATGTTGCAGAGTGATCTCAGATCTTATGACATTGGAGTTTCCTAAAATGGTTGTACTGGTTCTCTGTGAGGTTCTTGGGGTTCTTCTCACCTAATCGAACAATTGCTTTTTTTCATTTTTATTTTTCAAATCGAGAGTGCGATAGGATTACCCCAACTCTTGCAGTGTATCAAATGTATTCGTGGCTGGCCCTGAGCTCGTTCTTATGCTGGTACTCAATGGTTCTGCGTTCATACATTTTATCTTAATGAATATTAAGGAGGGTTTTGAACAAAACCCGTGACATATTTCCAAGTCGTAGCCTAGATGTCGTTTGGTTATTCTGAACGCACAGAAGAGAGAGGTTTGTAATTTACCATGCTCACGGTACTGTTATTCATGCACTGAGGCGTTGACGCCGAGTGAAAGGTTCAAACGTTGAAGCTTTGAGGACAGGACAATGGCCAGCATCCTACACGAACACCCGTCTCTTTCCAACAAGCTGTGACTGAGACCGCTCACCACATTATGCGCAACTGCTGTTTTGTGCAGATCGAATATTCAAAGGTCACAGCTGCTTCCTCTATTGTTAGAAACTCACCGATGCGAGGTGAGTCATACTTTGGCACACAGCACAGGAATGAGTAAGGCATTACCTGCAGGCTGCAGGCAGGGCCTGCACAACATGCTGAAACAGATGGAATCCGCACACAGAAGACTTTCCAGCCCTGTCAAACGCGTTTATTAAAACAACAAGTGGCGGGGTCGCTTCTTTATACAGCAATATTACAACTGACGACTACGTGTGAAGGTGATACACCTACGCACGGATGTGGGGGTTTTGCCGTAGAGCCCGAGGCTAGACCTCACACATTTAGGAGGGGGCAAATCTTTAACAGACACCCAAGATACAGATCAGCTGAAGCTGGCAAAGGGGGAAGAAGCGAGAAAAAGATGCCCACGAGGTGGAGCGCCATTGCGCCCATTTCTCCATTGAGCTACGAACAGGCTTATCTATTACACAAGTTGGCTTGCAGGACTGATGCAAGCGTGTAAATAACCTCAAAGGCAAAATAACCTGACCAGGCATCGAATCCAGTCAACAACTTGCCTGTAAACACAGTAACGTTAGCTACATTGTTTTACTGCAGCTCAATGAGCGAATGAGTCAGAAAGGTCAATGTCGCTCACTGGGTAAGACCCCCAAAATCATATATTACACGATGTAGTCCTCATTTTCCAGAGTCCTTCAGTTCCTCATCTTAGTTCTAACAGAAGTGATGGCCATAGGCCCCCAGCCCAGCCCAGAACGTTTCCTTACTGAACTCTTACCACTCGCATGATAAATAGGGTTTCCAATTTTTGGTAACGCCCGAAAAAAGCTGATAAGACACCAAGGTTGGTAATGTCTTGCTCGGGGGAATCTGGAAAACACTGGTTTCAGTGAGTGAAGCTCCGTATGCCGAGCTGTGCCGTCTGCCATTGTTTATGGCAGAGGAAAGCCGGCGGCAGGGGAGGTGCACAGATTCGGCCATTAGATCATTATGTGTCCAGCAGGTGGCATGGTGTCATTGGCTGTCTGCTTGTCTCTATGGAGAGAGTAGCTCCACCTCCCCCTGTTCGCCTTAAGCCAATAACATGATTCAAAGTCCCTGAATCATGGAATGAAGCATGTGCCTGGGAGGGATCAAAGGCTGTTAGGAGGGGAAGATCTCTGTGACCCATTCACTTTGTACAACGGCCCTCCTCTAACCCCTGGGGCACAGGCACCGGTATGTGTTCAATTTCCGCCCACCCCAACCGCATACCAGTGATGACAAGGAGGCTGTAACAGTGACCTCGAAGGAGGGCATAGGGGATTGGCAACATGGCCATTGGAAGTGCAGACTTGTGCTACTGAGCGAGTCCTGCTCATGCAGTGACATGTTGGTACCTACCAACAGAAGGGTCAGGCCAATCCCAGGTGCCATTCCAGGGAATCAGGGAGACTGCATCAGTGTCCCAGAGGGCAGTGGCATGGACAACATTGCCAGGCAGATTGAGACATGGTGCCTAGTTGCGGTCACCTCTTCAGACATGGAAAATTGGTGCACAAGGCAGTATCATGGTGAACAATAGCATCTTGAGAAGCACCACACAGAGCACATTTAAAAATGCTAAGCGTTTTGCTGTCAAGGTGTGGCAGAGGGGAACTTAGTAAATAATGGTTGCTTTATTTCTGGAGCCGGGATATTTATTTTTTAGTTTTTTTCCTCCTTGATAATCAACAGAAAAATTACAAAACATATTGAGATTTCACCACCTGAAGCCTTTGTTTTGAACAAAGTATGGCAGGAGGTCTACTGACAGCATTATCGGTAATTTAGCATTGACCAGCTGTATTGTGGATGGATCCAAGGATATATTTCTGACTGCACTCAAATGACTTGCTGAGGCTGGGCTGGCGCATACACATTGTAATGCTACTTTGTCAGGGATATCAGCAGCACACAACAACACATGACTTTGCCGAGGGACTGGGACCTTCCAGTTCTGGGTTCACTGCATGTAGGCAGTGCCAGCATGCTGATGAGTGTTCATTGGCCATGGATGGTAATCTGTGTAATAGGTTGGTCCCACTCTTGTGTATATGTCGCTTCATATGCCCAAACAAAAACTCCATGCTCAGATTGGTCCATGCAATCCCACGGGACACAACATTTTTCGACAGTTACAAGTGGTAGGTGTCACTAGCTGCTGAGCAGAAGAGCAGAGAGTATGGCGCTCCTTCGGTGCACTGGTGCAAGAGGGGGTACTGGTTACTTTTATGGGCTGGTACCTGCTGTACATACACTACTACCAACTCGGGATCTCTGAGGTGTCGCAATGGAGATTAGACAGAACAAGTGCTTTGTGGTACCATTTCTACACTGTGAGCTCAAGCAGGGGTTTGGGTGGTAGTAGTAGGTGCCCTTTCAGGATGTGCTTGTTCCTCCAAACCGCCCTCTGGGCCACTGATGGCCTCAGCGCTCATAGGTGTAAAAACCTACCTCTCCAAGTAGGGGTATAATCAACATCCTGGTCATCATCACCTTCATCATCACTAGCATTGCCATCATTGAAATCATAGGCCAAAGGAGTGGAAATGGTGGGAGATGCACCAACTAGTGAGAGCTGAAAATTCAACCCCTCCCCTCCCCAAAAAAAGGGGTCCTTTTGTCACATTCATCTCTTAAACTGGCACTTCAACAAATCTTAGAGAGGTACACAGGTTTATCACAACAAGTATGGGCGATTGGGATACATCCCCATGTGTGCCAGACTCTGATCCTAGGAGTCTTGGGCTGGCTGCAGTGAAGTTGCAGAAACAGCTAAGCCAAAGATGACAGTGGAAAAGCTACTAGCCACCCCCACATCCGGAGTTTCAATGCTTGCATATGAATGTGCAACTTGTGGTTATTGACTGCCGTTTGATTATTCCACTACCCACGATTTGTGCATCCCCAGCAATTGCAGCAGCTACTGTTTCTGCAGCGGCAAACCGTGCAAAATGTCTATGGCTCTTCTCCCCCTTCCACGTTTGTCCCCTGGATCGGAGGCCATCTTAATTTGTGGCCCCTTCTGCCTCAGACCTTGGCATCTCCTTTTACAAAAGGAGATCGTGCTGTGCTGTAAAACCCACTCTGTGATAACAGACAGCACAACCTCCAACAATGTTATGGGCACTCCTAAATTCTTTCATGTTCCAGCAAAGTATTCTAACTGCTCTGTCTGTGTGTGAGGGCACCCTCTCCCAACAGGCAGGGCACAGCAAATGCCTCCTCAAGGCCTACTGCTCAGTGTACCCATGCAGGTGGTGTGTTTCAGCACACTGTTAACTGCCACTGCCTGTGATCACCACTCCCAACAATTTTTAAAATGTCTTCTGATCCGCAAAATTTGCAGCAGAATCAATCCAACTGCTTGTCCAGTCAAGCAGCCCTAGTGAATATGTGTCAAGTAAATTATTGAGGTGCCTGGTAGAGAAAGTGAAATCTCTCACAAAACACCCCAAAGGCATATCTGCCGTTCTGTAAAATTTAGTTTGTTTTTATCTGGTGTTTGCAAAAATACAAAACAAACATATTCTGTTGAGCACTGTCAAAAATAACCCTACCCACGATGAACATTGTGCAATGTTTTGGTTTAAAGCACAAAAATCCCTAGCTGAAAGTGAAAGAAATATACTGCAGTTCTCAAACAGTAAGAGATACCTAAAGCGTCCTTTCCTTTTACAGTGTCCTTCTTTCTGTCGCTGCCTGTATACTGAATGTACAAGCACAACTAGACTGACCTAGAAAAGAAGGTTACATTCTCCAGCTCTGAAACAGCAACAGGCACCTGTCCACCGCCCGTGTCCCCCTCTCTGAACGATTCCCTGTGGCTGCTGAAGAACTCCAGCAGGCTACTCTAATATGTAACCAGGTGGATTTGCCTGTCAAAAAGCAGTTACCTGAATCTGTTTAGACATTTACGGATCCAGAATACAGTAAATATTTAGCTAAAATAATTCCGCTCAGTCTTAATTACAATGATGGAAGGAGTTGGTTGAATTCCCAAACCTTTGTAGGTGTTCACATTCTTCAACCATTATGAAGTGTGGGATACTGGAGTGTGTTCTCCCAGTAAGACCTTGAGAATCCCTTATTCAGGTGGCCAGAGAAGGGCTGGCGCTCTCTGACCCCAATGCTGGGGGTGGATGAGTGAGGGAACATCACCTGGTTAGGGGAGCCTGGGGTTAGGATAGGGAGAATACCCCAAGTGAGGCACGGTATTATACCGGAGAAAAGGACGAGAAAGAAGGTCTGGGAAGCTTTTATAGGCTGTAGCAACTCAATCTCACTTACATCCAATGAACCTCCTTTTCTGAAATACAACAACCACTCCGTATATAATAATCCCCTAGAATCACAATTCCCATTGCTCCCAGAAACGACCTCTCCCAGAATCCATGCCTTCCTATTTCCTACCTCAATGATTCCAACCATTCTTTTCCATGTTCCCCTGATCATTATTTCCTGCACTCCCAACCGACTCAGACAAAACACTACCATTTCTACAATCCCCCTTGTTTATTTTATAGTAATTCCTCTCCATTTCAAAACCCCTCGAAAACCCAAACTTCAGAGATCACCAAAAACCCCTCTCGACGGAGGGTTGTAATTCCATATAGCACTGTTTCCGCATCCTACCCCGTAGCACAATCTGACACTCCAATTATTCCCCTTTCGGACATGAACACTGTTTTGCCTGACGAGAGACAACAGACTTGTAATAGACCTGTTTCCTGACATGTCCCGACACAAGGGTCGGGCAGAGTCAGGCAATTAATCAGAATTACACACACCCGACTGCCCTTTCCTTTCCTCATAGGGATAAAAGGTGGAGCAAAAGAGCACAGTACTAGCAAGGCAGACTGCACAACGAGACAGCTATCCAGACCCGGCAGTTCAGGAGGAGGAGAAAGGTGGCGAATATCGAGAGGTTAACAAGGAGAGACACAACCTTACCCTTTGATGCAGACCTGCAAAACCTGGTCAGAGGGAAGTTTAAAACCGAGGACAATAGCCCAAGTGTGTTTCAGCAGATGTCAATGGTACATGCAGCTTATCAACTCTGATAAACCGCAGCAAGGGAGACTCCTGGTACCGGCCTTGACTCCAGCTACGAAGAAAGCCAAGCAGTTCATCACAGGCTGTGAGTCAAAGGGAGAGCCGATAAGAGCCGGGCTGTGATGAATGAAAGTCACAAAGTGGCAAGTTGAACCAAGTTCAAAGAACTGTAAAAGTGGTAAAGGGGAGATCAGCTGCACAGGGAATCAGCACTACATGGGTGCTAACTCGAGAGACACTGGTCGATCCCCATCTGAGTGAAAGTACAGATACCAGAAGGCCGCAGATCTGCCAAGTTAGGTCAAAGTGGTCATACAAAATCCCAGTGCAGTCGAAAGTCTTTGACCGAAGCACTGTAGAGAAAGCAAGGGAAGTGAGTCCGGCTAACATTGAGAGCAAAAGTAAAATGTGAAGTTGGAAAGAGTGAACCCGGATGAGGGATGGGGACGAGGAAGGGGCAAAGTTTAAAGTCCCAAGAAACAGTGTGTTGTCAAACGGGAACTCGGATGAGGGATGTCCACTGGAACTGTTTAAAAATACATTAAGATTTGTTGAAAGCCATAGTGAACCCGGTGGAGGGAGGCCAACAGTCTAGAGAGATCAGAGCCCAAACGAGGGAGATCCAGGGGTGAAGCCATCACCCGAGAAATACATGGAACAGAACTTTGTGATTGTTAGTTGAAAACCTATCAGGCCTTCGGAACCAGGAGGCACAATCACTGAAGGCCCCGATAATGGTAAGAAGTGTTTTGTGGGTCAGCGCCCGAAAGAGGGGGACCCAGACGCTGAACCACCCTCACCCTAATCGAGAGCCATAGTGAACCTGGTCGAGGAAGGCTGAGATTCGAGAAGGGTGTGGGCCTGTAAGAGGGCGATCCAGGGGTGAGAACATCACCCAAACGATTTGTTGAAGGAACTTTTTGTTTTGTTATTTGAATATGTTAGACCCTAGAAGGCAAGAGACTTTGAAAGTAGAAGAGACTTGGCCACTGAGGCACCTGATAGACTGGAACAGAACTGTCCACACGTGCTGGGAAAGCTTGAGGGTGTGCTGTGCTCCAAGATCCCACTTTACCCTGTGTTCAAAACATGGGGAAGGGAGACCTAAACTACCACATCGTGAATTATTTGAGAACGCTTCTTTCTTTTCTTGGAAACTATTCCACACACTCTTCATATTAGTTAAAACGGTTTGGCAATAGGTTTTCCACCCTGCATACAGTTTAAATAAACACCCTTGAACTGTGATCACTTGTGTCTGTCTTTACTGTTGCCACCATGAGTTCCTTACAGAAGGAACACTGTCATTCATTGTGTCATATGGATCAGTGTTTCGTAGGTCTTTTCTTCTGGACTCCATGGGTGAAGACTCCTTTCTGGAAGAGTTTCTGGACACTCAGTAAGGCAGCAGCTTTCTCCTTTTTCCTTATTGATGCTCAATGAGGGATAGTTGTGAATTCGACTGAGTATCACTGGCGAACAATTTCTAGTACCTACAGGTCCAATCCTGAAGTTGACCGTAAGGAATGGACGTTTTTACATTTTCCACCGACCTTTCCTACTTCTGTCAAAGGATTAAGACAAGTCAAGTAGTCATCATGGTTGTTGCTTTGGAAGAGCTGGAGTGAGTGAACATGCCTCAAAATATGCACTCTGCACTCAAAGCTGACAAGTGATTGGCTCTTGGCAAGTAAGAAACGGTGTGCATGCAGAGTACTGAGGTCTTAACTGACTTATTATGCCGGTCTAGTATATTGCAACTTGACATTTTTACCCCATGGGCGATGCTTGGGTAATCATTCCTCCTCTTCCACAAATTCTTCCCATGTTGGATTTGGAACCCAGAAAGAATCAATTCCTCTGAGAGCCATGGCGGTGTGTTTTTTCCAGGTTTAGTTTGACAAAGAGGTTTTCACCAGAACTGTCATCTTGGAATTCTCGTGTGCTCCAGGTTTCTGGCCTTAAATAGCAAAATGGAGTAAAGATGCTTTTTGCAATGCATCTACTTTTAGATATCTTAGCCAGAACTGTCCCGTTGTACCTACTGTTAACCAAGATGGTAGGCAGTGAGTCAAAAGCATTGTTCGATAAAACCTGTACTTGTTTCTCCATCATGGTGAGTTTTTCAGTACTGTACAACTCATCTTCGGCAGCAGCCCTGGTAGCTGAAAAATCATGTAGTGCTGATTGTGTAATATATGTGGCATAGGTTGATTCCCTGAAGTAAAATCTACTGGATGCAAAGCATTATCTTTATGCACATCTCAAATTTGGTCTACACCATCAGGTGGAGCAGCTTCTTCTAAGGCTGCAGCAGTTTTACATGAGAGGGTTGGCTGAAGAGCCGATTTTTGCGATATTTGGATAGTTCTCATCAAACCCTTGGAACAGGTACAGCTTGTTGAGAAACTGGGGAAGGGCGGGTGCATCAGGTTTCTTCTTCCACTCCTTTTTAAGGTCCTCAGTGAGATCAGGGTGAACTAGAAGCCCCACTTTTAAGTCTAGGAATGGAAAATCTCGAGGGTATTCCATTACCTGTGACATTCAGGTTTTTATGTACATAGACTCCCTAGATATGTACTTTCCCCCACGTTCTAAGGTGCCTTGAAGGCCGCCACCTTTATAAGCCACAGCATCCTAGGTTTCTGATCTTTTAGCAGGCGCTTTTTCTTTAGCACAACTTCCAAAGTGATATTTATCACGGCCTGGGCTACCATGAATGTGTGAGGAGCCTCAGTGAGCTGAGAAGGAGTGCAATGTCTCCTCGTGTGCTTCCTGTGGTGCACTTTACAAGAGTGGCCAACTGTCCCCTATTTTCCCGGACTGTCACAATTTTAGGGGCTTTGTCCAGGGTCCCGTACATAGCATGTCCAGGATGGGAAAATAATCTGACTTGGCTCTTCTGAAGCAGGATCAGCTGTCACAAGCAAAGCACACCTGCTTCCCTGAGGGTACGCATTGGGGAAAACAGAGCATTTTAATTAGAGATATTAGAGGTTAAATGCCCAGGCACAGGAGTGCCTGGGGAAGGACTATTGTCCCTTAAGAGGTGTGAATGGTGGATGATATAAATGGGTTGGAAGCATAACCCTGCATGTTGTGTGGAATAATGACCCAAGCAGGGTCCCTTATATTGCTTTGCATTTTCTTTTATTTCAAACACATTTGCAAAACACAAATCGGATTTGGTTATAGTTTGCATACCTTTGCATGCAGCTACGTAAACATGCATTCAAGATGGGGAAAAATAAAGCTATTATTCTTTTTATTCAACATGTTTCTATGACAATGTATATGTAAGCTTAGTTTCTTATGTGATTTGTGTACTTTTCAAGGCATTAGCATGAAACGAATTATGTTTTAATCTCTTGAAACCCAAACATGATTAACTGCTTAAATGAACTATACATGGGAAGATATGTGGACAAATACTTAAATCGCAGACTGCACCCAACTCCTGGTTTCACCAGCCAAGCAACAATTTGTGCCGCTGTGCAAATCATCGGCCAAAACTGGAAGCCCTTAGAAGTAATTTAGTTTTTGTCTTTTTCTATTAAAACTTCCTCATGGTTTACTAAAATATAGATTTGTTAAATGTTAATAATAGCAAGCATTCATATACTGCACAACACAATGTTATTTATCTCTAGTCTTGTACATGGACAGGACACTGCTTTTAATGCCAATTGTGCCTGTGAGAATCAAAGATTAATGAATCGTCTTGTAATGTCATTTTCCATGATGTCACTTTTGATGATGTCAATACATATCCAAACTAGGGGATCTGCATGCCTTTTGTCACATATGGTCTCAAAACAATCAGTTGCCTAAGGGTGGACCATGAATGAGTACCCCCTTATCCTCCAATCTACGAACAGGGAAACGAACAGCTTTACCAGCATTTGTCCCTGTTTATTTGCAAAGCCGCCTGGCGAAGCATTACATTGCATCAGGGGGCACACTTCGTGCAGTTCAACCCATTATGTATGCGCAGATGAGAGTTTTTTAGGTGAAGAACACTGCATTATGTGGTGCTCTTTGTGCCACGTGACCTGTGCATGAGTAGATGAGTGACATTCAGCTTAACAGCTCATAAACATGTTTATTAGTCAGGATTCTACTGTACTGCCATAGACCAGGCCATCCCACACTTTGCTCACTGTTCCAGGTGCATCGATTATCTTCATTGAGAAACACTGCTTTACAAGATAGGATGCCTGACTTCAGGCTTGCTGAACCTTCCCTGTAGAACATCTTACGCTGCCCCCTTTTGTAAGTGGGGAACACAATGTACAAGTGCTGCAGCTCCTCACGCCATCTCCCACCCCTTCCCCACAGGGATCACTATTTTAGTCACGCGACTGACAGGTATGGACTGTACTTCTCAGCAAACTCTTGTGTGACAGACAAAAAACAGGCGGAGCTGGAGACAAAACTACACTTCATACCCCATTATACAAAGGAGATTGGACAAAGAACGAATAATTACTGCATTGTGATGATATTGAGGCCTTTGGTAAAACTGGGGCTGAAGCAGGTAGTAACAGCAGCTAAAACGCCTGTTCCCGACTCATTAGCAACATTGTAATGTTGTTCGGCTCTGTATTGTGCTGCTTTAGAGGATAGTCACGCTGTTAACTATGATGGAAGAGAGGTCTATTTCTCTAATTTTCAGCATCAGGGGTATTAAAACCTCGGGTATAGAAAAAGAGAGGACTTCCTGACAGATGTGTCTTCAATGTAAACAACTCTGCCGCCTTTAGATGCCAGCATCTTTGTCATCGTTACATCCCCTGGGTTGCTTTTCATACAGGAATTTATATCCTCTACTGTCAACCTTTTCCTAGTGAGGCAGATATGGCGCAAATCAAGCCAGAAGGCTTGGTAAAATAGGGTGGTGCCTGGGACCAACTTTGAATGCGTCACAATAAGTGCCTTACTCTCCTCCGGAACCTGGATTGCCCGACGACTGGCGCACCATGTGCTTTGTAGGGAATTTTGTCCCCTCTTACTACTTTTGGCTCTGCTATAAAGGTCTTGCAGCTCTACCGAGGGGTTTTAATGAGTGATATTAGTCCCTTACCCTGGATAAGTGCCCCTCAGCTCATCCTCTGGACCTTAACCCAAGAGAGGGTCCATAACATCCGTCACAGCCCACTGTCATTACAGCAATAATAATGATATTAATAATAATAATAATATGTGGGTATTGGGTAATTGTTGCTTTAGAGACTGCATTGCCTTCTCTCCCTTTTGCCATGCACACAAAAAATAGATTTTATTTGGTATTTCTTTTGTTTGGTCTAGATACTACATTAAAGCTCTATGAACATCAAGTGTATGTAAGGATTCCTCCCCTATACTTTGTGGTTTTTGGAAGAAAGCTGGTAATTCGGTATATTGGGAGTATATTCCTGTGTTTACCTGTTTTGGTACTCGTTCTCTTGCTTCTTTTAGGATGAGTGACTGGATCCCTTTCTAGAGGATGCTTTTAGGCTACTGGTCTCGTGCTGGGCAGATGATGGTGCGGTCTTGATCACAGCTTGATGCAGTAACCCTCTTACTCTGCTTTTACTGTCTGACGTCATCACGGGAGAGGCCTTCTACTGGACATTGCATTTGTGGTACGGGCTGTGCCTCTTGAGGCCTGTTCACTAGCACATTTTCGCCCTCTGCAAGTTTGTAGCATGGTTGAATAGCAGCTAGCTCCCTGTCGAAATCTGCTTTGGTAACTAGGGGTACCGTGTGGAACGTTTCAATGTCCCATTAGGCTATATGGCTTGGTGCCAAAGGACCACCTGCTGGCAAAAGACCTGTGTTGAAAGGTTTTACCCAATATATGTCCCAGGCTTTTTAAAGAGTTACTTTCCTTTTTTGCCTTCTCTAGTGCCTCATTCACTGTGGATGCAATTATCCTCAACTGGTTTGTCTAATAGTTTAGCCTGTTTCGGGTTTGAAACCCAGCCCTCTAAATCAGGCATGTTTCTTGATTATGCTGGAAGCTGATATTATCCTCCCCTCTGTCTCTGTGGCATCTAGAGTGCTTTTAATAACTTCCTTGGTAGAGTTTTTACCCTCAGTTATTTTAATCATTGCTGATTTAGCTGATTCAGCAACCTGATCAATGAGACGCTCAATGGCATCCCATTGATCTCTACTATATCTTGCCATGAGGGCTGTTGCGTTAGCAATTCTAAATTTGTAAGCTGCCAAAGTTGCTATTCTTCTTCTGCAAGTGTGTCATTTCTTGCTTTCTTTGCCTAGTGGGTACTCTCCAATTGACAAGGGTGCCCCATCCCCCTTTCTCGTAGTGGTTGCTATAAGCAGGTCTGTGTTGCCTTATATATAGTGGGTCGCTGAGGGCTGTCTTTAATTTCTTCTCTATGCTAGGATTAGGAACAAGTTCCTTATCTGTAACTGTTGTTCTCCAGCATGGGTCTGGCATGGATTCACATGCTCATGAATATTCCCCGTCGTCAGGCTGGCAATCCTCGGTAAAGAAAAAATTAGTATCAGTTTCGTTTCTGATCTGTCTTTCTTACTAGTAACCAATCACTGGTCTCTGGGTCATACTGTCCCCAGCCAATGACTGCCCTCTCCCTAAGTCCCGCCTCTGGCAGCCATCTTCAGATTTGGTAGCACGTAAAGTGGCAGTATGACCAAGTGAAGAGCCACAGAGGAGTAGGAGGGAGGGTTCGCATGTGAATCCATGCCAGACCCATGCTGGAGAACAACAGTTGCAGGTAAGTAACTTGTTCCTTCTCCAGCATGGGGTCTGGCATGGATTCACATGCTCATGAATATAAAAATACATAGCAGTACACACATGCACAAACACGGGAGGTGGCAAAAGGCTCAACATTAAGCATTACATAAACTCAACATTAAGCAACACTTACCTCCCCACCAGGCCCACCTTCAGGCGAACAGGTTGCGCAGCACTGCTTGGATGACTCGGACTCCTCCCTGGAATCCCGGTCGACGCACTAGAATCTCGTGAAGGTGTGCGTCGACCTCCACGTAGCAGCCCTGCAGATGTCCAGCAGGGGCACACCAGACAAGAACGTCGTGGTAGCAGCGATCGCTCTGGTCGAATGGGCTCTCGGACGGTTGGGCAACGGTCGGTTTGCCAACCGGTGACAGTGCATGATGCAGCCGGAGAGCCATCTGGAAATGGAAGCCTTCAAGATAGCCTTCCCTTGGTTCACAGGTCCAAAGTTCACAAACAGCTGTGACGTCTTCCGAAAACTCTTCGTGCGGTCCATGTAGAACTTCAGCGCTCTAGCCACATCCAGCGAGTGCAAAGTCCTCTCAGCCGGCAACGAAGGCGACGGGAAGAAAACTGGTAACACCAAGGGCTCGTTGAGGTGGAAGCCCGACGGCACCTCGGGCATAAAGGAGGGGTGCGTCCTCAGCACCACCCTCGTGTCGCGAAAAGTCAAGTATGGAGGCTTGCAGGATAGGGCCTGGATCTCTCCCACTCGTCGTGCGGAGGTGATGGCCACAAGGAAAGCTGTCTTCCACGACAGGAACTTCAACGGCGCCGAATGCAGAGGCTCGAATGGTCCCATGAGCCTAGACAGCACCAAGTTGAGTTCCCACGCCGGGGCAGGAGCCTTCACCGGCGGGAACGATCGGAACAGTCCCTTCATAAATTCCTTCACCAGGCGATGAGACCACAAGGACGCCCGTCCCGTAAATCTGCTGTATTGGGAGATCGTAGCCAGATGTATCTTGATGGAAGCGTGAGCTAGTACAGCCTCGGCCAGCGACAGTAGGTACGGCAGTACTTGAGGGGCCGTAATCTGCAGAGGGTTAATCTTCTGTGCACGGCACCAGACAGAGCACCTCTTCCACTTATGTCCGTAGCACTTGAGAGTTGAGGACGCCCTGGCCTTTGCAAGAACCTCTCTGCAGTCAGCCGGGATATCGTACCTCCTCCAAACTCTAGTGCTGCAGAAGCCAGGCCTGCAAGTTCAGCGACTCCGGGTCGTGATGAAGGATGGCGCCTCCTTCTCTGGAAAGAAGATCTGCGTCCGTCGGCAGCTTGACCGGTAGGGATGCCGACAAGTCCAGAAGGTCCAGGAACCAGATCTGCCTCGGCCACGCCGGTGCCACGAGGATCATCCTGTACCGGGATCTCCTGAGCTGGTTGAAGAGTCGGAGCAGCAACGGCAACGGAGGGAACGCATATAGGAACAGGCCGTCCCAGGGGAACGAGAAAGCATCGCCCATGCTCCTCGGTTGGCGAAACCTGCTGGCGAACCTCTGGCACTTGGAGTTCGTCCCGTCGCGAACAGGTCGATCTGGGGTTTGCCCCATTGCTGAAAGAGTCGGTCCACTTGATCCTGGCATAGTTCCCACTCGTGGCACTAGCGCAGCTCTCTGCTGAGTGAGTCAGCGATGGTGTTTTTTTATCCCTGCCAGATGAAACGGCACCAGAAACATCCCTTGGGCAACGGCCCAATGCCACAGATCCTGGGCTTCCTTGGATAGGGCTGGGGATCTGGTTCCGTCCCTGCTTCCGGATGTAGAACATTGTGGTGGTGTTGTCGGTGAAGATCCTCACCACCTTGCCCTTGAGGGATGGGAGAATAGACCTGAGGGCCCAGACCACTGCCCGGAGCTCCAGGATGTTGATGTGGAGCGGCTTCTTCTCCGGGAGCCAAAGGCCTCTCGCATGAAGATCTCGGTGTGCGCTCCCAACCCCTCCAGGGAGGCATCCGTCGTCACCGTCGCCTGGTGGGCTGGGGTCTGAAAGTCTGTCCCTGCTGCTAGATGAGCGCGGGAGCCCCACCACCAGATCGCTTGTCGGAAGGTCTCGTTGAGAGGGATCCTGTCCTCGAAGCTGCCCGTCGCTTGAATCCAGCGGGCATCGAGGAACTCCTGTAGAGGGCACATCCGCAGCCTGCACAGGCGCACAAGATAAATGCAAGAGGACATCATCCCGAGGAGGGACTTGATGGACCTCACCCTGGCCACCTCCGTGGCCAGCAGACGCTGCACCTTGCCTAGGATGGCCTTTGTCCTTTCCTCCGACGGTGAGGCCAGACGCGCCACTGTGTCGAGCTTGGCTCCCAGAAACAGTGCAATTTGAGAGGGGACCAGGTGGGACTTGGGGAAGTTGATGGAGAACCCCAGGACCGTGAACAGCTGGATGGTCTTCGCTGTGCGTTCTACGGCGAGCTCCCTTGTCCTTGCGCGGATGAGCCAATCGTCCAGGTAGGGGTAGACGTGGATCCCCTGCAGGCACAGCCACGCCGCCGATGGAGCGAAGCACTTGATGAAAACCCTGGGTGCCGACTTCAATCCGAACGGGAGGGCCTTGAACTGGTAGTGCCGCCCTTGGACCACGAACCTGAAGAACTTCCGATGTCCTTTTAGAATGGTAATGTGAAAATATGCATCCTCCAAATCCAACGACGACAGGAAATCGCCCTCCTCCAGGTGTCCCAGCACGTGCTGGAGGGTGACCATCCAGAACTTCTGTGCCTTGATGTACTTGTTCAGTCGTCGCAGGTCCAGGATGGGTCGCCACCCTCCTGTCTTCTTTTTCACAAGGAAGTACCTTGAGTATACTCCGGAGCCCCGGAGCCTCTTTGGGACGAGCTCGAAGGCACCTTTCTTGAGCATCGCCCTTACCTCCAACAGTAGTTGAGGGACATGGTTTTCCTTCCTGGCCACGGGAGGAATGCGGGGGCACTTCTTTAGAAATTCGAGGGCGTGCCCCTGGGCCAGGGCGTCCAGCACCCAACGGTCGGTAAGAGATGGACTCCCACACGCTGACGAACTTCGCCAGCCGGCCTCCCACCGGGGTGCTTCGGTGGGGGCCCGATGCCACGGTCGGTTCAATCTTGCTTGGAGGACGCCTTGCCGCCTTGGCCTCCCTGGCGACGATGGTGGGATCCACCCGACTTGCCTCGTCCTCTATAGGCTTCCTGCGACGAGGAGCGCGCCGCTTGGCGGTACGTAGAGGAGCCACCGCCAAATCCCTTGGAGGCACCCTGCTTGCCTCTGGAGCTCCGAAAGGACGGCCTTCATTGCTGGAGAACTCCTAGGGCCTTAGCTGTCTCCGTGTCCGCCTTGATGGCTTAGAGGGTATCATCCACTGTTTTCCCAAACAGGTTGTTCCCGTCGAACGGCATGTCCAAAACCTTGGCTTGTACGTCCTGGCGGAAATCCGTTGCCTTGAGCCACCTTCGTCGTCTGAGGCAAACACTGTTGCCTAGCTGGCGGAAAACGGTGTCGGCAATGTCCGTTGCCACCATTATGGCATGGTCCGATGCCACCTCACCTTCCTGCAAGATCTCCAGGGCCTCAGCCCTCTTGTCGTCAGGTAGGAAGTCCAACAGGGGGGGGCGATCTTGTACCATAACTCCCTGTCGTAGCGGGCCACGATCGCAAGGGCGTTGGCCGCCTTAATCGTTGTTGCCGCCGACGAGATAGCTCGTCGTCCCATTGCATCCAGCTTCTTTCCTTCACCGTCCGGCGGGGAAGTTGACGTTGAGGCCGATGCCCCCCGCTTTCTTCTTGGCCGCCGCTGAGACGACCGAGTCAGGGGTCGGCTGCGCCCTAAGGCACAAAGGGGCCGCGTCGGGGACCCGGTACTTCTTCTCGTACCGATCCCTCTTGGCAGGCGTCGTAGATGGGTTCTTGAGAAGGGTGAGACCTTCGTCCCAGATGTCATCCAACAGAGGCACGGCAAGGACTGTCTTCCTCTTGGCCTCGCGCCGTTGGTACAGGAAACCTTCCTTCTCTTCGGGGCAGAGCTGAAAAAGCTCAGATGCCCTGGCGATCATAGCGTGGAAAGACCCAATCTCGTTGGGCGGGGAGGCCCAGGCTGGAGGCGATGGGAGCTCCGTCCCATCGTCACCGCCGTCGTCATCCATACCCGTCGTGGCCGTGTCCATCCCCGTGTCATCCCCAGGTACGAGGGACGTGAGCAAAGGTTGAGCAGGCCGCGAGGGCCGAAAAGGTGGGGCTGGATGGGTCCGTCTTCTCTTGTTTGGGGGACTTCCCGATGGGCCTGGCTCTGGCTCCTCCGTCGGGCCTCGTTCCGGCTCCTCCGTTGGTGGTAGGGGCAATCTCGTCCTTATCGCCGAACATAAGGATTGTATTGCCAACAAAATGGCCGCCGAGTTGTCCTGCGGCTCTGGAAGTGACAGGCGCGACGGTTGACTGGGGACCTCGCCGGCGTCGCCAGTGCTCTCGTCGTCCCCTTCGTCGGGATCCCTCCCGTGGGACTGGGCCTCTTCGACACCCTCGTCGAGGCCCTCCAAGACTAAAACCAGTTCCTCCTCGGAGGCTGTGTCCGTGTCCACAATACCCACCGGCTCCCCCCTTCTTTTTCCACCGGGGTCTTCACGGGGGTCTTCTCGATGGGCCTGAAAGAGGCTGCCCGCTGCGGTGGCAGAGAAACTCTGGGCCCGAGGTCGCCTCCACTGGCGTAGCCTCCCCAGGCTGCGCCAGGGCCGCCGCGACTTCCTCAATAGAGGCCTTAGCCGGGTGAGTCAAGGCCTTCACCACCTTCTGTGGGCCTGTGGCCTTCACCTTGGGGGGAGGGTCACCGCCTCGGTCCCCCTCGGCTGGATCCTTCGAGACCGACCGGGGCCTCTCCAAAAGCTTCGCCGGGATCTCGGCTTTCCTCTTCCCTGAGCCAGAGCGGTGGCTCGTGGTTGATGGTGCTGGGGAGGATGTGCCCTGCCTGGCAGTCGAGGAGCCCGACCGTTCAGCGCTCCCGGTGCCCGCGGACTCGCGGTGCCGCTTTGCCTTCTGTTGGGCCCCCGCCGCCGGGGCACCCTCACAGGACTTAGAAGACCGCTCAGACTTCTTCTTCTCACCGGACGGGCTCTTTCCTTCCAGCCAGTTGGAGAGACGAAGATGTCGATCCTTGATGGTCCGTTACGACATGTTCCCGCAAAACGCACAGTCCTTCTCCACGTGCGTTTTGTCCTCATGAAGGCAGTAGAGGCAGCTCGTCGTCTTTGAACAAATTCTGCAGCTGGCATCCAGGGCAAACCCTGAACAGCTTTCCGGGCGTCAAGCTTCCTTTCTCCTGGGCCATGTCCGGGGTAGGCCACAGAAACTTCTGGACTCCACCAAGAAGCGCAACTCGATGAAAACTTCACCCTTGAGGGGCGTAGAAAAAAGCCGAAACGGGTCCCCGTTGATCGGATGTAGAGAACAGTGGAGCTTGAGGCTCTATTTGACCGAAAAATGAGAAAATCTCTTTGAAAAAGCGCGAAAATGCAGCAAAAGCTCGAGAGCTAAACACGAGGTTTCCCAACACTTGAGCGTGCGGTAAAAATCTGAAGATGGCTGCCAGAGGCGGGACTTAGGGAGAGGGCAGTCATTGGCTGGGGGCAGTACGACCCAGAGACCAGTGATTGGTTACTACTAGGAAAGACAGATCAGAAACGAAACTGATACTGATTTTTTCTTTACCGAGGATTCCCAGCCTGACGACGGGGAATATTCATGAGCATGTGAATCCATGCCAGACCCCATGTTGGAGAAACTGCCTTTGTTTATAAAAGGTTAATTAAGGATGGTGAAATTCTTCTGAACACTCTTAAGTAGTGGTATGGACTGACTGCCTTTGCTTAAGAACATCCCCGATAAAGACTGTCTTCTTGAGGTTCGTCTGTCTGAATGTCAAATCTTGTTGCTGCTCTAACAGATCAGCAAACACCCACCTGATTTTCTGTGTGTGAAGATGAGGTAGATGGCTCTGCTAATTCCAGAGAGGGAAGAGTATAATCACTAGTATAAATCTCTATGTTATCCTCTTTGTTCCCAATAATTTTGTGATCTATAGAGATGCCTTCCTCAACTACCTCCTCCTCCTCTTCATGTACCGGTTCAGTTTGTTCTGGTATTATTTTTGTCTTTTTAGGGGTGTATTCGAAAAGAGGTTCTGCTTTTCGCTTTGTTGGTAATATATCACAGAATTCCATAAAGGTCTGCATTTTACCCATAAGGTAAGTAAACCTTTTCTGCTAAGGTGGGATTTCCCTACATGAACAAAACTAAAGAAAGTCTGAGCCAAAGAGTTCAGCTTAAACGTCTGTAGTGTCCAAAACCTATCCTTGCCCTCACTACTATAATTAACTAATGTATTGGGATGTCACAATCAAAGGAAATAGTGTTGACCTGAAAGTTCTGAGGTTCTTCCAGTTCACAGCTTACTTTCAGCACCAAGTCACCTTTGCTTAACTCCTTTTATTGGCCTCTTGGCTTTGTGCATATTCTTGCACTTCCTTGGCTTGTCCTTATTAGCCTTGTGGCCTGCCACCCTGTGTTCCCCACCTTCTGCCAAGCTGTGGCCTTGTCGCACTGCATTCACTCTCAATAGGGTCACGGTTAGGTGTTTGAATTAGATTGTTGTGCCACATGTGTTCAATTCGGTTAAGTGTTCAGGTGTGTACTTTTATTCTGTTCAGTTCAAGATTCAATGTGCACCTTTTTATTTCAATGATTGAGTGTCCCTTTTGTTCGGTATTCAAGGAACATTTAGTTGTTCATAATTAAGTTTCTCTGTAGTTTGATATTCAATGAGCCTTTGATTAGTCAAAATTAAGTTTCTCTTTAGCTCGGTGTTCAATGAGCATTTAATTTGTTCAAGGTTAAGTTTCTCTATAGTTCGATATTCAAAAAACACATAATTGTTTTCATATTGCAGACCGGTATTCCCTTGCGGTCTTGTTGGAGCGCTCCGGAGCGCCTCTCTCCTCCTGACACTCACCAGCCTTCTTTGCTTTAGTGGCACAAGCCCAACTCACAAGCCTTCTGCATCTCTCTGAACACTGACGGCTTCAGTGTCTTGGTCGGCGTACGGGCAGTGTCCTCACTGCTCCCGCTCCACTGCAGCTCCTGTTGCGCGCTCAAGGGTCTGAAGCTCCCAAGCTTGGGGAAGTCATACGGTCCAGCTGCATCAGGTCCCCCAAGTTCACTGGGTGTCTTGCCAGTGTCCTGGATTGTGCTGCTCCAGTCCCACCACGGCTGCCTCCTCATACGCTGCTCCCCGTCTCACGCTCCTACTCTCTTTCTCTATCTGACTGTGATCTCCATTTTATACACATGCAGCTGTGGCTGACCTATTAGCCCTGCCTGACCAGAATCGGAGGGACATGCCTGACCCTCATAACTCTTAGTAGGCATCTTCACTGCTTTTGGTGGTCTCTTCTTCGACCCAGTACTGTCAAGTGTGGCATGTGGACTATTGAGGGGAACTGGCTTATAATAGCCCATAAAAGTTGGGGAAGAGTTAGATTGATTGTCACTAGGGAAAAGGGGATACCGGGTCTAGTCTAGCTTACCCTTCGTTGTTTCCTCCTCCTTCTAACATGTTTAGGCTTATAATATTTCCAGTAATTTTTTGGGTGAATGGGACTTGGCAAACAATATCCCATAACCACTTCTGGAACCAGGGTTTCTTCCTGAAGGGAAAATATGGGCTACTGCATCTCACGAGGGCATCTCTCTCCCAATCCCCAGGGACCCTCCACCCAGGTGAAGCGCCCTCGCCTCTCCACACCCAGGGTTAGGATCCAGAAGCGAGACCTCACACTGGACACCTGCGTAGATGATCCAAGAGGACTAGAAGTGAGAATGCCCCCAGGTTTCTCACACCACACTCATTACATTTAGGTCACCCATTGAGGCGGATGGACCGGGAGCAGATAGCGTGAACAAGAGTGATTTAGGCAGGGAAATGGGCGAAGGGTTCTATGGAGAGGGGCATGAAGGTGAACCCCCCCCAATTAAAGAGCAGGTGGGTGGTGGAAGGACAAGAAGCATAGTGCTTATTGATCGGTGGGTGTGAGTAAGGGGCACATCTAGGGAAAGGGTCATTGGGAAAAGCACATCGAAACATCATGCACAGAACCAGAAGACAACAAAGACAAGAACTCACCCAAAATACCGGCATTGCTTGATCATTCAGTGTCAGATTAGGAGGTACAAATACAAATATGACCAATCAAAGCAGTGCTATTTTCCTAAGCATATTAGGAAAATGTTTTTTCTGCCAAATTGTTACTGAATTTGACTGTCAACAAAATCAAAGAGATGGCTAGTCCTTTTTATTGCTGTTTCTCAAGTGCATGAACTAAAACGACTGAATACTGTAACAAATCTAAAGAATGTGTCCCTTCTTCCCAATTGAGACTTGGGAGGTGACCCTGCAGCGCAAGACCCTCCCCTGGGCTTTTGGCCAATGGCATCTCTGAGGGAGTGACTTCCCCTTGGAGGACAAGGACTCCTAGGGTTTTTCAAGATCTCCTTCAAATCCTGTGTTCTCTGCTCATATGGGCGTCGAAGAAGTTGTCAAAGTGATAAAGCCTTTTTTTCTTTCTGACGTTAATACTGACCCCAACTCAATTCTGAAATTCTCTAGTAAACAGAACTTTGTCTCTCATTACAGAGACCCCTATAAAGACTGCTCAATCCTTACCTGTGGAGAGAGACCAGCTGACGTAGAGTCAATCAGCTGGGATCGATATGCACAACACAGTCATGCCACTATTGCACAGAACCAAAGCTACCTGGAGACCACACACTGTATGTGGTAGAAAAGCAGCCTGTAGAACTTTGCAGAGTCCAGCAATGCCGACCAAACAAAGATTTCCGTTCTAGTCCTTTGGGATGCAGACAGAGGAAGGAGATGAGATAACAGCAAGCCCACGAGAAAGCCTCCACTGGAGAAAGCCAGGAAGTGATCCGACATGAAGGAGTGCACCATCATCGGAGCCACCGATCATCCCTGGAGAGTACAGTGGAGTATCACGTATGCAGTCTGGGCATGAGAAAGGGAGGTGGGCAGTCAAGCGCTGAAACGAGTACAGGGAAGTACAAAATCTGATGATATCCAAGGGAGTCAGAGTCCATGAGAACCCTAATCGCAGAGACCTATAACCCACAAGAAAATAGAGACAAAAGCCAGTTTAAAGTAGATACATGACCCCAAGGGGCTAAAAACACCAATCATATAGATGAGATGGATATTAAGTATGAAGAAATAGGAATTTGAATTATTTATACTGTGCTTTGGATGAACTGAATCTTATTTAGGCATCAATGGGAACAATAGGTCGACAAAAGCAACAAGGCATAGCAAACTCAGCAACGGCAAATGCAGCCCAAAGGCCGAAATTGAGGTAGTGTGACCACCAGTAAGTCAATTGAACAGGTGAGTTTTTAAGGCTATACGAAAAGGTAGGAAGGATTGTACACTTCAAATCTTCGGTTGCCCCTAAGGTCACAAGCAGAGGATGGAACTATTAATAACCGTTTCTCCCCTGAGCGCAACCGGCGTGAGGGAAAATACCAGCAGATTTGATTTGACATGTATGAGGGGACAAGAAGATTTAGACATTTAAAGATTAGACTGAGGACTTTGAAATCAACGCTGTCCTTTCTGGTGAGCCAGTGAAGGGATTGCCTTAATCCTGAAATAGGGGAGGACTTCCTTACTCTAAAATCAGTTTTACTGCAGCGTTTTGCACTCTTTGCAACCGCTGGCATGCTTCGTTGGAATCCCTGCAAGGAGGCCATTGCAGTAATCAAGCAGAATGTAAACCATGGGGCCAGAGGGCCCAGTAAAGGTCTACATTGACCAAGCAAAGACACTGAACCCTAAAATAATGAAGAGGGCAGGAAGTCCCTGAGAGAAAGTTGACCAAAACTCAAACATTGACTACAGCTCTGAGAAGAGGAATAATTACTCTGGAAAAGGGGCTGTTGAGATGTATCCTAAGTATTTGGAAGGGGATGAGAAGAAACGTTTGTTCTGCTTTAGTGAAACGTCCAAGTCTGTGGATGACTAAAAGTGAAACCAGTTCATTTGGGAATGTTTGAAAAGCGGATTGGGTTTTCATAAATTAGAGCCGAGTTACTTGTGCAAGAAACTGTTGGCAAAGGCCAAAAACAGAGTACTATAAGGAAGGCATGGTATCACAAGTATGACACTGACACAAGAGGTACAAGTTTCAAAACCTTTATTCAATTTTCAGGGTTTGGAAAAACTCCTGCTTGCCCTATAGCTATGATGGGAGTAGTCTCCACCGTCTAATAATAAAGAAAAACAGTCCTAGTCAGTTGTTGTCAAATCAAAATGGCCTATACTAGCAGCACTTAATGCCTGCCCTATCTCTTATACAAAAAGTGTGTAACGGGGAACATGTATGCAAAGGAAAATCAGTGTTATAACAAAGGACCAAGATGGCTGAGTCTGCTCTCCTCCCTACGTTGGACAACAGGGAGTAAGGTGGCCCCCGTAAACAGGATGATACACTCTAGCTCAGGTGCCCAAAACAAGGCAGTTCAAAACGTGGGCCGAGCACCGCATGGCCTTCCCATTAAAGTCACTTATTCCAGTTCACAAAAAGTTATTTCATAGTTCAACAAAAAGTTCATGTAGGTCTCCCTCCATCATGGTCGGACCTCTCAATCAACAAGTACCTGATTCAATGCAGATCTTCCTCAGCCGGGCTCGGAACTCATAATCACAGCACTTGCAGGGGTTCCCTTCCCTAAGCTTAATTTACATTTGCTAGGGGTTCCCTTCCCCTAACTTATTACACTTCTGGTCTCCCTCAGTCGGGCTCGGACCTTTTACTAATGTTAAAGACTTTCAAATGTGCAAGGCTTTTACTAAGGACCAGTTTGACTTTCTCTTCAGCTCACACTCTTATGTTATTTGCCGCTGTGTCTCTTGGTCTTGGTAGTTCAGTACCATAAACACAAAAGTTCAAAAATCTTTCTCTTCAAGCATTCACCTTTTCACTTCCTCTTTTGCCCGGGTTAATCTTGACCATTACGCATTTCAGAGTTCATTCACTGTCGCTTTTGTGAGAAACTCATGGTGACACAAGTAAGACAGGCACAAGCAATCACAGTTCAAGGGTGTTTATTGAGCAATGAAAATGATGTGCAGGTTGGAAAAAAAGCCTAGTCTAGACCTAAATCGAAGATGGAAACAAATGTTAACCATCAAATGAAAAATAGCGCAGTCCTAGTGGCGTTGTGTCATAAATAAAAAGGGCCTATACTAAGAAACCTATTGCACAGTACTGTCTCGGGCGTCTCCAGCATGAGCCAACAGTTCCAATGGCAGTTCTCAGGACCGTCGATGGCCAAGCCTGCCGGACCTGATGTGTTTCAATAACAAAAACAAAAGTCCCTTTAACAAATGATAGTTCGCTAGGGTGATAACGATTCACCCCTGGGCCCCCCTCTTCTGGGCTGACCCTTCTCAATTATATTCCATAGTTCAAATAAGGTGTTGACTTCACCCCTGGGTGCCCCTCTTCTGGGCTGACCCTTTTCGTATCGCTCTCCACATAAAGTTTAGATGAAAGCTTTGTGTTGTAATGTGCACGCGCGCGGCATCTGTGGAATGTTGATGCATGTTCAGCTATCAACATTCCACAGTGGCGGTTGAGCTAAGGACGCTGAAGGCAGGAGCCTGCGCTTGTGGGGTCCAGCAAATAAAGTGCTTACTATACGAGTTACCTGTGTCCGGTGAGATCTTGTCATTGGCGACAAGGATTTTGCTGGACCCCTGTCCCACGTGTGCGCTGGCTGGCTGTCCTGGTGCCGCCGGCCTACCTCCGGCATCGCTGTTGCGGGGACGTGGATTGCTTCGGAGCCACTTGCCGTGCACCCCGCTCATCGTCGGGGGCAGCGGTGGTTGCAGGTGGGCTCCGCTTGTGGGCCAGCAGTTCTCCCACGGTGCGCGGCTGCCCAAGAGCCCAGTCGGGGCGTTGAATGAGGGGACGACGATCCGTTGGCGGCTGCTGCGGGTGCTCCGGGCGCTGGAGGATTGGTGCCGTGACCCAGTGTTTTCCGAGGGCAGTGGTGGTCGTTGCCCAGAGCTCAGCTGTCTTGGAGCCCAGTCAGGGCTTCGGAGGAGGAGCAGCCGCCATGGGACACGGAGGCGTGCATGCCTGCCGTGTGTCCTTAATAGGCTACTGAGTAGCCCCACCCCCGGCAGCGTCTGTGCACTCAGCTGCTCACCGCTTGTCTTCCGAGGGAAGGAGGAGGGGCTGCGGTGGCGCTGCGCAGTGCGGATCACAGGTCAGCTGACTGCTGCTAGTCTATTGGGAGGAGGCAGGAGGAAACCAATCGAGGATAGCGGTTGGACGACCATTGTCCTTATGGACAACTCAGAGGTTTGACTTGCCGCTAAGTACATAATATCTCTGCTGCGCCACCTGAAGGGGCCACCTTGGTAAGGTTGGGGCACACGACTGCTGCCAGGTGGGGATTGGTGCATGTTGGCTGCGCTGTGATCGTTTCAAGGCTCGCTTTTGGATTAGTTTGGATTATTTTGACTCACCCGGTGATAAACGTACTGCTGTACTGCATTTAACGTGTGGGTGCACGTGATCAAGGTGACAGTGAGGGACACCCACCCACTTCAAGCGAGCAAGGATTCTTGGGGCTCGCATAGTGGTGGGCGAGTTCCTGTTGGGGGCCTAGTGAACAAGGCATCCTATCCAGCCATGTTGCATACAGATGCCAGGCCTCCGCTTGCCTTTTTGCCAAACCCTGGGGAGCCTGTTGCTCCTTGGGAGCAGTGGGTGGATGCCTTCAAAGTGTACTTGAGGGCTGCTGGTGGGGCAAAGTTCAACGACGATGAAAAGGAGGCTGCATTACTAAATTGTATTGGTACTGAGGGGTTGAGGGTTTTTCGTCACCTGCCTGGAGAGAATGTAATGGTTCAAGGGGGAGGTGAGGGAGAAATGGTGATAAGTGCTTATGAGACTGCTTTAAGGAAATTGCAAATGCGTTTTGGTAAAAGAGTTAATGTGGTTTTAGAGCGGTTTAAGTTTTTCTCTAGGGCGCAAGGTTCCACGGAGAGCATAGATACTTATGTTACGGCATTACGTGCACTCATGGCTACATGCGGATTTCCTGGCAATGGGGATGAGCACATTAGGGATCAAATTATGATGAAGAATTCCAATCAGAAAATCAGAGAAAGGTTGTGGATTGAGAGCGAACCATCACTTGATAAGGTGTTGGAGATTGCCAGAGCAATTGAAGCTTCTAGGACGAGTGTACAAATTGTTACTGAAAGGGATATGTCTAGGGACATGGTGCATGCTGTAGTGTCAAGGAACAAGAAAGGTTTGGATAAAGCTGTGGTGCAAGGGAGTAGGGGATCTAAGAGCAAGGAGGGGTGCAAAAACTGTGGTTGGTCTAGTCATACTGCTGATTCTAAGTCCTGTCCTGCTTGCAATGTGGAATGCAGGAAATGTAAGCGTTTGGGCCACTTTGCACGCATGTGTAAGGGGCAGATGGTTGCTAGTGTGGCTCCAGATGACTCCGCCATGTTGCTAGAAGGTGCATCAGGAGGCGGATCTAATCAAGGTGTCATATTGCATGTGGAGGGAGTTGGGCGGAAGGGTCCATGGGTGTCGGTATTGGTGGATCAGCACCCCGTGGATATGCTTGTGGATTCGGGGTCACCTTATACACTGGTGTCTCCGGAAGTGTATCAAGAAGTTTTGGGTAAACAGGTTTCTGCTTTGCTGGCTCCGGACATCAAACCATGTGCATATGGGCAAAGTTCCATTGACCTACTGGGATACAATTGGTCAAACTTTTCTTTCAAAGGCATGCAAACTTTGGGGAAGCTGTATGTGGCTTAAAAGGGCACGAGTGTGTTGGGTTGGGATGAGCAGGCTGCACTAAAGATACAGATTCATCCGGGTGAGAAGGTGCCGGTTCTCAGCGTCATGGAGGGTGCGGGGCAGAATGACATCATGGTGACTCCTACAGTGCTCATGAGTGAGTTTCCAGAGGTATTTTCTGACACCCTTGGCAAGCTCAGAGGTTTTACCCATCGCATTGTCCTGAAGAAGGGTGCAGTTCCCAAAGTGCATAAAGTCAGGGGAGTGCCAGTTGCGGCAAGGCAAGCACTGAAAGTGGAATTGGCTAAGTTGCAGTCAATGGGGATAAATGAGCCTATCAAGTCCTCGGAGTGGTTGTTTCCTGTGGTTTTAGTTAAGAAGGGTCACGGGAACATCAGAATGTGTGTAGACCTCTGGGAGCTGAATTCTAGCATATGGGTGGATCGGCATCCTTTGCCGAATATCAATGAGTTGTTGTTGACATTGGGAGATGCTTGATATTTTTCCACCTTTGATCTGTCAACTTCGTATCATCAAATTGACCTGCACGTGGATTCTAGACCCCTCACTTCATTTGTGACTCCGTTTGGGGCATACAGATTTTGTCGCATGCCCTTTGGCCTTGCGTCGGCTTCTGCTGTGTTCCAGCGGTTGATGCAGCAGATGTTTGGAGGGGTGTTGGGAGTCAGTTATTTTCAAGATGATATTTTGGTTTGGGGCAGTAGCAGGGATGAAAATGATGCCAGGGTTAGGAGGGTCATGCAGATTCTTAAGGAGAGAGGTCTGACCGTAAAGTTAACCAAGTGTCAGGTGGGTGTGGAGGAGGTCACATACTTGGGACATATATTGAGTTCTCAAGGTGTGAGCCCCAAAGGGGAGTTGGTACAGGTGTTGAGGGACACACCTGCTCTGGTCAATAAGGATCAGTTAAGGGCTTTTCTAGGCCTTGCGGAGTACTATGTTAAATTTGTGTCTAATAATGCTGAAAAAACGGTGGCCATGAGAGCCCTCATGAGGAAGTGTATAAGGTTTGCGTGGTCTGAGCAGTGTGTGGCAGAATTTGAGTTGGTCAAGAAGGATGTGGAGAAGGCTCCTTGCCTGAAGTCATTTGACCCGAAAAACAAAACTGCTCTGACTGTGGATGTAAGTGAGGTGGGGTTGGGGGCAGTGCTGGAACAATGGATAAATGGTGAATGGATGCCAGTGGCTTTTGCCTCGAGGACATTGAGAGATGTGGAAACCAGGTACTCGGTAATTGAGAGAGAAACTTTGGCTGTGTTATGGGCTTCAAAACATTTCAGGACATTTTTGTGGGGCATACCGTATATTGTCAGGACGGACCATAAACCGTTTGTGCAAGTGTTTTCTACCAAAGGCGTCATGGCAGTATCCCCGAGGATTGCGAAATGGTCAGTGCAGCTACAGGATTACAATTTCTCTTTGCAGTATTTTCCTGGGAAGTTTAATGTTGTGGCGGACTGCTTGTCCTGTTTGCCTGTTGTGGAGGTGGACAGTCAGGCAGGGCTGGTGAAAGAGGAGGACTTGCAGGGGTGTCAGGTTGCTTTTGTGGCTTCTGCTGTGGACAAGTCGTTGTGGGATGTGGAGTCTGAGGGCGATCTTGAGTTAAAGTGGATTAGGGAAGGTTTAGTCAAAGGTTGGCATACTGTCAAGGATAGGCCTGAAGGGAAAGGTTACGCCCAGGTTCTGCATGAATTAGCCGAGGGTCCCTGGGGTGTGTCTAGGGGAGGTAGGTTGATTCCCCCTGTAAGTCTGAGAGGTAGAATGGTGGAATTGGCACATGTTGGTCATTTGGGTCGATCCTTGACCAAGAGGAGACTTCGGGAGGAATACTGGTGGCCGTCCATGGACAAGGATGTTGAACAGGTGGTGAAAGACTGTCAGGCATGTGCTGTCAGCGATAAGAGCAAGGTTCTGCATCCTCAACCTGTACATCCTGTAGAGGTTCCTGAGCAAGTATGGTCAAAATTGGCTTTGGACATCATGGGTCTGTTTGATTGTTTACAGCCTGAGTCTAGATACTTGTTGGTGGACTATACGTCCAGGTGGATTGAAGTAGCAGCATGTTCCAGTGTCACTACCGATTCTGTTATTGCCTTCTTGAGGAAAGTATTTGATCGTGAGGGATTGCCTGCCTGTTTAGTTACTGATAATGGTGTGCAGTTCATATCCAGAGCTATGAGAGAGTTTTTGGAACAGCATGCCATTTCCCAATATAGGACAGCTCTGTATAATCCCTCTGCAAATGGATTAGTTGAGAGGGCCAATAGTACAATTAAGTCAGCTATACAGTTGGCTTTGGCCAATGGTTTGGATTGGCAGGAAGTGGTGTCACAATACCTTGCTGCATATCGGAGAACCCCTGCCGTGGTTACGGGGAGATCTCCATTTGAGCTCATGAGGGGCAGGAAAGCAGGTACAATGTTGAGAACCCTGGCCATGGGTGGTGGTGGGCCATGTAATATGGATCTGCAGGCTATTCATCGCAGTATTCTAGCACGCCAGGAGGCCACAGTGTTTTCACAAAAGTTCAGGAAGGAATTGAGTGTTAAGCCTGGGGATGATGTGTACATAAAAAATCCCAGGATGGTTCACAAAGGCTACAGCACGTTTTTGCCTTCAAGGAGAGTTGTCAAGGTTGGTAAAGGTCATGTACAATTGGAGGATGGCTCTGTCTGGAGTAAGAGACAGGTGGTGGTGGATGGCTGCAAACGTACTGATGGGTCCAATGTCGAGTATGATCCGGAGTCTCAGGAAACAGTGTTGGATTATGAGCCTGTGGGTTCACAAGCGATCAGGTTAGAACAGGAAGAGGTTGTTCCACTTCCAGGCCCGTCGGGCGCGGAAGTGATTGTGGAATGTCAAAATGCTTCTGATCTGCAACCTGATGTGGGACAAGAAAGGGGTCGTCGGGCCAGGAGGTGTGGTCCTCCCATAAGGTTTAGAGACTATGTTTGTTAAATATGCTATGTTATATAACATTTTATGGTGGGTTGCTCCCATGCGGGCAAGCTCGTCACGTTTGAAATTAATTTTATATATATGATAGTTCATGTAAGCTTCTGTTTATGTTTCCATTGTTCAATTCATGTTTTCACTTAATCCTGTTACAGGGTGTTAACATTTTGTTATGTAAGGGAAGAGGATATGTTGTAATGTACGCGCGCGCGGCATCTGTGGAATGTTGATGCATGTTCAGCTATCAACATTCCACAATGGCGGTTGAGCCAAGGACGCTGAAGGCAGGAGCCTGCGCTTGTGTGGTCCAGCAAATAAAGTGCTTACTATACGAGTTACCTGTGTCCTGTGAGATCTTGTCACTTCGCCCTTGGATCTCTCTTGACTGTAAGTAGTCGGGTGATTATTTCACCCCTGGATCTCCCTCTGCTGGGCTCTGACCTCTCTTGACTGTCAGTACTCGGGTGATGGCTTTACCCCTGGATCACCCTCTGCCGGGCTCGGACCGTTCTTGACTGCAAGTACTTGGGTGATAACTTCATCTCCGGCATCCCTCCATTGGGTTCACCCTTGCTGTTTCTTTAACTTCTATTTCTCTTTTCTCATTCCGGGGTCACAACCTTTCACCTTTGGAACCCCCTCCCCCGGGCTCTGACCCCTCTCGATTCTTAGCCTCCCATCGCCGGGTTTACTTTGGCTCTCGATCAGGATGATAGTGGCTCGCCCCTCTTTATTTTCAATGTTCATCTTCTTTTATCTTTTATACAGTTCAAAGGTTTCGGGATTCACTTCTTTCTTTCACAGTGCTTGTAGATCAAAGTCTTTCAATTGTACAGGGACTTTGCTTGAACCTCTGTATGACCACTTCGACATATTTCACTAGCCTTCCTACGGCCGTCTGGTACTTCTTGTTTCTCTCATATGGGGCATGACCAGAGTCTCTCGAATTAGCATCCACGTGGAGCCGCTTTCCCTCTGCAGCTGGTCTCCCTTAACAGTTCATTCAAAGGTCTATAGCTTTGGTTTGAAGCTTGCCACTCCTGCGATTGACACTCCACACAGCCCGGTTCTTATCGGTTCTCCCCTCGACTCACCGGTTGTGATGAACCACTTGACTTTTGGCTTCTCTGGAGTCAAGGCCGGTACCACAGTTGGAGGAGCTTCCCTCACACCTGCTTATCAGCATAAACCTGCTCCGTGTACCGTTGACATCAGCTGCAGGACACTTGTGCTATTGTTTGAAGTGTTTGGCTTTCCTCTACAAATGTTCCTCATGCCTGGGATGAAAAGGGCAAGGTCACTTCTCTCCTCTGCACCCTCTCGATTCCCACTGCCTTTCTCCTTTATTTGAACTGCGGCATGGTAGCTGTCTCATTGTGCAGTCTGCTGTACTCGTCTTGCCCGTACTGCACTCTCCTGCTCCACCTTTTATCCCTGTGGGCAAAAGGAAGGGCTGTCAGCTGTGTGTAATTTGAGTCAATTGCCTGACTTTCCCTGGCCCTCGAGTTGGGACATGTCAGGTACACAGGTTTAACATTACAAGTCTGTAAAACAGTATGCATTTTGGAATGTCCTACGGGATTGAATTGGGAAACAGTGCTATTGTAAAAAAGGGGTTGATTGGTAGGATGAGAAGAATGGAAAGGGTAGGGTTTGTGAAATGGACGAAAACGACCGGGATGGAGGACAGAAGATAGGGGATTATGGGAATTGCAGTATTTTATCTGAGCAGATTGGGTGTTCAGGAAATGACATTCAAAGAGATGGGATTGATAGGGTACACGAAATAAACAAGGGGAGTTGTGGGAACGGTAGTGTTTCTTCTGCATGAATGGGAAGTGTGGGAAATACTGACTAGAGGGGCATGGAAATGAATGGCCGGGAGTATGCAGGAAGGGAACAGAAAAACAGGGTTTTTGGGAGAGATGATTTCTGAACATGTCGAGGTTTCAGATCCTGGATCCTGGGGGATCGGTTCTGTCTGGAAGGGCTAGTAGGTTTGAGTAGGAGAGATTTAATGGGAGGAGGTAATGCAGATGAGTGGTAACCTACAACAAAATGAAGGGATTTCACCCTTGGAGTGGGAATCTATGCGGCTCAGCCCTTCGTTGGCCATCTGAATGGGGTTTTTGAGAGGTTCACCCTGTCAGATACCTTCAGGTATTTCACACTTTACAACAAAACATCACATATTTTGCAGAGACTTTCGAATAGGCTATTTCTTGTTGCCGGACCACTCTGCTTCTCTGTATCACTGGCTTCAGATCAAATTAAAGTTCACCACAGGTCTGCCTTCCGTCGTATCTCAGCAGAATGCATGCAGCCTTCAATTGTGAGATATACTGTTGCAACTTCAATCTTTCTTTAACACACACACCAGCCTTTCATGTCATTCGCTGTGTGCATTCCTTTCTTATCTTTGCGGCTTGAATAATACAGGCTTGGCTTCACCTCCCCAACTCTGTCATTCATCCGGGAGGGTAGCTGGCATCCTTGAAACACAATGCAGTCTTCTTGGCTGTGATTTGGCCTTCTCTGCGTATCTTTCACGACTCTATGGAGGCAACAACCTCCTGCAGGGATCTCCTGGGTTTCCCTACCCTTTTCTCTCGTCCCTCAATCATTCGTTCTGCTCCAGTGGGTTCGCCTTCACCCCGGAATATCTGCTCCTTCTCGTGTTCCACCTTTCTCAGAGTGTGTCTCTATGTTCCGCCTTCTATCCATGTGACGAGAACTATTGGGTATCAGATGTACGAGATTAAAGTCAAGTGCCTGACTTTGCCTGACCCCATTAGTGGGACATGTTCAATGAGATATGTAAGGGTTAGCCTCTTTATTCTCAATCACCCTCTTCCTCGGCCCAGTGTTTGTGTAGAAGGGGGGGGGGGTGAGTTGGGACATGGGAGAATCCTATAAATTAGGATCGGGCATGGATACGGGAAAGGGGGGGAATACCGCGCCTTACCATCGGTTGCCTCACCCCCACTTCCCGAAGACCATTCACCCAGGTGATCCTCCCGCACTGGTCCACCCCCAGGGTCTGGATCCAAAGGCGATGGCCATGCCCTGGCCACCTGAGAGATTGATCCCCAGGGACTAGTAGGTGAGACACCCTTTAGTTTCTCACAGTACTGTGAGGAACATGTATTTTCAAGACCTATTAACAGAGGAGAGAGGGTCAGCTACGAGATCCCAATAACCCAAGCCTAACAAGCATTTACTTTAGGTGTTATCATTTCTGTATAGTGGTAGGGCCAGTTAGATTAGGTTTTGGGCCGAAGACCGACTTATGTTAACTGAACATCCTGACGAGCACCTTTGGTTTTCAGTTGAAGATCGGGAACCTCATCGTAGCAGTAGGGCATGGTGCAGCAGTTTTTCATTTGAGTTAATAAAACCTATGTAACCATGTCCAGTGGTCCGACTCCCATATCTGGCATAGCACAATACATTGTAGTGATGAAATTTAAAGACATTTTTTAAAAAAAAGCTGTTAAGTAGTCCAGCTAAGTCTGGATCTTTGTGTTATTCAAAACTCTGCTGCACCATCCACCACCATTGTCAGCCCTGGAACATGCACAGGAGGCAGGACATGGAAAGATGTGTAGATTGAACTATCCTGGTTTCCTGCTGCCTTCCTAAAGAGGATAATTGAGATTCGATGCAGCAAGAAACAGGCTTTTACTCCAGGTCCCAGTGGAGGTTAAAATAATAAGAAAAAAAGTGTGTGCGTCTGAGCAGTTCCGAGATTCTGTGTAAGGGATGTGTTAACGGGGCCGGCAGCGTGAAAGATTATTTTAGTATGTCAATACTCGTCGAATTTCACACAGCGCTTTCAGGGTGCAGGAAGCATGGAAATGTGTTGTTGTAGTGGTGCGGTGGAATCCCCTCAGCCACTGAAAATGTTGAGTGTTCGTCACTTTGCTTGGATCAAATCAGAGAAAATATTGATGCCCTTAAATCCAGCTTTCCAAAAATCTTTAAAACATACTTGCAGTCGTAATGTTCTTTTTTCAATAAATTCTAAATGTAAATCCTCCTTTCCTTTCTTTCAATCTTTGGGTTATTTGGGTTATTCTTCACCTAGTAATCTCTTTGCCCCACTTAGTATTTTCTGCATGTTGTCACAAAGCTTTAGCACTTATGGGAAGTTGCGCCACTCTTCTCTGGATGTAATCACCATCACTATGTTGCTTTAAGAACCTTGGCAGCATGTCAAATCTTTCTTCGATCTCAGCAAAAGTACAGACAGTCTCCTTCTACTAAATCCCCCAATGTTTGCAAACTGTGGAGAACCAGAAGAAGGAGTCGTACAACTTAATGGCATGTTCAAAAGGGTTTATTTAAGAGAAAAGATCAAAACTCCTAAACTTGACATATTGCTATGAACGAAGTTCCCTACCTAACCAAAGGTAAAGCTTAGGTTACACGTCAAGTCCAAATAAAAAGTCCTCCATCCGATACCTAAACAACTAACTGGCCCTACCCACTTGGGAAAAACGCTGAACTAAAAAAGAAAAGAGGCTTTTATGATAGCCTCGGTATGGATTTCTGCCTGGCACACTTGTAGATGACTGGTTCTCAGTGTTCTGTTCCTTGTACATTGTCTTTACAGCTTTAGTATCCAAGTCATTTTGAAAAAATAATCATCATCGGTATGGTTTTCTCTCTCCCATTGATAAGAAACCGTTACCGTTTTCAATGTACCAATCCCACCAGGACGACATGAAAAATACACGTCTTTCTTTCCTGCCTTCGTAACGTTGGGACTTTTCAAGTCCAGTATCTGTGGAAAACGTCTTTCATGTGACCAAATATATCTTTATAGTTTCCAGTGATCTCATTCATTGTGCTGTCTGCATTTACAGTGTATTCACACTTTATTCTGTCTCAACATAGGACCTATGCTTGTGCTTTGTTGCTAATCTTAGTGGTTATTTCAGCTTTGAAATACAGAGTCTATATATTTTCCACGCTCATATAATGGGGCCAGGTGCTTGTCTCGTCCTTTTAACTTTTCACACTTTTGTTGGCTATTCCAGCCATGCATCACAGTGCTCGTATCCCTTTCCATCTAGGAAAGTGGGGCTGTGCGCCCGTTACATTCTCTTGACTTTACAGACTGTTAGTGGATATTCCAGCCTTGCATAACGTTGTTCGTATCCCTTTCTCTCCGGATAAGTGGGGCTGTGTACCCATTAAGTTCTCTTAGTTTCATACCCGTGTCGGTTTCGGTGCCCTTGAAAACCCACAGTCATGTGTTTCGCTCGCCTCCACGCAGTCGTAGCGTCACTTTCCCAGACTCTTCCTCTCGTGACAGGAAAGGTACTTGCTGGCAGGAACTTGGGATCTTGGGCGCCTCTCTGCCCTCGGGTCTCGGCGTTCGTTGCTGGGTCCGAGGTCACCACTGCTCTTCAGTGGTCATGCCACCCAAGAAGACTGCTGTTTCTCCGTCCTCTCCTTCCCCTTGACCCGAGCCTCCTTCTCGTTCAAGGTGCCCACATCGACACATTGCTGCTAGCTCTTAGGCCCGACATGGCTCCGCCCCTCCAGGACGTCAATGCTTCAGGGGCTTGCCTCTGTGTAGCAATGGCCCTCCTCCCACCATTCCCTCTGCATTCACGTTGGTTTTCTTCTTGTATATGTCAGTTAAGGAAAGGATGTCCTTCATTATCATGGCCCTCAGGCAAGATTCACCATTACCTGAAGCCAATAGAGTCAAAGAATGATCTTTGTGATTTATAGTTCTAACAGGGAATACATGAGAGTAAGGAACTTCTCAAAGAACCCGTCTTCATAGGCCGGAAGAGTGCTTGATGGAATAGGCATAGGTGCAGGCCCTGAGGTTGCTTAGACTTTGACGCGCACTGTCTCGCTGTATGGGGCGAGGTGCATCTGTCCTGCAAAGTGGATGGGTATGCTGTGGGCAAAGTGACAGGCGTTCTGATATATTTTATTTATATCGCGCTCATACACAAGTGTTTCAGAGCGCAATGAGGCATGGGAGGGGAACCAGGGAAAACAAAACCACAATCTTACTAGGCCCATTGACATTGAAAACGTGCAAGTGCAGGAGAGAAGGAAGGGGGAAGTGCACAAGGGGAAGGGAGAAGTGGAAAGTCTTGAGCAATGGATAAATAAAAAAACAACAATAATTATTAGTGCAGCCATCAAGTGGCAAGTGCTAGGTTTAAGGCACAGACAGGGGGTGTCTGATAAGTGCAGAACAGTGTGGACTGTAGGGTTACAGATACAGACCCAAGTGCAAGGGTTGCCAGTAGGCAGTGCGGGTGCGTGGCAGGTTGGGTAAGTACCCGGGCCCAAAATCAGAGAGTAACCAGGTGCACGTTGCCGAAGCAGAACAGATCAGCAGGGGAGAGCAGGAGAGAAGGAAGAAGCAAAGAGGAAGGTCTTGAGGTGCTTCCTGAACCAGAGATGGTTCTCATCAAGTTTCAGAGTGGCAAGGAGGCTGTTCCAGAGGGAGGCCCCAGCCGAAGACAGATCTACCTCCAGCTCGTTTCTTTGAGAAACAACTGACCCTGAGGAAGTTGGAGGTGGAGGAGCGAAGAGCTTGAGTGGGAAGGTATTTATGGAGGGAGAGTTGAAGGTATTTTGGACCCAGGACCCAGAAAGCCTTGTGGACAATGCAAACGGTCTTGAATTTAATCCTTGCAGCCTCTGGGAGCCAATGAAGAGATTTCAGGGCTGGAGAGATACAATCCCAGGGCTTGAAAGCAAGGACAAGTCTCGCAGTTGACCAGTCCCACCTGGAAACTCGCTTCTCTACCTGGTCCCCAAAGGGAGATGGTTTCGGATGAACTGCCATTTTGTCTAGCCCGGCGGCCCTTTTGTTTTGCTGCATGCCACGTGCCTGCATCAGGGTACTTTCTGCGCTGGGCCCGGCTTCCCCCAGTACGCGGAGCAGTGGAGGTTGAAGCCCCTGCACCTCAGGGCCTGGTTGATGGAGTGTCGTGGGCGGTGAACCGGTAGTACTCCGTACAGGCGCCCCCTCAGACATCAGTCCGGTGTTAGGACATAGCCCCTCAGGTTTCGACACAGTAATAGAACCTTGCGGCCCCTCAGCAGAGTCACTGGTAGTATCTTGCGACCCCTCAGCCTGGTGGCCGGTAGCTGGAGCAGCCTCCGTGCTTGTACTGGTCGTAGGACCTGTTAGGTCCCTCCTGTTACTGCGCTTCCCAGGAAAGTTGTTGCCTTTGCAGGGTGTGGAGGAGAACAGTGCACCTACCTTGGACCTGGTCTTCTGCTTCAGAAACACTGTTAGGTCACTGGAGGCGACCTTCCAAAGAGCTCCCTCCACCTGGCTAGTCTGTTCTTGAGGATGTGCGGTGTCAGAGCTTTGCACGCGGTACAGCCGTCCCAGCCGTGGTCTGAGCCAAGGCGGCAGAGGGCATGGGGGTCGGGCATTGGGATGGACCGTTGCAGGCTGGACACCTGCTGAAGCCTGCCGTCATCGACATGCGCCGGGGAGGAGCGTGGTGCCAGAGGACAAAGCGGTACCTGAAAATTGAAAGAGAAAAATAAGACAAAAGTACTTCTCCAGGGAAGAGCGTGTGGAATTACTAGGCCAGAGGCCCAACTCCGGAGCGCTGGTGAAAGCAGTCCGTTCCCATCGACGTGGAAAAGAGGACTGAGGAGTGGCGCCGGTGGGCGTAGTCAGGGGAGAGCATGCTCCCAGGGCCACGCCCCGTGAACATCTAAATTTAAAGGGGAAAATTATTTTTCTGGTGAAAAAAGTTCTGTCTCCTGTCCCTAGCGAGGGACACCCATACAGTATGGAGGAAAGGGGATGGGACGTAGGAGTACTCTTGTGTCTCTGCCAGTAGGATTGCAGGAGTTGGTGGTTTTTAGACAGGTTTCAGGCTTTAAGGTTAATTATAGCAAATTGTATTGTTTGGATGTCTCGGTGCAGCCTCAAGAAAGGTCTCTCTTGTGGGCTCTGGCTCCGATAAAATTTAACCAGGAAGCCATTCCATTCTTGGGCATGCAGATTCCAAGCAAGGTCACAGAGGTCTTTCGCCGGAACCTCCAGCCTCTGTTCCAGGAGCTGTCAGAGGATTTGGTAAGATGGGGAGGAAAGGAAATGTCCTGGATCAGCGGAATTGCACCGACTAAAAGGAATCTGATCCCCAGGCTGCTCTATTTCTGTCAACCTTTGCCCATTAAGATCTTGGACTCAGAGCTGCGGGTACTACAGGGGAAGATCATCAAATTCCCCTGGGGAAATAAAAGGGCGAGGATCTCCAAGAAAGTACTACTGAAGCCATTGAGGGTGGGAGGTCTGGGGATTCCCAATGTATTTAGCTATAATATAGCAGCTCTGGTTTCTCATGTTGTGACCTGTGGGGATGCCGAGTTAAGGCCGAAGTGGAAATTGATTGAGCAGGCCCACTAGACAGTAGGGCAGGCTGGGCTTCCGTATGTTGAAAAGGGAGGCCTTGCAGGAGCGGCCAGATTCTCGTTGCTCACTGCAACCAGGAATACACTTTTACATGGGAGGGCACTTCGCAGATGGGGAACAGGGTTATGGTTAGGCCCTCTCACACCCATCTAGAATAACCCAAGCCTCCAACCAGGGTGTGCGAACAGGGGAGGTTTGCAGCATTGATCACTGAGAGACTGGAAAGGTTAAAGTGGCTATAGACGAATGGGGATCCACTAGCCTTTAACAAGCATAAGGAAGCTTTTGCTGTACCGGAATCAGAACAGGTTTCGCTATGCTCAATTTCGGCACTGGGATTCTCACCCTCACACGCAATGGGGAGCCACCAGACCATTGAATTGGCTTGAGCTATCCATTCAGAGGTATGGGGGGGGATTTCCACGGGCTGTGTCTCCCACCAGTACAAATTACTAGATGCAGGGAATCCTACAGTGCGTCTGTCCTATATGAGTAAATGGGAGGAAGATTTGGGGTGGTAATAGTAGATGAGGCACAGCTGAGCCTTTTGGCTTGGATGCACAAGTAATCGAAATCTGTGACAGATCGGGAGAGCTCCGACAAACTATGCTGCAGATGGTACCTCACGCCGAAGGACTGCACCACATGTCAGCAGAGAATCCGGCTAGTTGCTGAAGGGGGTGAGATGACGTGGGGATTGCTCTTTCATGTGGTATGGGCGTGTGGGAAGGCGAGTCTCTTTTGGAAGGAGGTGGTCGTGAGAATTAAACATATTACAGGCTTGTCGCTGCCAACGGATCCCCGGGTGGTGTTACTGGGAGATTAGGGGTATAGGACATTCCCTCTATCGGGGCCCATGGGTACTCTGATAGGGCATTCACTTATAGCGGCCAAGCTGACCATTGCCTGAAACTGGACGACCTCTGAAGGTCTGATAGCCCAGATGTGGTGAGTGAAAATATGGGACTGTCTGGAAGCCGTTAATTGATTATGCTGAGAAATACCCAGCCATGGTTATGAAACTTCCACTTATTAGTCAATTCTCATTATTGTAATGCTTGACTTCTGGGGAGAGGGTAAAGATGTGTTGTGCGTAGGATTGTGGTGGGTGCTCTATGGAACACTGTGCTCTGTATATCCCACGCTAATGCATATAAGACGTATGGTTTATTTGTACTTGCCATTTCCCACAGTATGGTAAATAAAAGTTTTTGGAAGAAAAATAAACCTTGAACCGTCTTTAAGGTGTTGGTGTGCTCTTTGGCTATCCGTGACATGCCTGGTCAGAAGTGGAATCCTGCATCCCTGAAACAGAGGTCACATCCTGCCTTCCAGAATGTTGAGGGTAGTAAGAATAACTAACACAGCCCAGACCCCCACCAGAGTAACTGCTGGATCCACGAGATGCCCTGGTGCAGAAAGGCTTACAGTTAGAGTTACAGGAGAGGACCTATGGAAGAATTACCCCAAAGTCTGGATTGGCCCAAAAGCATTCCCTCAATGTCAGAGCCAGAGATGTCAACAGAGATTACCGCAGTGCAGAAAAAGCAATTATTTGAAATATTCGGCACACATCATTCATTATCCGGCCTGGCCAACCCATAGCACAGCTTTATGTGAAATAATCCTCATATTGGGGATGGAACAGGTGGATACACTAGAGACAACACAGTGCAAGAAGAGGGAGCCCTGTCCTGCAGAGTGCCAGGAGTTCACGGAAACACAAAGGACAGACCCGCTTCTAGAACAAGATTGGCAGAACTTAGTGTCAGAGCTGAGAGATGAACTTTGAAGGCACCACATTTCATTTATAAGCGAAGTACCAACTACCACCAAGTGTTGGTGCCGAAGCAGTTCCCGGAGGGCAATGTTGGAGTTGGCCCATTCCAATCTGATAGAGGGGCACCTCATGTTAGAGAAGACCTAGAAGGCTATCCTTGGTAGATTCTACTGGGCCGGCGTATATGCGGAGGTCAAGCAGGTCTGAGCTGGTTGTCCCATCTACCAAAAGTCTTCACAGGATGATGTACCCCATGCTCTACTACAACCATTTCCGAATATAGAGATCCCCTTTTTCAGACTCACTGTAGATCAAGTAGAGCCCATGGAACTCTCAAAATGTGGAGACCAGTACATCTTGGTAGTTGTAGACTATGTGATACGATACCCTGAAGCCTGAAACAAATGTAAAGCCATTCTCAAGGTCCTCACACTGTACAAGTGGGGTTTCTAGCTAAAGTTCGAACTGACCAAGGGAGTAGTTTCATGTCAAAACCTCAATATTCCATCTGCAGATCGACAAACTTGTGGATTGATTTAACCAAAACCTGAAGCGCATCCTACAGAAGTTGGTCACTGAAGATTGGAGAAACTTGAATCCCTAACCTCTTGGGCTCTGTTCCCTCTGCGGAAGACACTACAATTCTCTACAGGGTCTTCACCATGCGAGTTGACCAATACCCCTGCGATGTGCTCGATATCATGCCAGAAGAAAGGGAAGGACTGGTAAGCCAACAAACCAGCAACTATCTAATGGTGAAAAATACCCAGGAATATATGGAGAAAACTGGTCTGATCTCAACTTCAAGAAGCCCAGGCCAGTCAAGAAAAGGAATATAACAAAGAAACCAGGTTAGGCACTTTGAAGATTGGACAAAGCAATGGTTTTACTCACCACCAGTCAAAACAAACTATTGGCCGTATGACATGGCCCATATGTGGTAAATGAAAGGGTCTTCCATCTCACGTATAAGATACAGCAAGCTGATCATCGAAAAGCTTCACAATTATACCATGTTAACAAGTTTATGGCCTGAAGAGAAAACCACAATCCTCAACTCATGCTGCTGTATGCCAATAACACCAGAGAGTCTCCCCTACTAATTGAAGCTCATGGTGTCACTATGCCAGTGGGTCTCTCCACAACTAGCCACTAGGACCTCACCCAACTGATTTAAACGAAGCCTGGGAGCCAGATATGCCACGTTCCAGACATGATTTCTACTTTCAGATTTTCTCTTGTTTACTACAACTCCCACACCCCGCCTCAACCTCATTAGAAAACAAACAAAAAAACATACTTGTCCAAGTTTGTATTAGGGCCCCGAGTGTAGGTTTAAACTGGGAAACTCTTTGCTAGTGCATCAGGCTGCGCCTACTACAACAGAATCTTCAAGAACATGAGCACCATGTCTGTATGGTCGAGCATGGCTAGATTGTTAATGGACAATTTTTCATTTGTGAATATTTCTATTGTTTAGGACTGTAATGCTTTAAGTTCCTAAATGATATGCGGCTCCTGGATCTGGTTTCCTGGGTCAGGAGTAAAGTGACTGTAGTGTTTGGGATTGCAAGCGGAAGCATGGTCCAAGGGACACTTACTGTCTGGTAGCAACACACTGAAGCCAAGAAGCGCCTTTCAGTCAGTTATGCATATTTATTGAATAGCACTCAGAAATCAGTGATAAGTAGTTCTGCTTTTATCAAAATAATAATTGTCCTGCGTGCAAAGCGCTGATGTGAAACAAGTCGAGATTGCCTGGAGATATCATATATGGGCTAAGTTTAAAATAACAATTTTATCCAATATCCAATGAGGTGTGTTTAACACAAAGCTACCGAGGCACCAGCTGATGAACCCAGTCTTCAGGCTGCCATCTACAGGACATAAAGCCGTAACACTTTATCGTGTATCAATAAATGCCAATATATGCAGCATTTATGCCTCACCTGTACAGAGCTCAGTAACATTTAAAATAGCCATGGTGCCTTATCCAAACTTCTTAGATCTCACTGCAGAATGTCAACCCTCTCTTTGTCACGTGATTCAATAGGAGGACACGTTAAGGCTCCAAAGGGCACCATTTGACATTGGCTTAATTCAGCGAAATAATAACAAAGAGTTCAACTGAACTTATAAGATCAGATCACAGATCTCCTTGCTGCCATGAATCATTTCCTTCCATCCCGCACTCTTGGGGTAATGGTTTTGCCCAATCATGTAATGTTGGTTCTTAACTCCCACATTCATTTTCTTGAAGATTCCCTTCTTTAACCCGGCCACATCACAATACATTGCTTTCCTTGTAGTCCCATATGTCTTTCTAAATTCAGTTTAAAATAAAATGTATTTTGGTTTTTTATGTAGTGCCCACATAGTCAGAAGGCCACTTCAGGGTGCACCCAGGTCTGGGCGGATGGATGGGGAGGGAAGAACTGAGGGTAGTGACGTTGTTGTGTCATTAGCCTGAGTGAGTGAAAAGGTGGGTTTTCCACATTCTCCTTTACTATATATAAGGTCTGGTTTCATGTGAGGCAGTGCTTAATTTGTAGGGGTGCTTGCCAAGGCTCAGTCATGGTACTTATTTTGAGCCCCGGCACTTATTGTCTCAGATTCAATTTAATTATGAAGTGGTGATAGTCTATCGATCAACCACAATGAGCAGGTGCAAGCTGAAGTGTAACCCCATATGTGTTGACACTGTGGGGAGCAGAATATGGGTGGTGGTAGCAGTGCCCTGCTCGCCCCCCCCCCGCAGTGTCACAGGAGAGCTAGACATTTTTTAGGCCCTGGCAATTAAGCACCGATGTGAGGGAAGGTTTTTTTTATGAGAGTGGAGGCGTTGAGATACATGGCTTTTTTCCCCAAGGCGTTTGTACTTAGGCAGAAATATAGTGCAGGGTGCTTCCTGATTCTGGACGCCACTCGAGGACACAGAAGCTGATACGCCTTTCGTGTTCTCACCCACGCTACTCACTACTTCATGAAGAGCTGGCATGCTTGGAAGTCCCATCCTCCTCAGATGATAGGAGAATGTGCAATCTGCTGCCTCTGACGATTTTACTTGCAGGTCTCAAGTGGATGTGCAGAATGTTGTGTGAGAGTTCGGCCAGTCTCCCACAGGCTGCATTACATTCTCATGCTTCTATTTTAGTTAGAAAAGTGGTTTTAGGGCAATTTAATGTATATGCAAAGCACATCCATCGGGTACCTTAATGTCAGCAGATATACTTGGCTAAAATATTATCCTATATCGTGGCATGCAACTATGCTGGATTAGGAATGACACTTTACAACGCTGTGCCTCACATCAGCTATTCTCACTCCAAACATTGTTCTTGATCAAGACATTGTGAACATATGCTTCAAAGAGGTTTGCTAGCATACATGGGAACAACTTAGAAAGTTTTTGACAATGGCAAAACTGGCATATATGTAGGCCCATGTAGCATGAACGTGTTTTACAGGAACATGTTATGACCAAGGCAACATGAAAGCGTTTTAATTTACACTGGCAATACTAGGTTATAGGTGGGCCCAGACAGCATAAACAACAGGTTTACAGGGCCATGCTAACAAATATTATGACCAGGACATCATAAAAAGCATTTAATTTACACTTGCAAAAATACATTTGGTAAATATTTGCACTATATACAGGCATATATTTGTGCACAAATGTGCTTTACAGTGGTAACATATATTATGGCCAACACCACAAAAGTGTTCCTCAGAGACAATAGCAGCATATGTTTGGGCACACGCACAATGAAAATGCTGTACAATGTTCCTGCATTTTATTGGATTATTATTTTATGTTATAATGTTGCACCAATTGCTATGGCTTTTGACCACATGTGTCTCAGAGGTTGTGTTGTTAAATGCACCATTTTAGCACGTTATTCTAAACAAATGTGCAGGGGAAATCCCACAAATGCTGTGAGGCAGGTTGGGGCTTCCTGACTTCACTCAGAAGCTCACGTGAAATTGTGATAAATATAAATGCACCTCCAATTAAAAAAAAGAACTAAACATTGTTCATTTATAAATCAAGGTGCTGCCCCGCCCAGCTACCAAAAGCTGCCACCGCCAGTGCGTAATCAAGAGATCTTACAGAGAATGGTCTTTATCGTCCTTCTGCCGAAACCTGACAATAGGCAGAGATTCTGTATGGATTTCAGAAGACTAAATGAAATGTCCTGTTTTGATGTTCATTAGCCGACCCTGATGAATGACCTTGTGGAGTTTAATTAATCTCTACCCTATACATGACAAAGGGATATCAGCTGGTACCCCTACTCTCTCCACTCCTGAGGGTCTTTTCCAATTTACAGTATTGCCATTTGGTCTTCACGGGGCCCGAGCCTCATTCCGGAGACTAATGGAAAGAGTTTTAGCACCATGACTGTCATTTGCTGGAGCATACCTAATGACATTGTCCTGTACAACACCACTAGGGAAGACCATCTCAAGCATCTAACAGCTGTGTGTGATCAGCTACACAAGGTCCATCTAACAGCCAATCCGACCAAATGTCACCTGGCCCAATCAAGTGTAAAGTACCTGTGATGCCAAGTTGGAAATTGGCAAGCTCTACCACAAACAGTCAAAGTGAAAGCTTTACAAATAGCATCAAGCCAGAGTGATGAATCTAGTGAGATTATCACTGAAACCATGATATGGGCCTCCTCTCATGTGGCCAGGGGAAGGAAGCCACTATCTGATTCTGACCCTGGGGGCGGGATTATGTGGGAGGATCACATGGGAAGGGACTCATATCAGGGGGAACTGGTGACCCCTTTAACTCTTGATTCCCGTATTCTTAATGAAGCATTGATGGAATATTGTAAAATAGAGTAAACCAACGTTAACTGCTATGCAATCCATTATGAACTTAAAGCTCCATAATGCCTGTGGTACTTGGATGAGGAAGAAGGGCCAAGAGTTGGTAAGGATCAAAGGTGCTATTGAGCAGAATGTGCAGTCTAGTTGTTATAGAGCAAGACACGTGAGCAGGACATTCAAACTCAGGAATTAGTTGCAGCTGGGAAGAGATGATGTGGAAGGAGTAGTTGAGGCAGAGGCAGCCCGGTGTTCTAGGATTGCTGTAGAAACAGAAGGAAGAGAGCCAGCTGATGCCGACACGAGAAGTGAAGGCATGCAACATTGCAGAGTGTGCAGAGCTTGAAGCGGCATCGGGAAGAGAAGGCCAGCTGAAGGGGAGATGTGCTCCCAACCCAATGTGTGGCGCTTCGATGTGTGAGAGGACGCAGAGTATTACGGGAGCTTGCAGAGCTCCGGAGAAGAGCCATGTAGTCTGCTGAAGTTACGTGGGAGCTGGCAACAGAGCGGGCTGCCACAGGCGTAAACAGGGAAGCGGAGATGCCACAGAACACCAGTGAGTTGGCCTGAAGCTAAAGACAACCCAGGGGCGCTCCGAGCAGGACAATCGACAGTAAACCATAATTTTGAATACCGAACAAATGAAGTACAGAGGCAACAAGGGCCCAATTCACCTTTCATGGGATACCAAATGAGGGAAGCCTGTAACTAACATTGCCAACAGCCAATAGGCTGTAAGAAACCTGTAACCAACATTGCCAAGAGTGAACAGACTATAAATAGAGGCTACCATTGTTCAGTCCTCCTCACAACGGATAGTGGTGTGGGGAATCTTGGAACACATTGCCACTAAGATCAATTGCAGTTGTAGAAGTATTCTTACTGGCAAACAAGTACACCAGGAAAGGGATCATAGTAGTTAGTCCTGGCAGGCGAGTATACCATGAAAGAAGAAGAGGTTTTAAAGAAGTGTGTTTAAGGCAAAAAGGTGTGGTGGAAAGAACTTGTTAACTAGATTATCATTTTGACAAACTGGTGCATCACTAAAGGTAGTAGTTGTGCTATTCTGAAAAACGTATTCCATTGGAAGAATAAGTGTGATATATAAATAATTACTTTACATCCTGAGGAGAACAATTGCCTTGGTTTATGAGAGAGACATTTGCCTTACGAAGAATGATATTCTGGAAACAATTGTGTTGATTTTTTTAACAAGTATTTGTGAAAGAGACTTTTACTTTACCAAGTAAAAGTATGCAATGGAAGGAAAAGACATTTTATGTTGAACTGAATGGAACAGAACTTTGTTGAATCAGAACCTTTCCATTGATATTCCTGAATTGATCCAGAGGAAGTCCAACCCTGGTTGCAAGGAGTTCTTTCTAAGTTTGAACTCTTAAACTGTTTTGTAAACTAAAGACAGCCAAATATTCCTTTTATACATTTGTTGTTTGTATTTGTGTGGGGGTCAGAGACATTTTGGACACTAGGTTGTCTTTCTTTAGTTTTAGTTTCCTAGGTAAGGACATCCTTGCTAGGATAGGGAAGGATAGGGGTCTATCTTGCACATTTTCATTTAATAAATGTCAAACATTGAGACAATAACATCTTTGTGTCTGTCCCGCATTTTTGACCCCTCACACCAGTTGCCAAAAAGAATGTTCAGTAGGCTACTAGTGGAGGTTTATATTGAACTTCAGAGAAAGCCGGACCCTTAACAAACAAAGAGCCACTCTAACATCAAATGGGATACAGGCACCAACAAAACCTTTTATTTATTTATTTATTTATTTATTTATTTATTAAATTTATATAGCGCGCAGGCAGCCCAGGGGCATTGTGGCACTGTTACTTGCAAGGAAGACTTAGTTACAATGTGTGCAGGTTGTGCCTTGGGTTACAGTGAGGCAATGACCTGTGATCAGATATACCACATAATACATCATACAATACAATTATGAGGGCTAGGCCATGTAATTGTTAGATGAACAGGGTCGTTTTCAGGGTTTTCCGAAAGGCGGTCAGTGAGGGTTCAGAGCGCAGGGAGCTAGGGAGGGTGTTCCAGTGTACGGCAGCGAGGTACGGGAAACTGGAGCCCCCTGCTCTGGTCCTTTTTACCCTGGGTACTGAGAGCATGCTGGCATAGGGTGATCTAGTGGGTCTTGTGGAGGAGACCAGGTGGATCCTCTGGGAAAGGTACATTGGGGCGGCAAGATGGACACATTTGTGGGTGATGCTTAGAGCCTTGAATAAGATCCTCTCCTTTATGGGGAGCCAGTGGGAAGCTTTTCTGGCAGCGGTGATGTGCTCTCTCTTGGCAATGCCTTGTGCAGCGCGTAGGGCACTGTTCTGTATTACTTGGAGCTTCTCAAGATTTTTGTTGGAGGTCCCAAGGAAAAGAATATTGCAGTAATCAAGTCGCGAGCCGGTTATGGCCCTGGCTATGTTAGTGCAAGTGTCTTTTGACAGATAAGGTCTGATTGCGTTAAGGAGTTTTGCATGGTAAGCGGCCGAGGAGGCAATGGCGTTTACTTGTCTGGTCATGGATAGATTGGAGTCTAGGTAGACGCCTAGTGTTTTTACCGTGTCAAGTACTGGGATCGTGATTGAGTCAATGGTGAAATGGCTGAACTGAGCGTCAAGTTTCTTGATGGTGTCAGGGGAGCCTACGAGTAGGAGCTCAGTTTTGTCGGAGTTCAGGCAGAGGCCGTTGATAGCCATCCACATTTGAATTGTGTTGTAGATGTTGTTGAGGGTAGCAGAGTCCGTGTCATAGTCGCCTGTCAGAGTGAGAAGGATCTGTGTGTCGTCGGTGTAGTTGGTGTAAGAGATGCCCATGGCGTCAAGGATGAGGAAGAGGGGGCGGGTGAAGATGTTGTAGAGGGTGGGGGAGAGGCAGGAGCCTTGGGGCACCCCACATAGCATGATAGAGGGTGATGCAGTGGCTAGGTCAGAGAAGACCTGCATGGTCCTGCCTTGGAGGAAGGAGGTGATCCATGTAATGGCTTCTTGAGAGAAGTTGGCTGTGGAGGAGAGGTGGTGGCAGAGGATGTCGTGGTCTACAAGATCAAAAGCTGCCGACAGATCCAGGAGTAGGAGCAAGACAGGTTTGCCTTGGTCCCTTGCGTCGTCCATTTGGTTTTTTAGGTCGAGTAGGGCGGTCTCTGTCCCATGCCTAGGGAGAAAGCTGGATTGTCTCAGTCCAAGGAGGTTCTGTTCTTCGAGGAAGTGCTGGACTTGCAGGTAGGCTGCTTTGTCTAGAATCTTGAGGAGGAAGGGGACAGTGGTGATGGGGCGGTAGTTATTAGGGGAGGTGGGGTCAAGTGTGGGTTTCTTTATGAGGGGTCGGACCCATGCTTCCTTTAGGCAGGCGGGGACTCTCCCTGTGGTGAAAGAGGCATTGACGAAGGCTGTTAGAAAAGGGGCCAAGGTGTCTGCGCAGTCTTTGATGATGGAGGCAGGACAGGGGTCGCCTTTGCAATTGGAGGGTTTTATGTTTTTCATAATGTTGATCATGTCGTTTTCTTGGATGGTTTTAAACGAGAAGGTGGGTGGGGCCTCAGTGGGTGATGGGGGCAGTGGTGGTTGGGAGGGTGTAGTGTGGGTGGAGGGTGTTAGTTTGGTGTTCAAGATTTTGGCTTGGAGAGAGCTGATCTTATTGCGCATGGCTGTTTGGATGTTGTCACACCATTCTTTGTCCTTAGTGAAGTTTTGGGGGGTGGGTGTGGGGTTCTCAAGTTCCCTGAAAATGGCGAACATTTCCTTGGTGTTCGACTTGGCCTCAGTAATTCTCTCTTCGAAGGATTTGGCTTTGGCTTTAATGATGGCTTTCTTGTAATTAATTGCAAGGGATTTGAAGTTGAGTTTGTCTTTCTCATCCCGTGATGTTTGCCAAAGAGCTAATGCTGCCCGTTTGTCGGAGCGTAGTTTTAGAAGGTCTTGGGTGAACCACGCATTAGCGTGTCTAGTGGGTTTGGATTTCCGAGGTTTAAGTGGGGCGATGGTATTGATTGCTGCTGTGATGGCCGTATCATAATTTTTTGCCAGAGTTTCTGGGTCGTTGGAGAATGGGGCTGTGAAGGCAGGTCCCTGTAAGAAGGGTAGGAGTCTTTCTTTGGTCAGTTGACGGGCACTCCTTGTAAGGGCAGGAGGCAAGGGAGGAGGGGGGTGGGATGTGGTTGTAGTGGTGGGGATGTTAAAGGTGATGGTGTGGTGGTCGGACCATGGGGTGGGGGTGTTGCCCGTGACTGTGATGGGGCAATTGTGGTGGGCGATCCAGTCTAGTGATCTGCCTAGGGCGTGTGTAGGGTTATTGATGGTGTTGACGAATCCTAGGGTGGCTAGAGCTGTGTCAAGTGCTTTGGCTGTAGGGTCTTTGGCGTCATTCAGGCCAAGGTTGATGTCTCCAAGGAGAATGGCTTTGGATGACTTTTTGAGGTTGTCCGCCAGGAGGTGGGTGATGGAGGCCTGGAAGTCTCCTAGGGGCCCTGGTGGTCGATAGATGAGGTGTAGGGTGATGGTGCTTTGGTGCGAGATGGTGAGTTTTAATTGAAGGTAGTCGCTGTTATTGTTGATAGTTTTGTCAGCCTTTCTGATGGTGATTGAGTCTTTGGCTATGAGTGCGACACCGCCTCCAGTGGTCATGCGATCTTGTCTCGTGATGGCATAGCCAGGTGGGAGAGCGAGGGATAGGGCGGGGCCTGAGGCTTCATGTAGCCAAGTTTCGGTGACCATTAGAAGATCTAGATCTAGGGTGGTAATAAGGTCGTGGATGTCTAGTGCATGCGCATTGATGGAGCGGGCGTTGATGAGGGCACATTTGAGGTGCGGTTCAGGGGTGACATTGATGGTCGAGGGTGGCATATCCGAACCGGTGGGAGGCATGTTTTCTGGGGTCATAGACACAGGTAAAGTGGCATTTGCATCATTAGGTAGCAAGGCAGTGGTAGAAGAATTGCAGATAGCGGTAATTTCATTCATACGTGTGAGTGACACATTAACAAGAGTCTTAGACATTGTATCCAATGCAAATGGCTCACGGTGGTGCTTGATAAGTGGGGTCAGCTTCGTTGTGTGGCTTAGTTTGTGGTATAGATGCAGTACTGGGGAGGTGGTCTTTCGGTTGGTTGTAGCTAAGGTTCTCGACTGTAGTCGTGCATTGCGTGAACTTGTGGGGATGGGCAGAGTGACCAATACGCTAGGTAGAGTACGTGTGCGTAGACGGTCTCGCCTTTTTGCGAGTGTGTGGGGTAATTCCGGAGTGCGGGACTCCTTACCTTGTGATTCCAGCAGGTGTCCGCGGTAAACGGCAGACTTCGAGCAGCGAAGAGCTGCAAAGAGGAGTGCAGGCCTTGTCCTCTTGCCTTTTCCTCGCGGCTTCGCCTGGCGGTGAGCCCCGTCTCCCTTTATGGTGGGGGGGGTGGAGCCGGCAGGGCGGGACGCCGTATCAGGCTGCGGGCTGCGGGCGGGAAGCGGCGTCGATTCGGCGGGAGATTTGAAAGATGCTTTTTCAAAAGCATTGTCAGCGGTGATCGTGCCTTCCATGGTGGAGGCCTTTGCAATGTGCGCGAGACGCACTGGATCAGCTGGGGCTCCGAAAAGAAGATGAAAGCCTTTGACCAACTGAAGAATGCTCTCTGCAAAAGCCTGCTACAAATCATGCCAGTCTTTAGTATGGAATTCATCTTACAAATGGAAGCTTCCTGTATTGGTCTTGGGGCCATAATATCACAGGTGCAGGAGGTAGAAGAAAAGAATCTAATGTTCATCAGTAGGAAACTATTTTCCCAGGAGATGAACTAACCATTGGTCGAGCTGTAATGTTTAGCTATCACATGGGCCATATTTACTTTGCTAAGCTATCTAAGCTATCTGACTGCCCAACAGTTTAAACTCATCACAGATCATGCCCCATCAGTCTGGGGGACAAGAAACAAAGACACCAACCCCATATCCTGAGGGGGTTCTTGGCTCTACAGCCATTCTACTTTAGAGTTGAGCGTTGGGGGTGGGTACCAAACAGGCAAATATGGATGTGCTATCCTGCTGTCCACAGATAGCTAATGGGCAGGAGGAAGAGTGGGACATTGGAGAAAGGGTGGTGTGCGACACGGGTAGGAGGCACTCTAATGTATGTACATTGATCTGTCTGCCCATCATTTTGCTTCCTTATTCTAGAGACTCAAAATGTCACTCCGACATTCCAGGACATTGTGCCCCAATCTCCCCGTCCCCCTTCCTGTGCACGCTTAACTGGTTGTTCCTGCATCCACTTAACCACTAGCTACCTCTACACTAAGGCAAGAGCCAACTAAGCCAGCCTGCAAGGAACCAATTCACAGATCGCATTTCATCTGCCTGGCATTGCTAAATTGCCACACAACCTTCTCAGCTTGTGTACTCTCTTGCATGTAGGTCTTCTAGTCTGCGGGCACCACAGTTGCAGTTTCAGGTTCCTTCATTTCTTCTGCTGCTCACTGGCCATCTTGGCAGCTCTAGATCTGTGCTTTGGGGAGCTAGGTGTGGATGTGGGGGGGTCACGTATCTTTAGTGTCTTGTGTTTTTCACTACCAATGAATGCAGAGCTGCACGATGCAGCCCTCATCCACTGTTGAAATTGAAATGTATATTTATACCTTCCCGTTGGGAATACATAGCCTGAGAAACGCCCCAGTTAAGTGGGAACAGCTGCTTCCTTATCAGACAGCAGTGACTAGAATGGGATAAATGCCATTTCACAATCGGAGTTAGGGATTAATGCCAGCAGACCAACAAACCCATCAGCCGACTCAACAAGGAGCAGCAGATATCAACATGAGGCCCAGACTGCTACCTTTACCCCGTCCACAAAGCAGGACTCCACTTTGAAGCAGCCACAACAAGGTGACATGTAGCAGTCTGCAAAATACGCAAATAAATGATACAGTGAAATGGCACTCAGGCCATGAAAGAGTGTAAATGCCCAAAAGCAGGCCAACACATATTGAATAAGCAGGGCCTCTACCCTCCCTGGCCCCCAGCACCTTAGCACAAGTTAACAAATTGCATGCATGCACTCCATAACTTCCCCATTTTGCAATTTTGGTTCGGAGTAGTAGTGAGAACTTCTCAGTGGAAAGGGTAGCTTCTCTTATTACCAGCAATCAGGACTTTGAGCTGGGGCTAGCCGGGGAAGAGCCGCGGCAGGCTCAGGAATGTTGTTCTTCGACTGGGCACTGCTGGGGCTCCCTCTTGTCCCCTGACAGCCAAACTCGCTAGAGCGCAAGGCTTTTATTCTAAAGCCTGAAGCTCACGCACAGGTGTGCATGCTGCAGGCTTTAGAAGAAAATGCCCCTTTCCAAAATGGATGGAAGCGATGCTACCATTATGAAGACAATGTGAGGCTCCTGGAAACTGGCTTTTTTCTAAAGCCCGAAACTCCCGCTCATTGAAGGGAGTTTCAGGCTTTAGGAAAAAAGGCCTCAGTTTTCAACGGCCTCACCTTTTCAGCTTTAATGGTGGCGCTGTCCTTGCAAGGCATTTCTTTAGCTAAGAGATGCAGTGATCTGTAATGAAACTGATGTACTCATCAATGTTATGCCCACGGTGACCTCCTCCAATGTGGCCATGGGACGTCAGCTGCTAGTGGGGCGGCTGTATGAGGGAGGATCACATGGGGGAAGACAACCTCAGTGGAGATATCCTGACTCCATTGGATGAGGCGTGGTATTCCCCCCTTTACCCATGAGATCCAATACCGTGATGGCTTATTGCCAGACATCTGTTCCCCCTATTGTTCCCAACACCTTCTAGGCTAAATTCCCATCCACAACCTGAAGAGTAAAGGTTAAAACAAAACCCTTTTCAGTGCTCGTTTTCCATCATGTAGAACTGAACTTCCATATGGAATCCTTAAGCAAGGCTCTCCAAGAGATATACATCAGAAACCATCAATTGGCTTCAATTCCCAAAACCACCTGAGTTATCCGTTAATATCAGTGGACTTCAATTTGAAGAAACACCGAACTACTGAGATGAGAAGGATGAAGCAATTGACACAGAGCAGCAGGAAAGTCAAGCTTAGTTGTTGGGTGGAATCACCTATGTGCAACACCTTTAAATAAGGCAACCGTACTTTGAGAACCAGTTTAGGAGAAGAGGTAACAGCTCCAATGAAGGCGGACTTGAAGCTGGAGGCACGAGCCAGTGTGCAGATGCTGTTGGAAAGAGCCAGTTTGCGGAAGCTGGTGGCGCGAGCTGGTGTGGCGGAGGAGAGGAGCTTGCCAGAGGAAAACAACGTGCTGGAGCGCAGCAGGCCGTGGAGACACCAGGAACCTCAAGAGGGCCCCTGGCCATTCGGCAGCCAAGAAAAGCAGTCGGGAGCGGAGGAGAAACCAGCGTGCAGGAGCGGTGTCCCGAGAGAGCCTGGAGAGACGTCAGAGTCACCCAGAGTGGGAAACAAGCGGTGAGCGAAGGATGCGTATGCACGAGGAAGAATGAAAATGCTACAAAAAGGCAATGAGTCAGCACGAGCAGGGAGGGAACCCCATGGTGTTTTGGCAACCACGCCAAAGAGAATATGAACATTGTGAGGTCACTGAAAGTCAAGAAAGATTATTTCTAAATTAAAAGGACAGAGTGCCCAGCCGAAACTCAATAAGAAATGAATGCAAGTGTGGGGGAACTTTAACAGAACAAAGAAATAAGTAGCTATATCAAGCAAAGCAACATTTATGCTGCATGGTTGTCAAGAGGAACTATATTACATGGGATGGCCTGGCAAACAAACACCAGGTAGCTGTGAGCAGAAGAAATGTCCTAACAGGGGAGTACACCACACAGTTGTGAATGCAAGAGAAGTCCTCGCAGGAGAGTACACCAGGCAGTTGTGAGCTCAAAAGAAGACCTGCCATGAGAATACACAAGGCAGGTGAAAGTCCATAAAGAGTCCTGGCAATCGGGGATACCAGGCAAATTGCAAACCTACAAGGAGTATGAAGCAGAAAGTCTTTTGTTAAAGGTGGAACCTTTGTTAAAGAGGAACTTACATGCCCGAACAGTTGTTATCTAACAGGATTTTTGTGGGTGAAGAAAGAAACAGAACTGTTAGACCCAGAGACATATGTAAACCAGTGAAGAATCCAGGGGAAGGGAATTGCCCTCTGCAACTGAAGTCTTTTACATTGTGGAGAATATTTAAGTTGGAGCTTTCTATTTTTATTTAAGAACACCCTACAACTACCAGGTTAAAGACATTTCCCTTTTAACGTTATTTTGTATGTAGTGTTGAGGGTCTCGATAGAACGTTTATACACAAGGATGGCTTTTGATTTCTGACATCCTAACAGACAGATCCTTACTTTTTGTTTTTCAGGTAGGGAAACTCCTCTTTGGAATAGGGTCAGAGAGGCATTTTCCCAACCCGTTTAAGTTGAATCTTTCACCAAAAACTTGACAACTTTATATCCGACTTTCATTTCGGACCCCTCACAGATCTCTTAGCTAAAGAAATGCCTGACGAGGGATAGCGCCACCATTAAGGCTGAAAAGGTGAGGTCCTGTCCCCAGCTAGGCATCCCTTTTGTTAATAGATGCAGAAATCAGCACCCTCTCCCCACGAGGGAGAGGGTGATGATCTCTGCAAAGGGCTGACTGGCAGGTGGGAAGAATGTCTATAACCCATTAAGCCATGCCCCCTTGCTTGTTTTCTTTGGCCACTTAAGTCCATGCCAGCAAGTGGGCAGTGAACCTGCTACAAAATGCACAAGGCCGTTTGACCATCATTCTCGTAATCCTGAAAAGAGGTTGCCATCGATTTGTTACAATTGCGCCGTTTCATATTTGTTTATTTGGGTTTTTGTGGAGTGCATATGACAAGATCTGCTTCTCAGCACTGTATCTGTTTGGAGGAAGGATACTGTAAGAGGATTCAATTCAACACTACAGCTAAGTCAACGCCTAGTCTATAATACTGAATGAAAACCCTTATTGATATAACTTTATGTCCAGTTCATGCGTTCTGGATGACTACCCCTATATAACACCCCTCTCTTGGAATCCCCCTGACCCCACTGAGCCAATAAGTAGTTCTGTTTTGCAAGTTTAAAAGGTTTATTTGATAATTTAAAATATATATATATAGATCACACCTTATAATAAATTAATAATTGAATAGCACACTTAATCTGATATGATAAAGATCAACAACGGAGAATCTGGCACTAACACGCTTCTCTATAATCAATAAGGAGTTGACAAGAAATGGATAAGGTAGCACACTGGTATATAGGTACAGAAGTATAATGTGGTAGAGAATGCTTTATAGAGTTCAACTGGATGTAATGTTGAATGAAAATGCAATACAGAAAATACTCAATATGATTTCAACAAACAAGGTAATCACTTTTCTCTGGCAATCCCCTCCCCCCTTGATGCAATGCAAGGAAATGGAAGGAAAACACACAGTTCTCAGAAATGCAATCAAATGTGATTCAGTTCACCCCAGCAAGCTTAGACTACAGAAGTTTGAAAACACAGGCCCAAATTGCTTTGATATGTGCTGGCAATGAATTAGAAAATATGCTAAAATACTTTTAATTCCCTTTCAGAGGTTCAGGGTGAGTGGTATCTGGTTAATATTAGTCCAGGCTCACACTAGCAATGATGCAGGAATGATTAGCAGGTTAAACGAATTTCTGGCAAGGAAAAGCAAAACTGCTGTCTTTTTACACGTGAAGAAATTTGCAAATTGCGGCAAAATTCGCGGATGCGCCGAGCGCTATTACAGAGGAACCACAAGGACTATCTCTATCGTTTTGGGGTCCTAGGAAAGCCTAGGATCCCAGCTTCAAAATGAAAGTTATTGCAAGTCTCTAGCCCAAACGGTTGCGGAGATATGACCGATTTACTAGAGGTCGTTTTTGGTTTTTGCAAATTTTAAACGCACACTTTTTCAGCTTTAAAAATGATGGCAGAATAACACAATTGCTAAGCTGCAGTTCTACTTAGGTTAAATAGATTGAATTAGATGAATTTAAACTAAGAGATTGGTTCTACACAGTTCTGCTGGGTACTCACACTATATTCTTGAATTAAATGGGCCTCATCACGGATCTGGTCAGGGTTTTGGACTGGGCTCTGGTCTCTGCACTTCACAGTGATCTGGGTCAGCTCTCTCTGGTTCTCTGGTCTGGGTCTCTAGTTCTGGATAGATTGAAGTCTCTAGTTTGGCTTTCTGGAGGTTGATGAATTTGAAGTTTGGATCTCTGGATGTTGTATGGTCCGGCAGAGTGCGTTGCAGCAAATGGAATTATGTGTTTTTGAGAGTGGGTGTGTGTGTTGCATCACTGACCCTACCTCTCTCTCAGCTTCTAATTGGTCAAACTTCCATTTATCATTTGATTGGGGAATGAACTGTGAGTCAGAGGGATGTCATTTTATGGCTTGCAGATAGGACACTCCTCTGTCAGATTGCACACATTCTATATTTGATAATAAAAGACATATTTCACAGTTACACAGTTGCTTGAAATTACATATACATGGTGTGGCTGAATTTAGCCATGTCTCTGTCCAAATCTGCTCTTTCTAGGAGCTTGCATTCAGAGATGGTACATAATTGACTTTTTAACTGATTTTTCAATTTCTGACATGGACCCAACTTTACATACATGTGCGCAGGGAGTAGGGACATTAACTGATGAAGTTTCAGATTTTTAACATGCATACATTTAGAGTAATATCCACTTTTCCGCTAAAACCCCCCTGAACACGCCACCGGGTCGAAAAACCTCTTAAACCTCTTTATAAAATTTTCACATGTCCGCTCTATGAGTTATTCATCTTTTTAAAGTTATGTTCTGGCTCCAAAGGGGTGTGGTTTACCCTCAGCACAAGGTTGAATTTCTGGTTTTTCCAGTTCTGCCAAGCCAGCTTGCTCTCACAGGCAGTGCACCTCCCCTTTCCTCAGGAGGAAGCCACTTTTTACGACCATTTACGACTCCTGCCAATAAAACCTTTGCCTGAGCCAGGACAGGGCTTTGTTCACTTTCCTGCAGAGCACAGGTAATTCAATTATCAGATAGATGGCATATCCTTAGTGTGAGCAGCAAAGGGGCAGCTAGGCCTGGGAACACAGCTGTGACTCAAGTTTCACTCCTGATGGGGGTAGTTGCCAGGCAAATTGGAATCTCTTTAAGCTGTCATTTCTGTTCCCCAGTTTCTGCATTCAAATAAAACTAAACATTTTTACATATGCAGCTAGAATGCTGATTCTAAGTGCAAAACTATGGCATTTCAACAGTTACAAAGGCATGTGACACCAAACATAGGTCACTCATTTAATCTAAACATTTTCGATTTTAGTGTCTTTAAATCCAGTGCAACTTAAACTGCTGCAATCCGCAGCTCAGCCAGTCTTGTTATAAACCTTGTCTTATGATCTTCATTTCCCAGATTTTGTAGGCACACAAAACTCCATTCTGCCAAATGTCTGCTGGTGTTCAGTAAATATTTTGCACATATTGCAATGTTTGAAAATAGGCATTTTGACTTGCCTTCAGGGAAACAGAGTGGTTTTAAAACGCCGGCTTTTGGATAGTGGTGAGTACTGGTACTGCACCCATTTTTGGGATTTAAGAAATGAATTCCCCACAATTCTAGGTTGCATTTGGCAATCAGCATTTCCATTCCCAATGGTTTCAGACTACTGTGCGGGTAGTCCAATGGTGGTTTTAAAGCGCTTTGAAGCTAACCGGCGCTACTGTTTTTCCTTTGGCAACCCATTTCCCTCATGGCAACCCGGCCTTTCATTCTCGCACTGGTGGGTGGCAAGTGAGGCAACCATTTTGGTGTGCGCACAAACTGCGCAGCTTTCCTGGATTTCGGCGCACATGTGGGTTTTCCGCCATCTTGAATTTTCTAAGCCCACAGCACCAAATGTTGTGGCATGATAGCTTAAACGTGGGTCAGGACACCCAACAAGCCCCCCCCACGTGACTGCCCCTTGAATTTGAGTCGATGGGGAGTCGCGTGCACAAGGGTTTTGACCCATGCACCGGTCTGTCCGCATAATCTTCTTCCTCTTCTGTAGATGGCACAGTTCAGCATCTTCTTCTCCATCCGGTACTGATCAATGGTTCTCCTCGCCGGTCCTGATGGGAATATTGGGCGGTCCACTGGGCCCATTGAATCTTCGTTCCCGGTCTCCGTATCATCCTCCTTGGCCCGTCTTCAGGTTTTCTTTCTCCTAGGACGATAAAGGAAGAGCGGCAATACCTACTCATAGACTTTTTCCACCACTGTTGAGATGGTGGGACAGCATCTGCATTTCATCATGACGAAACATTACATTCTTATTTTGATCAAAAAACAGTATAACTAAGAGACAGTTTCATGCAAATCACAATATTTTAGAGACTAGATGTGGTATGTTTTATGGTTGGAAATGAATTAGTCTGAGACAGTACCCGCTAGGATTCCAGAGGATTCCTCCAGTTGTTGCAGAGTGTGCCTGGGATGGCAACATTTCAACTGGTTTATGTGGACCCACTTGTCTTCCCCCTCTGCCGAACCGCCTTTGGGGATGTGGATTTTGTAGGCCACAGGTGAGATCTTGTCGATGATCTCAAAGGGTCCTTTCCATGTAGGCAAAATTTTGCGCTGCTTGGCCTGGTTCCTTTGGAAGTTGTATAGATAGACCCGGTCCCCCACCTGATATTCCTTCCTGGAAGTCTTCAGGTCATAGTGGGTCTTCATGCTATCAGCCGATCTTTCTAGATTCCGCTGAGCGTAAGCAAAAGCATGTTGGAGGTGTTTCCTTAAATTCTCCACATACTCATGAGTAGTGGAGGCATTTATCAGTGTCTGCTCTTGGGTCCTGTAGAGCAAATGCTGCGGAAGCACCATCTTGCGCCCAGTCATCAACTCAAATGGTGACATTTTGGTTGCAGATGAAGGGGTAGATCTGATAGCCATTTGGACCAGAGGTAATCGGATATCCCAACTTGGCCCAGAATCTGCCACAAACTTCTTTAATATGCTCACAATTGTCCGGTTATATCTCTCTACTGCCCCAGAAGAAGCTGGTCTATAAGCAATATGCAGCTTTCTCTTGACCCCCAGTATCTCCCACATCTTTGTCATTACTTCACTGGTGAAGTGGCTACCTCTGTCTGACTCAATCCTTTGAGGTAGACCAAAACGGGAAAAGATGTGGTTAATCATCAAGGCAGCTGCCGTTTCTGCCTTGCAGTTTGGGGCTGGGAGACATTCCACCCACTTGGTAAACAAGCATGTCACAGTCAACATGTACTTATTCCCCCTAGCCGAGCGAATCACAGGGCCTACAAAGTCGATTTGTAAATCTGACCATGGCAGTGTCATCCCCCTCTTTTGGAGAGGCGCACGGTGCGTGAGGGATGATGGCTGAAACTGTGCACAAACAAGACACCCCTTCAAGTATTGGTCGAGGTCCTGCCCCATGTGTGGCCAGTATGCAACCTCTCTTAAGATTTCCAATGTTGTGTGAAACCCCCTATGACCGGCGGTGGCCGCATCATGGGCGTGACTTAACATCAGGCTTCGGAATGAGGTAGGAACCACCCACTGATCGTGGCCAGCTTTGGATTTCCTTACCAACAAACCGTCTTGGATCCGGAACATTTTTGGACATTTCATCAACACTCTTAGGTCCTCTTTCCCAATGTAATCGGTATCCGTCAGGGGAAAGTTCTCAGGGTCCTCAAGGTGCTGGTAAAATTTACCAATTATTGGATCCCCCTTCTGAGCAGTAATCAAATCAGCATCAGGGGTCTCCTTACTCCATTGTGCAATTGAAAGGTCGTTGTGAGCATTTGTCTGGGACCTAGTGATGTCAGTGACCTGGATTTCCCCCAACAGGGACTCAATCTCAATTAGATCCCCTTGGATGGCCCCGGTTTTGGCCAGGTGATCAGCTAAGTCATTTCCAGTTTTGTCTGGTCCCTCTACTTTGGAATGACCCTTGATCTTTTTCCAATAGATGGTCATCCCATTCGATGTGACCAGATCATCAATGTTTTGGATCAACTTCCCATGTTTCAAGGGTTTGTTGTTAGCACATAACATGCCTCTGGTTTTCCAATTAACCAGGTGCTCCACGAACCCGTTCCGTACATAATCCGAATCTGTGATTATGACCAGTTCGTGGAGTTGATGCTGGACAGCAGTGAGGATGGCCTGATGCACAGCCATCAATTCTGCCACCTGACTACTTCGGGGACCAATTTTGTATCCAGCGGAGGGTTCTGGGGACTCATTCACCCATGCATTCCCTACGCCGGCCACCAGTTCTTTCTCCCCGTTGTTGTCAACATGGTAAGAGCATCCATCCACATAGACAGTGGGCATTCCCTCACACTTGTCTTCTTCAAAGACTTTGTGTGGGGAATTAAGGTATGCCTCCATGTTGTCCTTTATTTTTAGACTTTCGTCCTCGAGACAGTTTTCTCTGGCACAATCATGCAAGTCAGCCAGACCTTGCGCGAGGGGACTCTTCTTGTTTTGGCCATATCTGACCTCCACAGGAAAGCCTTGCATTGACAGAATCCAGGAAGTAATTCGGGAATTACTCACATTTCCGGCCCGGATTCTGTCACTTTGGAGATATTGCAGAGGCTGGTGTGGAGTCTCCACTATGATGTGTTCCCCCTGGATAAACGGGCGGTAATTCTTCAATGCCCACACCGTTGCCAGGAGTGCCTTCTCACAATCGTTGAATTTTTCCTCCACAGAGGATAAAGTTTTGCTCGCATAGGAGATTACTTTATTGACCTTGTCATGCTTTTGGTATAATACTGCCGTCAAGCACGTATCAGAGAACCCCGTCTCCAGGAAGAACTCCTTGTTTCTGACAGGGTAAGCTAGGCAAGGCGCTTGTGAGAGGCTTCTTTTGAGTTGTTTTACCGCCTCGGCTTGTTCTGGACCCCATTCCCACTTGACCCCCCCCTTCAGGAGATGAATCAGGGGTCGGGTGATCTCTGCGTAGCCCTCAATGAACTTTCTGCTGTAATTAGTCAGTCCAAGGAGGCTCCTTAGTTCCCGCAGAGTTGTGGGGTCTTTCAGTTTCTGAAGTGCTTCCACTTTCTTTTCCTGGGGACAGAGGCCCTGAGGAGTAATCCCATGCCCCAAGAAATTAACACGGGTTCTACACCACTGTGCTTTCTGAAAGGAAAGTTTTGCTCCGGCGGCCCTCAACTGTGTCAGAACATAACGGATCTCCGCTATGTGTTCCTCCACAGATGAACTTTTGATGAGGACATCATCTACATAAGCCAGGTTACCCCTCGCACCCAGGTCGGGCATGGCCTTATGTAGGAAAATGTTGAATTCATTGCCGGAGTTGAGGTATCCGAAGGGAGTCCGGGTCCATGTGTACTGCTGGCCCCCAAAGGTAAAAGCCAGTTTGTATTGGTCCTCCCTGCTGACAGGCACGGTCCAGTATCCATTGGTCAGGTCTATTGCAGTGAATACCTGTGACCCCTGAATCTGGGCCAGACCTTGGTCAATGTAGGGCAGAGGCCATCGGGAAGTTTGGACCCGTTTGTTGAGCTCCCTGAGGTCAGCGCAGAGTCTCCACTGGCCGTTTGGCTTTAATATCCCCAGCACCGGATTATTGAAGGTGCTGTGGACTGGACGGATTATTCCCCGGGACTCAAGGTTCTTAATTATTTCAGTAAGGGACTCCATTGATGCGAGAGGCAAGCGATATTGCTTCACAAACACAGGAGTCATGCCAGGGTCCGTGGGGATTGTTGTGGTGTGGATGTCAGTGCGACCACAGTTATATGAGTCTACCGCAAAGAGATCTTGGAAATCCAAGAAAACTTGTTTCAACTTTTGCTTTTGTTCCAGAGTCACACAGGCATCAGCTAGGTTGACTCTCTCTTCCACCATCTGCCTGAAGCCTGGAAAGACTTCTGGTTTGGCTATCTCAGCGGCCTCCTCCAACTGGGTGGAGAAGTCCCTGGTCAGAGTGCTGATTTGGACCGGAGGCTTCAGGTGGGAAAGGCAGCCCTCATGTACCTGGAAAATCACCTCATCCCTCCTGAAGTCACAAGTCACATCTTCCTTACCATAAGGGCAAGAAGTGTACACCAGGAAGTTCCCCCCATGCCGGGTAAAAATCCTGTCTGGTGTTGTTTGGTCCTCACTGTCACTGTCAAAACAGTCCTTGGGGATTGGCCCTAACAGTTTGTTACCTAAATCCATGGAAAAATGTCGGTCATCAACCGCCATTCCAATAATGGTGCCTGCGGCTAGAGTAATACTCTTTAAGTCGCTGTTATCCACCTCTATTGGAATGGTGTCATGTTCTATGTTGACTAATGGTGTTGGGTTTACCCCTAACCCTTGCTGTTGGAGAGAAGCATTTAGATGTATGTAAGCATCAGGGTTTTTCAACTCTTGTCCTCTTTTAACTTTCACTTCCAGGGAGAATTGTCGGGTCCTTTCTGGGATGGTGACTTCCTCTTTAGTCTGAATTTCAACTGCATAAGGTAGCAATTGAGCTGACCTAAATGCTTTTTCTGGATCATCAAAGCCCATGGGATTATCCGCTAATCGGGACCAAGCTTTGAAGTTTATTAGGTCCAAACTAATGGCAAAGCGATTGAGAATGTCACTGCCTAAGTAAAAGGCGGCAGGGACGTCTCGCACGACCCAACAATTGTGGACTATGCTCTTGTTGCCAATGGAGATTTTGAGCATACACCTGCTTGGCAGGAGATGTTTGGAATTAGGTGCTTCCAGGTCCATTTCCCATTTGTCTATCAGTTTGAAGGTGGGAATGGCTGGATCTTTTGGGAGTTGGCGAAACATGGCTTCGCTGATGAAGCTCTTACCGTTGTTCACACACACTCGAGCGAGAACAGAGTCCTTCCCATCATTTAACTGAACAGGGATGAACAACTGCTCTCCAATTTGCTGAATATCAGCCAGGCTCTGAGCTGATTTCACATCTTTCTGGACTATAGGAGTGGGAGTTTCAGATTGTGGATTGGTATAGAATTTCAGAGTGTTTCCTTCCAGCGTGGAATACCACCTTAAACTGGAAGGAAGGTTGATTTTCAGAAACAGAGAGGACCCCCCATCACCAGTCTGTTGTCCTACTGCTATTACTGTCACGTCTGGAATTTGGCTATTCTGGAAGTGAAATTCTACTTGGTCAGATTTTTGTTCAACCATGTGGCAGGTGCCGTTTAAACTAACATGGTTGACACTCTGTTTTAATTTTATTGGTCGGCTAGTCTGGGTCCAGAGGACCTTGTTTACACAATCTATTAGGGGTGACAACCTTCTCAGGAGGTCATTCCCTAGTAAACAAGGGGTGCCCTCCGGGGTCACAACTATGACCGGGTGTTTCAACTTGTGTCGCCCGATCTTAATGTCCAAGTCTGCAGTCCCCTCAACGGGAATTTCCTTCCCGTCAAAGTTCTGCAGTTGTCCAGGAAGAGAGGTGAGAGGAATTTGGTAATCCTCTCCCCTTCCTGCATTCAGTTCATCAAAGGCCCTTCTGGACAGAAGGGTAGCTTGAGATCCAGTGTCCACCAGTGCCGAGATTGTACCCTGCCCCTGTACTTGTACCGGGGCATAATATCTTCCCTCCTTCTCCTCAAGGGGGCACAGATAGTGTACATTTTTGGACAACTGGTGGGCTAATTTTCTGGTTTTGGACATCGATAGCGAAGAGATTTGGGCTGAATTCGGGGGAGAGCCTTGGGAATCTGAAAGAAAAATTTGGCAACTGGAGATCAGAGCCATTGTGGGTTCCCCTGGTTCCGGTTCTGGGCTGCCCCCCCCTTTTTGGAGGCAGTCCCCAGGATGGGTTTGAACCAGGGGATTTTCTTGCTGTTGGTTCTGGGATGAGATGGTGGGCGGCGGTAGCTCAGTCTCCACATCTCCCCAGTCTGGATTTGCATCCCTAGGGACCCATTTTTCTTTGGGGGGAGTTCCCCCCTCTCTGAAGGAGAAGATCCTTTTCCCAGGATCCTCTGAGGATCCCTCTCCCTCAAATTGGAAGATCTGTACCTCCTCCTCAAACTGAGTCTGTTTGGGTCTTTTGTTTCTCCTACCCCCCCTCTGCTCCTTAGGAGGCAGACATTCAGGGGCAAGAGATTTTATTTCCGGTTCCTGGGTTTCCAGGGGCTGTTTACAAGTGAGGAAGGAAGCTTCCTCCAAGGCTTTACACCCCCCTTCCCTTTGTGCCTCCTCCCTGGGAACCGGTGAGTTATCGGGGTGCTGCCCCCGTCATTGTTCTGGAGCACCAGGTCCAGAGTTGGGTGCCTTCTGCGCCGGCACGCCCATCTGAGGGTTCTGCTGAGCCCTCAGTATGTGACCCAGATCCCGCGCCATGTTTTGAACCTGGCGCTCTAACTGGGAAACCCGCTCAGGCTGATACGGGACCCTGTTTTCTCCCCTGGGCTGATCCCGGGAAGGGTAGCTGTCCCTTCTTTGGTAGTACCCCTGGTTGGGAAGATTTGGGTACCCCTCCACCCTTGGCCTCCCCTCTCCCGGATTCAGTGGTCTGGGCTCAGGGAATTGGGGAAAGAAGGATGGATGATTTTGGGGTTGGAAGTCGGGTGGATATCTGGGGAAAAAGTTCTGCCCAGGGTTTGGTAAATTTCTGCCCTCCTGTGGGAAGTTTGGAGGGAGGTTCCCTGGGTTAGGTGCTTGGCTGGATCCCCCCCCCTGGGCTGGAGGAGTCCACACATAACCCAGGATGGGTCGATTTCCCTTGTAGCGAGGACTTACATAGTCAGGAGAGCGAGGGACCCCATTTGTGGGGCTGCCTCCCTGGCTCCCTGTCTGTGACTGGCCCGAGGACCTTCTGGGCCTAGCATTATTAGGTGCAGGTAGGTTTTTAGGCCCCCCCATCTCCAAATCCAAAACGGGGGTGACCTTTACCTCTGCCACCTTGGCAGCAGCAGGGGTGCTGTTGGCTTTGGGGTTTTTCTGGGCATTACTTTTGCTATCTACCGGTTTCTGCACCTCATAGATCCGGGTAGCCTGTTCAATGACCCAGTCTAAAGATCTTTTCTCGTGAAAATCCCTCACGAGCTGGGTCCTGATATATTTGGGAAAGGCATGGAAAAACGTATTTATAAATTCCCTGCTATCCGTGCGCACCCTTCTTGTGGTCTGTGCAAAAGCACGCTTTAACTCCTGCACAAATTCTTGTGGGGCCTGATCCTCCCCACATTGCAAATTGTAGGCTGCCTTGCGAGCCTCTTGAGGATTTCTGTGAACAGAAAAATGTTTCAAGATGGCCGCCTTATAGGTGGACCATCTTAAATGATTTTGGTCCTCCAGCCCCGCAAAGAAACTGGAGTATTCCGGGGAGAAGGTCCACTTTACATATTGAATACAGCTTTGGCTGTCCTTCAAATGGAAAGTCTCCATCATTTGTTCAAACAACTCTAAGTGCTCCCAAACAGAATACTTAGCGTTCTTATGGTAAGGCGTGATGACGCTCCTGATCGCCTTAATCTGCTTTAAGGGGTCCTTAAGCAAGGCCCTTTTTGCCTTATTGGCCTTTTTGGTTCGGGTAACCCTTGTCCATTCTTTCTCGGACTCAGAGGCACTGCTCCCAGAGGTTCCCGTCTGTTCTTCCAGGTTTTCCCGGATTCTGCGAGCCTGGGAATGGCTGGCAGAATGTGGGGACCTGGTCTCCTGTGTCCTGCGCAGTTCAGAGGAGTCTTCAGATTCCTCCTTGCTGCCAGGATTTGATGGGTACCCCCTCCACTGACCTAACTGGGCAGAGGTTTTCAGGATGCCCTTAATGGGCCTACTCTCCTGGGGTTCCCCATTGAACTGTACTGTACTTGGGTGCCCATACCCGGATGCCCACCCCTCCATTCCTGAGTGGTACTGGCCTATGAGCCCCATACTCTTAGCCGGATAGTAATCTGCCATCCCTGCGGCCCTGTGCTCATGTGCGCCAGGGGACATGGGGGTGGTAGAGTCCAGGGACTGGGGGAGATGAAGGCCCCTGGGGTTAGGGCTCCTGCGGTTATGGTCAGGAGTCTCTCTTTCCCAGCGGACCTCATCTCTATCCGCCCCTGCTCCCTGTTGCAATGCAAGAGCCTGCATTTGTGCTTTCAGTTCCTCTGTTAAGGCCTTACTCGACTATCAGTTTCTCCTGCATCGCTACCTGTTGCTGGAGCCTCTCATTGTGCTGGCAGAGGGCCTCATTTTCCCTCTGTGCTTCCTGGTTGGTCCTGGAGAACTGGGACAGTCTTTGCTGCAGGAGGTTTACCTCCTGAGTCCCATCCCTACTGGCCTGCTCCTTTCTTGCCAGAGGATCTTCCACCCTTCTGGTGTGCTCTAACAAGTTTGCATGCTCTTTTTGGAGATCACCCAGCCCCTGGAGGGCCAAGTGATTTTCTTCCATTTTTCTTTTTAAATGGCAGACTTCCTGGCCTAAGGTATCCCTTTCCTGACTGAGAGCCTGCATCTGTGCTGCCAGGTCGTCCCTTTGCCTTTGGAAGGCACCAGCATTCTGGCGCTCCTGATCAAACTCTGCCTGGGTATCCAGGTCTTTCAGAATTAGTTTGTTGCTCTCTGCCTTCACTCTATCTAGGTGGCCTTGCAGGGTGACTACCTGCTCAGCACATACCCTGTTGAAGTCCAGTTGTTGCTCCAGCTTTTTCTGGTTTTGCAGTAGGGAGTCCAAACCTTCTTGGTATTCCTTCTGCAAGGCCAGAAATCTGGTATCCTGTTCTACCTTTTCCTGTTGCAGCACATCCATATCCTTCTTTATTTTAATGATGTGCTGCCTACTATCATCTTCTGACTCCTGGCTCCTCTGCAGCCTCTGCTCAGAAGAGACCAGGTCAGATTGGACCTTCTCTAACGCCATCTGTTGCCTATTTGCCAGATTTTGGCTTTCAGCACATCTATCCTGCATGTCTCCCATATATAGGTACAGGTATGCCGCTATCCTGGCAATCTTATTGTGTTCCTCTTTGGCTTTAGGAGCCATATATAGTTCACTCAGGGCCACATGTAATGGACCCTGATCTCTATATATATCTGACCCTGTTTCAGTGACCTGTTGTGTGATTGCCTGCAACCACGCATCCTGGCCCTGTTCGGTCCATTCACCTCTCACAAATAGCTTATGCAAGAGGTGCTCTCTGGCCATTTTCATGTCTACTAAGGTCGTCATTCTAGAGATTGGTCTCTGTCCTGACTTACAGAAGTTTGTATTTTATTTTTGCAGAACAGAACTTTTCTTGGAGTGTCCCTTTTGAGGAATGCTTCACAGCGTAATGCAGCGTGGTGATCCGACCGGATGTATGTATCCCGTCAGTTAGCACACTGTATTAAGCTGCACAAATGGTAAATCTAACCCAACGTCTCGGCTCGAGCCCCCAATTTGTAAGAGGATTCAATTCAACACTACAGCTAAGTCAACGCCTAGTCTATAATACTGAATGAAAACCCTTATTGATATAACTTTATGTCCAGTTCATGCGTTCTGGATGACTACCCCTATATAACACCCCTCTCTTGGAATCCCCCTGACCCCACTGAGCCAAGAAGTAGTTCTGTTTTGCAAGTTTAAAAGGTTTATTTGATAATTTAAAATATATATATAGATCACACCTTATAATAAATTAATAATTGAATAGCACACTTAATCTGATATGATAAAGATCAACAACGGAGAATCTGGCACTAACACGCTTCTCTATAATCAATAAGGAGTTGACAAGAAATGGATAAGGTAGCACACTGGTATATAGGTACAGAAGTATAATGTGGTAGAGAATGCTTTATAGAGTTCAACTGGATGTAATGTTGAATGAAAATGCAATACAGAAAATACTCAATATGATTTCAACAAACAAGGTAATCACTTTTCTCTGGCAATCCCCTCCCCCCTTGATGCAATGCAAGGAAATGGAAGGAAAACACACAGTTCTCAGAAATGCAATCAAATGTGATTCAGTTCACCCCAGCAAGCTTAGACTACAGAAGTTTGAAAACACAGGCCCAAATTGCTTTGATATGTGCTGGCAATGAATTAGAAAATATGCTAAAATACTTTTAATTCCCTTTCAGAGGTTCAGGGTGAGTGGTATCTGGTTAATATTAGTCCAGGCTCACACTAGCAATGATGCAGGAATGATTAGCAGGTTAAACGAATTTCTGGCAAGGAAAAGCAAAACTGCTGTCTTTTTACACGTGAAGAAATTTGCAAATCGCGGCAAAATTCGCGGATGCGCCGAGCGCTATTACAGAGGAACCACAAGGACTATCTCTATCGTTTTGGGGTCCTAGGAAAGCCTAGGATCTCAGCTTCAAAATGAAAGTTATTGCAAGTCTCTAGCCCAAACGGTTGCGGAGATATGACCGATTTACTAGAGGTCGTTTTTGGTTTTTGCAAATTTTAAACGCACACTTTTTCAGCTTTAAAAATGATGGCAGAATAACACAATTGCTAAGCTGCAGTTCTACTTAGGTTAAATAGATTGAATTAGATGAATTTAAACTAAGAGATTGGTTCTACACAGTTCTGCTGGGTACTCACACTATATTCTTGAATTAAATGGGCCTCATCACGGATCTGGTCAGGGTTTTGGACTGGGCTCTGGTCCCTGCACTTCACAGTGATCTGGGTCAGCTCTCTCTGGTTCTCTGGTCTGGGTCTCTAGTTCTGGATAGATTGAAGTCTCTAGTTTGGCTTTCTGGAGGTTGATGAATTTGAAGTTTGGATCTCTGGATGTTGTATGGTCCGGCAGAGTGCGTTGCAGCAAATGGAATTGAAGGTCCCTATCTGTCCTGACTCTCTGCTTTTATGTGTTTTTGAGAGTGGGTGTGTGTGTTGCATCACTGACCCTACCTCTCTCTCAGCTTCTAATTGGTCAAACTTCCATTTATCATTTGATTGGGGAATGAACTGTGAGTCAGAGGGATGTCATTTTATGGCTTGCAGATAGGACACTCCTCTGTCAGATTGCACACATTCTATATTTGATAATAAAAGACATATTTCACAGTTACACAGTTGCTTGAAATTACATATACATGGTGTGGCTGAATTTAGCCATGTCTCTGTCCAAATCTACTCTTTCTAGGAGCTTGCATTCAGAGATGGTACATAATTGACTTTTTAACTGATTTTTCAATTTCTGACATGGACCCAACTTTACATACATGTGCGCAGGGAGTAGGGACATTAACTGATGAAGTTTCAGATTTTTAACATGCATACATTTAGAGTAATATCCACTTTTCCGCTAAAACCCCCCTGAACACGCCACCGGGTCGAAAAACCTCTTAAAATGTGGGCAGAAAAATCACAAGAATTATGGTATCATTTATAAAATTTTCACATGTCCGCTCTATGAGTTATTCATCTTTTTAAAGTTATGTTCTGGCTCCAAAGGGGTGTGGTTTACCCTCAGCACAAGGTTGAATTTCTGGTTTTTCCAGTTCTGCCAAGCCAGCTTGCTCTCACAGGCAGTGCTCCTCCCCTTTCCTCAGGAGGAAGCCACTTTTTACGACCATTTACGACTCCTGCCAATAAAACCTTTGCCTGAGCCAGGACAGGGCTTTGTTCACTTTCCTGCAGAGCACAGGTAATTCAATTATCAGATAGATGGCATATCCTTAGTGTGAGCAGCAAAAGGGCAGCTAGGCCTGGGAACACAGCTGTGACTCAAGTTTCACTCCTGATGGGGGTAGTTGCCAGGCAAATTGGAATCTCTTTAAGCTGTCATTTCTGTTCCCCAGTTTCTGCATTCAAATAAAACTAAACATTTTTACATATGCAGCTAGAATGCTGATTCTAAGTGCATAACTATGGCATTTCAACAGTTACAAAGGCATGTGACACCAAACATAGGTCACTCATTTAATCTAAACATTTTCGATTTTAGTGTCTTTAAATCCAGTGCAACTTAAACTGCTCCAATCCGCAGCTCAGCCAGTCTTGTTATAAACCTTGTCTTATGATCTTCATTTCCCAGATTTTGTAGGCACACAAAACTCCATTCTGCCAAATGTCTGCTGGTGTTCAGTAAATATTTTGCACATATTGCAATGTTTGAAAATAGGCATTTTGACTTGCCTTCAGGGAAACAGAGTGGTTTTAAAACGCCGGCTTTTGGATAGTGGTGAGTACTGGTACTGCACCCATTTTTGGGATTTAAGAAATGAATTCCCCACAATTCTAGGTTGCATTTGGCAATCAGCATTTCCATTCCCAATGGTTTCAGATTACTGTGCGGGTAGTCCAATGGTGGTTTTAAAGCGCTTTGAAGCTAACCGGCGCTACTGTTTTTCCTTTGGCAACCCATTTCCCTCATGGCAACCCGGCCTTTCATTCTCGCACTGGTGGGTGGCAAGTGAGGCAACCATTTTGGTGTGCGCACAAACTGCGCAGCTTTCCTGGATTTCGGCGCACATGTGGGTTTTCCGCCATCTTGAATTTTCTAAGCCCACAGCACCAAATGTTGTGGCATGATAGCTTAAACGTGGGTCAGGACACCCAACAATACAGGTAACAGACCGGATCCCAAGGATGGTTCTCTTAATAAGAGAGTTTTTAGTTGTGAACCGGGTTAAGAATTCCATTTCACAGCATAAGTACAATTGGTGGAGTAACATAGCAAACAATGGGACATAAAATGAAGCTGATGCTGCATTATTTACCATACAAAAATAACATTAGCGTGGCCTGACTCAAGAGTGGCATTCATAAACTGGGCAAACCAAAAAGTGAAGGACGGAAACGCTTAAGCCAAGCTCCTTATCCAATGGGCATTACTTTACTTAGAACACCATGCCCTGGCCACTGGTTAACCACCACAGACTCACCCTTTTTGTGGTGCTCTACAAGGTGCAGTTCTGCCATGCATTCAAAAACTCAAGTTACAAACATTGGCAAAACCAACAGTTTTGGCTTATTCCCTAGGCAGAAATATTCATCCCATTCATATAATTTACAAATCACCCCCCACAAAAGTAATACCGAGTTACTACTACTTTCCTTTTTCTTTGCAATAGAGGGAAAGTGGCCTTTAATTGAGGGATGCATGTTGGGGTGCTTTATTGCTTGGAGATTTAATTGCTGAAGGCACATTTTGTAAAGACGTTTATATTACATCAGGAGCTTCTTAATAGCCACGATTAACTGATTATCTTTTTTGTAGGTGTACATAGCAGTTTGTAGGTCACCCTAACCTGACAATGCTTTAGATCTACCACTGGTTACTCCACTGGGGTATGCATCCATCCCTCCACAAATGCCAGAAAAAGTGCCATTCACACCAATATTTGTTTTCTCATACTGGTGGTTAGAGCCACCTCTATGAGCAAAAACTAAAAATGGAGACTCCAACCTTGAAAATTGCTCAACAACACTGCTGTAGCATTAACCTGGGTAATGCTTACAGTACTTTTCTCAGTTTACAAATTCCTTTCCTGACGTTTTTCAAAATGTGACACTGGAGCCCACATTTATAGAATCATAAATGCAAGTTTGTTTCACACGGTATAGCCTGAGATACATTTGCTTTGCCAAGCACGTCAAAGTGATGTTGAAATGCTGTCTACAAAGATCAAAGGTGGACAATGAACGCGCTGATTAAAAGGGTTAATTTCCTAACTATTCTTTTACAACGTCTCACTATTACCACACATCTATTGCCAGAACAACCTCTCTTTATCTACAGGCACACCAGCAACACACCCAAGATACACGCATTACCTCACGTTTCCTAGGAACTGATAAACAAGTGAAAACAATTGCAGGAACTGTGCCAGGTCCATCAGCAAGAGAATGCATGCAATGCTATATTTTCAACACTAGCTCAGGGGGTCTGGTTTATTAAATACAATGTATCATTATAGCTATACTTAAAACCTTTTTGAGGCAGAGCTGCCATTAGGACAGGTACCCAAAAGCCATCAATAAGTTATGTTGTACTTTGTACTAATCACCAAAATGCTTGAGGATACTATCTCAACAATCAAGATCAGCCAAGCCCAATGAAGGCAGTGCTAAATCGACTTTATTGAGAACGCTCATTATGCAGAATGCTTGGTCTCTGCATTGTACCATTTGTCCAATGACAACTAAGCTTAGAGAAGTGGGGTGTCTAATAATTCCGGATGCTAAATCGTGTCCTGAAGTTTTTATTGGAGTCAGGCAGGGAGACAAAAAATCAAAACAAGAACCCACCCATCCAATAATGAGGTATTGCACCCACCTCACCCTGTAAATATTAGGCAATCTAAAGGCAGTCAACCCACAGCTCAGCAGCTAGTGGTATTGCAAGGGTCGTGCAATACGTGTCCAAAGTCAGATATGATTTGTGAAACTGCCATATAGTATACATGCATATAGGAACAGGACGATTTAGTGGCACCTAACCTGGATAAAATGGGTTGAGTTTTGTTTAGATGTGGTATAGGGTATTAGAAATAAGCCATTGTAAGCAAGCTATCAGTGTTTATGCAGCTTTAATATGCAACACTATTAGGAGACATGGGATCCTGCAACTAATGCATTACAATGTATTACGACATATGTTATATTCTTGGTGAGGCAGATCTTGCATGTATGATCAGTTATCTTTAATAATGTATAGCAAGAAGGACAAAAGATTCATGGAACAAATATACTCTAACATGCGAAGAAATGTTCCTTAATTTTGATATGGTAGACTTAACAGGTACATATTCTTTCAGAGACAAGATAACTATCCCTTATATATTTTGGATGGAGAAATCTTACTTTTAATTCATCTATGAGCCATAGGACAACAAGGTGAGCGTGCATGTGGGAATATCTACTCCAATAAACACAGTAAAACAGTATGGTTAATGCATGATCCAGGACAGGTGCAAGGATGCCCAGAGTACGCTATGTGCACGGAATAGGCACCAGTTAAGGCTAATAAGGAAGGATGGATGATGACACATGGAATGTGTTCACCTTACACACTGGGTATCACTAAAGGCAATTGGGAGCTATTACATGCTATTAATGTAATTTAGTTTTGTACAAGAATTATTGATTATTTTCATTTTTGTATGCTTCTCTCTCCGTAACAATTCTCCCTTTGCCAACCCCATGATGGCTGTATACTTTTGTATGCATCTTCTTTGAGTAACAACAAATATGTTAGCATATTGTTGATGGATTATGACTCAATAATCTTTGGTTTTATTACTATATTTATTTTATTTTTACTGTGAATTACCACTTTGCACACTGACATGGGTTGACAATATGATATTATGATGAGGACTATATCTTGATTGCATTTGATTTTGTCTGGTATGAATAGTCCTGTTTTGAAAAAGGCCTAAGGAAGCGTGAGAAACCTGAAGGGGTCTCACCTGCTAGTCCCCGGGGATCTGACATCCAGGTGGCCAAGACACAGCCATCGCTATTGGATCCAGTTCCTGGGGGTGGACCAGTGCAGGAGGATCACCTGGATCAGGGTGTGGGGGTCTTCTGGAAGTGGAAGTGGAACACTGAAGGGTTAGATGCGGTATCCACTTCCTTATGTAATGTTTTCTCCCATCCTGGCCAGTAGGATACTTAGAAACTCCCCCTTTTCCAACACAGACACTTTCTCCCAGCGTGAACGTCAACAGACTAATACCTGAGCCGTTTACCGGACATGTCCAAACACAAGGGTCAGTCAGAGTCAGGTAATTACCGACAACAACACACACCCAACTACCCTTTCCCTTCCCCATATGGATGAAAGGCAGAGCCCAAGAGCACACTCCGAGCAAGGCAGAATGCACAAGGAAGCAGCCATTCCAGGACGGCAGTTCAAACGACCGAGAAAGATGGCGAGACCGTAGAGAATGTCAATGAGGGAATTGCCCTCACCTTTTTCAAACCAGACCCGGCAAGCCTCCGATGAAAGAAACACAAGACCGGGAATCACAACTGACCCATGGTGTGAGGGATGTCAGCGGTACATGGCACCTTCCTGCACTGATAGTCAGGGCAGGGAGACGTGGTGGCCATCATGATACCATGGCTGATGCCAGCGGCAAAGGAACCACCAATGAGTTCAGCACAGCCGGTGAGTCGGAAGAACCTGATAGTCGACCGGACTGTGTTGGGCTTAAGGTTGCAGTGACAACATTAAGAAGATAAATAGACTAGAGGTCTTTTGTGAACAAACTTGGTACCAGATATAGAGTGGTCCGGTGCCACGTGGGAGCTCAGTTGAAGGTCTCTGGCTGGTACTCCTCTCCTGAAGAAAGTGACTATGTTGAACATTGTGAGTAACGAAACTAGAAGTACAGAGAGGCTGCAGAGAAGGGCGATATACAGTGTTAAGGGGGGTCAAATCAGGGTCAAGCCAAAACCCTTGTACAATCGAAAGTCCTTGACACATTGCAGAAGTTTTGATGTTGGGAAAGAGGCGTTTGCGTCTGGCTAAGGGCAACGCTGTGCGAACTGTGATGGAGTGAAGGCTGCGGTTGAGATCACCCTTCAGAAGTCTGTTTAAATTGGAAAGTGCTCTGGTTGATCTGAGCCCGACTGAGGGAGGCTGATGACTGAGCAAAGGATCAGAGCCCGGATGTGGGAGATCCAAGAGTGAAGAGTAATCACCCGGCGTAACGGTTAACAGAAGGAACTTTTATTTCGCTATTTTGGTGTATCGGGCCCTCTGAAGCAAGAGGCTTTGCATGAGAAGAGACTTGGACACAAAAGGCCTTGATGCTGAGAAAAGGAACTGTAAGCTCGTGCCAGAGAAGCTCAGGAGTGTGCTGTGCTCGAGAGTCCCACCTTTTCCGTGCTAAAAACGTGGGCAAGGGAGACCCCGGCAATAACATCCTGACTTATAATTTTGTGAACACTTCTTTCTTTTCTTGTGAACATTATCCCACACTCTTTTGTAGCATAGCGGTAAGGATTGGCAATAGGTTTTTTAGTATAGGCCCTTCTTATTTGACTTGCCTCCACTAGGACTGTATTATTATTTGACGGTCGTAGCTTGCTCCAATCTTAGACTTGGGTTTAGATTAGGCGTTTATCTCACCCATTTTACAGATTAATAAACACCCTTGAACTGTGAACACTTGTGTCTGTCTTACTTTGATGCCATGCCTTCCTTAAAGAAGGCAGAAACATGTGTCAACATATGGGCATTTGAGATCATATATATGTTTACCATGATCTAAAATTCCAGGCGTTCTTGGGTAAATTTTTTCACTTTAGGATAAAATCATATATATTTTTTGGAGTGTCTGGTGCACCGTTGGGGCACATTACCAAATTCTAAGGAATGGGTGTACCTTAAGGTACCTATAAGGAGTGACGGACAACCTGAATGTATACAAATTTACGTGGCGCAGTACGGCAAAGCATACCCATTTCCTGATTACCACTTTCTTTGAACCTTTGCTTTTAGAACACGGAATAGACCTCTTAAAAAGGTAGGGAAGGTATAATATATACATCATTTTTTTTAAGCTGGCCTCGAGGTCAGTCTAACTTTATTTAAAGACATGAATAAAACACCCATGAGCATTATTTCTATTTATCTAAATACTTATTCTGGCTTGCCACAATACAAAATTGGTCAGAGTTTGGCCAGAATAATGGAGTTCCAAACTATTGGGTCATATAATTAAATAGGAATGTCTGTGATGGCCTCCTCTGAAGTAGCATTGATGCACGGATCCTCAATAAGTAGCATAGTGTTGCAGTTAAAGAGATTATTTGTATGCTTCTTCCTGGCAGTCTTGAAGCTGTATGTGCACGTATATTCCACAGAGACAAAGATCATAATAATGTAGCATGTGGGCGTGGCTTGGAGCGCCATAGATGTGGCTGCTCCGATGAAGCCTGCCGTATGAAGCCTGCCGTGTTAGCCCTAATAATGCGGCTTCCCAAGATCCTATCGAGGCCCCAGTAACACCGGGGGCCGTCGGAACATATGGGGCAGTGAATTGCCGAAGTTTGGAGCATAACGCTCTCCAGGGACCCGGCTGGACCGCCGCCTCCACGCGGTGCGGGACTCCGAAATTCCAAAATGGCGGGTGCTCTTGCAGACCCAGGGACGGCATCAAGACATTCGTGGGCGGCCTTGCACATGAGGGCCCCCCCCCGCTCTGCCATCCAGCCTCGAGGCACCCGACCTGGGGTCCCGCAGCACCTACCAGACACCAGCACTGAAGGGGAGACACCTGCCCTTCGCTCTGGTGCGGAGCCTAAGCTTCGCCCCTGTCGCTGACGCAGAGGACTGTCAGTGGCGTTGTCCCCGGTGCCGTGGGAGGCGCCCATCCAGGTGGGTCTCGCTGACGGTGGGGGCCGTGGCGCGTCTTGCCTGGGCCCCTGCCGGTGGGTAGGGGATTCCAACTCCTCCGGGCTCCTCCTCCCGTGATCTCCCACCGACTGCACTGCGCTGGGAAGCGCCGCTGGCACCATTATCTGCAGGCCCGACTCCATGGGCGCCCGGGCCATCTCAACCTTGGCCCCACTCCCTTGGGACCCCAGCCATCCCCCCTCTTCAGGGGCCAGTGGGTGCTGAGCCAGCAGAAGGCCTACACTTCCGACACTGGGGGAGCCCTGCATCACCTTCCCACCTGGTGCCTCCTCTTCATAGAGCAACACAAGCGGGGGTTTTCCCCGCAGACTGGGGAGCCCCACGCCAGCACCAACTCGACCCAGGGAATCTCCAGCCAGGGGCCTGCGGGCGCCTTGCGGCGATCTCCTGCAGGGCCAGTTTCACCCCATCAAACACCCCCCCGCCCCAGTGGGAATCCACGGCCGCCTGGCCCGGGACACATTCAGGCCTGTGAGGGGGCGGAACCGCGCCCTCCTTGAAGCTCACATCCAGGGTCCCGGGCAGTGTGGTCTTCGTGGTGGGCTCCTGAGGACCTACACTTCTCCTGATTCTCTTCTTCCTGGGGCACCCTGGCCCATCTCTTTCCCCCCTCAACTCTACTGGCTGTCTCCTGTGTGACCCTGGTGGGCGGTCTCCGGACCCGGCGCTCCCCGACCTGGTACGACATCCTCAAGGCAAGACATAAGGCAGATCAAGGCAGAACATAAGTCAGAACATAACCTTGCCGCCCAACTCAACATCCGCCCCACTCCTGGCACCGTGTCCAAACAAGCAAAAGTGACAAAAAATGCGGACATTGCCACCATGCTGACGGCCTCAGACAAGGGGAGGAAGCCCGATCTTGCCGGACCCACCCTGCAGGACCGACAAAAGGAGGGCCATCCCCCGGCCACCAGGGGCGACCTACTAGCATTCATGGCGGACATTAAGGCCGAATTCAGAGCCTTCATGACAGAGCTCTCCACCAACCTGGAACAAACCAACAACAGAGTCGCTGAGGTGGAGCAGAGACTGGGAGAGGTCGAGGACCACACACAGGACCACACAACAACGCTGGGCGAAATCCAACAATCAGTTGGAGCCCTTCAGGATAGGTGCAAAATTCTGGAGTTCAAACAGGAGGACTTGGAGAATAGGGCCCGCCGCAATAACGTCCGGATCCGAGGCGTTCCCTCCTCGGTCTCGGACAAGCAACTGGCTGAATAGGTGGGGGATTTCTTCCAGGCCCTCCTCCCGGACCTGGACAAGCACCTACTATTGCTGGACCGCACCCAAAGACTGCGCCCTCGCCGTGGGGTGGAATCAGACCCACCACCAGATGTCATCACCAGGGTCCATTTCTACTCTACTAAAGAGGCCATATCCGCCATCAGCCGCTCAAAGGACGAGCTCACCTTGTTGGGCTCGTGCCTCCAGATCTACCAAGATCTCTTGTTCCTAACCCTTCAGAAGAAGAAAGCTCTACGACCCTTAACCCTTTTCCTTCAAGAACACCAGGTCCGGTAAAGGTGGCTCTTCCCAACAGCCCTGCAATTCTCATCCAACGGCACTCTGCGGAGAATTGCCCATCTAGAAGACGCCAACAAAATTATGCACCCTTCCTCCCCCACGGGGGCCGCCCTGTCATCCTCGGAGGCGACAGATAACCGGGAGTCCTCTCCCGCCCCGCAGCCCAGGCGGTCTGCATGGTCAAGAACCTCCCGAAACAACAGGAAGAGGTGAAAGGCACACAGGCAGATAACGGGAATCAATGTCACATGATCAATCTAGGGGCCCTGGTCCCCTATACAACTACTCGCCCATTCCGACGCAGCCGAAGGTTGCCACAGCATAATACGGCGGGCTTCACTTACGGCCCATGCCCATTCCAAGGTTCGTTCCACCTCATGTCCTTGGAAATCCAAGTTACTCTAACATCTCAACTGGCCCTGTTGGCCAGGGGGAAGGCCGCATTCACAATGTCGACCATCCCGCCAGTTAAAAAGTTAGCCCCCCTTTGGGGGCTCCCATTAAAACCCCAAGAGCAGGACATGCCAATCTTATCCAACACCAATGATGGCGTCTGACGACCTGCCCTCCGGCCCCCTCGCACCAGAACTCAACACAGCGGGGTCCCCGACCCAAGAAGCTCAGACATTACAATGCCTCTCGCTAAACGTTAACGGGCTGAACTCCCCCCGCTAAGCGGAAATCGATCCTCCAAAAACTACAGCATGAGGAAGCCGGGGTGGCGATGCTGCAAGAGACTCACCTCCTCCCAGCGGACTTCGGGCGTCTTCGATCACGTCTATACCCACTGCAATTCCTCGCCTCGGGGGGATCCAAGAAGAGGGGCACAGCGATCCTCTTCAGGAAAGGCCTCAATCCCCAGATCTTGGACTCTATATTATGCCCAAAGGATCGCTTTGTAGCAGTAAAATGCCTCCTGTTGGGGGATCTATATACATTTGTCTCCGTTTATGCGCCCAATTCGGGACAAGCAAGCTGCTACGATTCCCTGGGCTCCGCCCTCTCGGCCTTCACGGAAGGCCAGACGATTCTGGGGGGGGGACTTTAACGGAGTACCAGACCCCACCAAAGATAAATCTCACCCACCTTCCCCTGGCGATTTTGCCCTAGCCCTCAGCCTCCTACGCCTGTTCAGAACCTTGGAGGTGGTAGACGCATGGCGGGTGCTGCACCCCACCGAGAGGGACTTCTCCTTTTTCTCCCACATCCACCGAACCATCTCGAGGATAGACCTCCTCCTAACCTCGCCCCAAACCCTCTCCGTAGCCAACAAAGTCCCCATCGGCTCAATCATTCTATCAGACCACGCACCGATAATCATGGAGCTTCGAACCCAGGACCCCAGATCCGACTCTACACACAGATGCTCACTCTACGACCCCATCCTTAACGACATGCTGGCCAGGAATAGGATCGCAACCACTATTAAAAACTTCCTCGAGGACAACCCCGCTACGGACACTTCCCTCGCAAATAACTGGGATGCAATGATAGCAGTGATCAGCGGAGCCCTGATAGCCCAAGGGGTGGCTTTCCACCACAATTGCCGACAAACCCGGCAACCCCTCGAAGAGGATCTGCAATCGGCAGAGAAGGCCCAGAAAAAGAAGGGGTGGTCACACAAATCTCAATGAACTATCCGCATAGCCAGAAAGAAATTAGAGGCCCACTACGCTGACCACACCGCACAGTTGATGGCCAAGACTAGGCAATTTTACTATGCCAAGAACAATAAAGCTAATAAGCTCCTAGTAGCCAAATTGGCCAAAACGAGACAAGCCAATACCATCACGGGGCTCTGAGACCCGCAGGGGAGGACGCACTATGACGAACTAGAAAAACAGCGGTTGGCAGTGGACCACCTAACTCAAGTAATGACTGCTCCCCGCGGGACCAGTCCCAACAGGAGGAATACCTACGGGGGGCGGCCCTACCACGCTTGCCCACTGCAACGAGGGACATCCTTGAAGCCCCAATAACGGACAAGGAGGTCGATGAAGCCATTAAAGCCCTCATAACTCGGCCCCCGGGCCCAGACGGCTTCACATCGAGATTTTACAAGATATTTAAACCCCACCTGATCCCCCCCTATGGTAACACTCTTTAACTCATTCAAGGAAACTGTGTCAGTGACACCATCGATGCAGGAGTCCACAACCATCCTCCTCCCTAAGCCCGGGAAGGACCAGAGGGATCCGGCCTCGTACAGGCCAATTGCCCTGCTGAACATAGACGCGAGCCTCTATTCCAAGATTCTGGCTAACCGGCTCTTGCACATCCTCCCGACCCTAATCCATCCCGACCAAACGGGCTTCATTCGGAACAGAGCGGCTGGGGACAACATCAGAAGAACCCTGAACTTGGTTGACATCACCCACCGGACCGCCCAGAATATCGCACTTATGGCCCTAGATGCCACCAAAGCTTTCGATAGAGTAGACTGGTCATTCATGAAGCTCACCCTGGGTGCCTTTGGTCCAACCTTCCAATCTATGGTGATGGCCAACTACGCACCCCCCAAGACCCTCCTGAGTACCAACAGCTCCTTATCATCCCCGATCCCCATGTCTTGCGGGACAAGACAGGGCTGCCCTTTATCCCCTCTTCTCTTCGCACTAATGATGGAGCCGTTTGCCCAAAGAATTAGACGGAATGATTTCATTAAGGGACCCCAGGTAGGGTTATCCCAACACAAAATTGCACTCTACGCCGACGACGTTCTTCTGATACTCTCAAATCCCAACACCTCAGTCAAATACGCCCTGGCGGAAATAGCCAACTTCGGAAAGGTCACCGGCTTTGCTGTTAATTTCTCTAAGTCAGTGGGCCTGGGCATTGGCCTTCGCCAGGAGGAACAAGAGGCATTATCCAGGCTATGCCCGATCAGATGGAAGAAACAAGCTATCCTCTACTTGGGAGTCCATATCCCAGTGAACCCAAAGGCTACATACCAGGCGAATTTCCCCAGATTATTCAGTGAGTTGGAGGGAGACCTGAGGCGCTGATCCACCCAGAAAATCTCTTTAATGGGGTGGATCACGGCCGCAAAAATGAACCTGCTTCTGCGATTTCTCTATGCCTGCTCCGCCCTTGCGGTGGCCATCCCAAGGCAGGCGCTCCAAGACCTGCAAAAGAAAATGCTCAAGTTCATTTGGAGAGGCAAGAAAGCCAGGATCCCCCACAAAACCCTGCTGGGGAGCTCGGCGCTGGGGGTCTTGGGGGTCTCCGATCTTCAGGCTTATAGGGCTGCAGCACAGCTAGCACACATCCACGCCTGGCAAATCCTTACAGACTGCCCTAGATGGTCCCCCTGCGATTCCTCCCACACATCTAGGGCCCCCCTGAGAGAACCCTGGAAGACGCTCCTGCTAACCACCAAACATACGCTGAGCTCATGGGACTGGGCCCTAAAACAAAAAGGAATCCCGAGAGGACAAAGCCCTCTCTCCCCTATTTTCCACAACCCAAACTTCTCACCGGGGTCGAACCCCCGAAACTTTCAGAACTGGATCGACGGAGGCCTCGAGACCCTGGAGCAGCTATACGCCGGAAACGCGCCACACACCTTTGAACAATGCAAGGCGATGTTTCAACTCCAGGAAAGGGATAGATTTACATACTGCCAACTCCGTCACTGGTGCTCTCATCCTCAGATCCTCCAGGAGAAGGGTCCGCCCTCTCACCACTCTGGAACTAACACTGAAGGATCTGCCATCCCGGGGTAGGATTTCATCCCTGTACAGACGCTTCTTGGGGGACTTCTTGAGCGTACGGACACGAACCATGGCCCAATGGGAGGCCGACCTGGGTCACCCGATCGAGGACCAATCCTGGGTAGACATTTGGACCCGCACCCACTCCTCATCTACCTGTGTGACCAACAAGGAATGCGCATATAAGCTATTGCTTCGATGGTACTACCCCCCCTTAGATTACACCATATGAACCCCCGGGTGGACCCTGCTTGCTGGAGGGGGTGCTCCCAGCCGGGCTCCTTTTTTCACATGTGGTGGGCTTGCCCCAAGATTCAGCGATTCTGGGAACAGTGCCTGGTGACGATCGATCACATTACGGGGATTTCTCTCCCCTTTGAGCCCGAGACGGTCCTGCTGGGGGTCCCGACCCCAGGGGTCTATCCACGCTCTGGAAACAGAGCGAAACTAGTGACGCAATGCCTCTTGGTTGGCAAAACCGTACTAGCCCGCTTCTGGAAGTCCCCAGACGGCCCGTGCATGGCTCATTGGTGGGGTAAACTTTGGGACATCCTGAACGCGGAAAAGGTGACCGCGGCAAGGGCGGGTGTCCTGCACCGCTTCCAGAACCTATGGGCCCCAGTGCTGGAGTACGACCAACGTTTCCCCGCCTTAACTTTTAAACCCCTCAGCGCGTGATGGACTCTGAGAGACCAAGGGCCCACCTGAGGGATGGGGGCGACGGACAGTCAGCCCTGTGGAGTGCGAGGACAGGGGGGGGGAACGATGTGCTCCAAGAGGGTGGGGTGGAGGAGGGGGGAGAACACAAGCGAAAAAGAAATGTTATTGGTGTGAAATCTTTACGCAATTTGATATGTAAATTGTCCTGCCTTGGTTTAAAATAAACACATTTAAAAAAAAAATAATGCAGCATGTGACAGTAGCCAAATAGGGCAAAGGCAGAAGAGAAAGGGATGGAAGCAAGAGACACAGAAACATGAGGGAGGTTTAAGTAGTGGTGAGTAGAGAGGATGAGGGAAGGAAAGCAAGGGAAGGGATTGTATTGAATAGAATGGCAAGGTAAGAGAGGACAATGAATGGAATATGGGTGAAAAAGAGGAGAACGTATGTATAACTAAAGGAGAGTAGCCTTGATCAGAACAGCAGAAGGTGAGATGGACATGTTAAGTGAAAGGAACGGAGGTCTGAGAGACAGAGTGAGAAAGACACACAGAGAGGTAAAGAGAAGATAGAGACGAAAACTATGTATGAGGACGACAGGTCTAGAGAAGGAGTTGGAAAATAACTGTCAGAGTCAGCGGCTAGCACTTCAGGAGGTGAGCCAGATGGAGAAAAGAGAAACCATGATGTCTCCCCCTAATGGCGGAGGAAGCAGTACGGGAAGTGGAGAAATCTGCAAAGGAGTAGGAAAAGGGATTGTTGAACGAGAGGGTGGGCAGAAAGACAAGTGGCCATGTATGTCCATCGTAGACCAACTTGGGAATGGTGAGTGCAAGGGGAGGAAGGAGAATGTTGATGAGGGAAAGGAACGGGAAAGAGGCAGAGATGTGCATCATGGGTTGTAAGAACAGTGCAATGGCAGTGAGGGGAAGTGACCAAGAAACAGGAGGGGGGTCAAGAGATTATTCTGAAAACACCAAGGGTTGCCAGATCTGAACAGGAAGACCAAATACGGAACAGTGAGGAAAGATGTTGCGCAGGAGGAGGCGGTGAGGTGCCTGGTAATAAACAAGTTGAGTGCAGGCTGGACTCTCTCCTTGCCATATTCAGTGATGCAGATGTTTAGTGGGCTTCATAAAGTTAGCCGTATGATCACGGACTAAGAGTTCTATAGCCCCATCATCGCTGTGCACAGAAAATCTATATGCATATTAATCGGAGTTGCTTTCTGACCGAGATATGGGTAAGTGTTGATTCGCTACTACATTTGTTCCGATTGTGGATTTGCACTCTTGCTCAAGGGTTTATCTGGCTGTATTGATGACCCCCAAGCTTAATATTTGTCCTTGTATATAAAAAGAATCCTACACCGGTGGCACATCCCGCCTCATGATTTCTGCGATTCTGTCACTTTGCCTCATCTCACGAATTGTTGATGTCATCTCATTCTCCTTTCCAGGGGTTCACATAACATATTTTTTTCTAATCAGGGTTCTTCACTTTTTCATGTGACTTGCATGTGTCTCTGCTTGGGCCCCCATTCACGCCATGGGAATAATGTTATGAAGAGTTACTGGTTCGTTAAACAGTATAGTAGGCAGACATCTGGATTAATATCTTTCGATAATGCATAATCTGCTGGGTTCTTGGTTTCTGACGTTGTGAAAGTCGCAGCATGCAATCAGTTTGCAGAGTCTCCTGACATACACGTCGATTGGCAGTTGGCATGACTTGTTGAATGCGAACAGTTCCTAGCCTATGTTTCTTTGTGGGTCAACATTTTTCACTAAGCATCCTTGGAGTCCACGGTAGGATTTTCACTTGCCACGCAGGAATGCTACCTCGTGTAGCCATCCATGTCATTTTTTTACTGTGATTCCAAGTAGTTCTCATGTGATGCTCTCATAGGCCATTATGCCAGCGAGTCCAACAAGTCAAAAGTCAGCAGTCTTTTGAAAGCCACCACGCCCTATGTCTCGTTGTCAGGCAAGGTGTACAGAAGCTTGCCCAGGCCCTCCCAACACGAGACGAGCAGTGCAATTTTGGGAAATGTTAAGAAGGAGACAGGATCACAGCATCCACTAGCTACAATTTACCCCTCAGAAATCCAAAGCAAGTAGTCCACCCACTGAATGTCAGGCATGTGGCAGGTGCGGCACAGCTTTGCAGTGCAATCAAAACATCAAGGTTGTCTGCTCACTTGATGAAATGTCAATATATTCAATGAGGCCACATGTCTCTGCTGCAGTGATGCCCCAGGTCAGCATAACAAGGTGCCATCTTCAGGAACATGACCCCACAGTCCAATCATTTCCAGCGAGAGGGCCCCATTTGCAAGAGGAGGACTTTGTGTGCCTGTGCAATCGCATTGAAATGTGGCAAAATTCACTTTGAGGGCACCAGACAGCTGCCCAGGTAGCAATCAAGTAGGTGACGCCATGTAGGCCGGGATAGATTGGGAGCACCATAGTCAGCCACGGATGAGCGAGGATAACCCTTCATTACCATGTAGCATTGTTTAGTTTAGTGTGGCATAGAGAATGGTTGACAAGGGTATGTGTGTGTTACGCCTCTTGATTTTGTCCTTAGTTCTCCTGTATTAAATGCTTCGGTGTGTGCCCAGAGACTCCTCCCAGAGGTGGCGACTTTTCCTTCCCTAAGTAGGGCGGATTTCCTAATCATAAGCTCTCTCCGCACCCCATACCTCTTGAGGTCCGGGTGTCCCCTTTCTAGTTGTTTCCCTTGGGAACTATGATCATAGCATCATCTCTCTACAGCTACACAGCTAGTTCCTTTGTTTTAAATAGCTGCTTTTGGCTTTTTAAAATAAACCACAGCCCCCCAATAGAGCTGCTTATTTTCATTTAGTCACGAAGCTGGCAACAATGGCTGGCATGCAAACATGCATCCAACTACGCGACCCTAAACCACATGGAATGAGACAGAGCGAGAAAGAGCGAGAGAGACACACAGGGTGAGCCCAGTGCATGACACGGCAGGTACAGCTAGGTTTTGTTGCAGCTTATGTTTGGTGTGTTGTAATGCCATACCAACGAGAGGTCGTCATTGCAAGTCGAGGTTCATGGGCGGGACAGGTTGATGGTAACGAGGCACCCCTCTTTCACTGAACACAACGTAAGAGGGAATGGTAGAACTGACACATGAGACAATAGGTAGCATTCCCTGCAGCGAGAGTATAAGTGCATCATTAAGCTGTCTCTGCCATCTTACCTACACCATACTGACATCTCTACAGTAAGGAATCTTTTGTAAGGAATCCATTGATTGACGAAATTCTTCGGGATTAGACCCGATTTAGGATTGGCAAAAGAACCAATGGGATGAAAAATTAAGACACACTTGGACTAAATGTTGACAGATGAATCCACGAATATAGACATTTTCCTTTCTGAGAATCAATCTCGCTTTTGCCATTGAGGCTTGAAATTATGCCATGCATGTTGATTCTCATTTGATGTGTAGACATTTAACACAGCAAACCTCAAAACTCTTAGGCGGGAAGATGCATAGACATTTTTTGGGGCAATGCAGAAACACCAATTTGGGGCTCATTACTAGTTGGATGATAATACACCGGTAATTCTGCCTCTGCAGTATTACCGTTACCCCTTCGATGACTGGTGGAATTACTGCCATATCATGACTTGAGGGTTACGTGCATACTCCACCTGCCGTAACACCATCTTGTGGTATTACCGCTGATAATGGCTATCCCAGATACAGCGTTATTACCGTTACCGCCGGCCCACCTAGCGGTATTACCGCCAGTGGAAATAACGTCACCGCCGGAATGGGAAGCACAGCGGCGGCCATCTTTAAAACTCAAACCACTCTCAATCTCCTATTTCCTGTTGACACCCGACTACAGAGTAAGACAAAAGGTCACAGGAGATGGAAAAAGACTTACCCGAAATGAGCCACAGGAGGTAGCACTGTGGAACCCCTCACACCATGAAAGGAGAAGGCCATCCTCCACATGGAGCGGATTGAGGGGATTGGGAGCACAGAGACTGGAGCAGAAAGCCACAACGATGGCAGTAAGTCTATCAGACCCCACTTGTATCTCAATTCACTGGCCAAAGCATGAATCCCCCAACGTAGATGGACATAATGGATAAGGGAATGGGCGAACACATATCAGTGCAAATGGACAGCGAGTTAACGCATATGTGACTGGAGTGTGGGAGAAATATAGCAATGCAGATGCACCATACTTGAAATGTTCATGCCTACACATGGAGGAGCTCAAATAGCATGAGACCCCAACAGCAATGAATGGTGTAAAAAGGAGTGTGCAAAGCTTCGCTGCCATTCATTAATGTCATGTGTGATGAATCCTACAGAGTCCTCACAAAAACCCTACCTAAAGTCTCCACCCAGGTGGCCAGGGTAAGGCAGCCCTGGTGGATCACCTCAGAGGAGAAGGGTCCCAAGGGAACAGGAGGACTCAGTTGGGATGGATGCTGTATTTGTCTTCCTCAGAGGAAGAGATTTCAGTGATGCCAGAATATGTAATGGCTTGTCAGAGTGAGGTTCACTTTCCCAAAGCTATCCATCTTGGGGGTTGTGAAAACTGTCATAATCAATCATTTATTAGGAATAAGACCCTCCTTCATAAAGTTGCCCACATTTATAGTGGTAAAAACTCTTGTAGTCAGTCAACAGAAGAATGCTAAAAGTAAATATCAGAACATTAACATCCTAAATTCTGATAAACCTAATTCTGCTTTCAATCTGAAACACTCCTTCAGTACTTTTAATATTCTGTTTAAAGATGTAATTAATGATAGAAGTGAGGAAGGTACATTTGAAAACCATGTTCAGAATAAAAGAGGTACTTCGAACATTGATGACTTCAAGTCCCACAATGTGCAAAGTACTGGGACGAGGATGAGGGATTTAGAGGCACTAGACTGTAAGGTGCAGTCTAGTAGTTCCAATGACCCACACCTGAGTGAGACTATTAAGTATATAAGAACCCCTCATGTGCAGGCCCATGAGAAGCAGTAGGAGGTGGAGCGATTGCTGTGACTCCATGAAGCAAATCACAACAGAAGGAGAAGGAAAGCAGAGACGACGTGGCCACAGCTGTTTGCAGATCGGATGCCGGGAAGAAGAAGATGAAGAAGAAGATTTTGTGAACTGTTGTGGAATCATTCTAACAAAATCTTGGTGTCGATATAGATGAATTGTGAAAATATTTTGTTTTCTAAGAAGAAGTCTCTCCATTGGCTTCCGGTGTCTGCAAGGATCAAATTCAAGACCTTCAGCATCATCCACAAGGCTTTCTCGGCCCTGGGACCGCACTATATCGAACTTTCTCTCCCTAAATCCCTCCCTGCTAGAGCCCTTCGGTCCTCTAGCTCAAACTCTCTGCAGCCTGACGTTTCTCCAAGCAGAGAGTGCGGGGTGAGGGGGAGAGTGGGAGGGTAGATCTCTTTCTTCAAAAGGAGACTTTCTCTGGAATGGCCTCCCTGCCCCTCTCAGACTTGAGCCGGATCGCCCCAAGTTCAGGAAGCTTCTCAAGACCTTCCTCTTCTCCTCCTCCTTCCATCTTCCTTGCGGATTCTCCTGTGCAGTTGCAATTTGCCTCCTGGACTCCTCTGCATCATACAGGGCCAGGCCACCCCCGGCTCCGCACTAGCTCACCCTCATCCCGTCCTCACGTCACTGCGTGACTTTGCGTCTGGCTCTCCCTCCTCCTTGCACTTACCCTCATCTCTTTCCCCAGCGCACTTGCCCTCCTGGCCCCACCTTGCACTTTCCCAGCCCCCCCTTTTCCTACGCCCTTCTCTCCCTTACCCCCCTGCACTTCCTGCTTGCTGCACTTGCACAATCCTAATGTCACAAGACCAGGTAAGGCCGTTATTGTTGTTACCTTCCTTTGTTCACCCTCCCTCCTTGTCTTGTGGCACCTGGAAACACTTTCTGGTAAATAGGCGCCATACAAATGTCCAAAATAAAAGTGTTCAACACTAAGTGAAAGACTTTTGGAGCAAGAAGAACTTTATAATCAGAACCTGGTTACAACATGGAACTTTTCTATTTTGTACTGCTGGTTAAACATTCTGCTTTGAATCTGGGGAAGAGGATCTCACCCAGGTTACAAGGAGAAACAGTTATTTGGTTTATGTTGGACATAAATTATTTGTGTTTTATTTGAACTGCCATATATTCCCTTAGGAGTTTGTTGAATGTACAAGTGTGAGGCAGAGATTCCTTTTGTTAGAGCGTTTCCTTTAGTTAATTTTGATAGACACGGAAATCCTCTTCAGGGTAAGGATAGTGTGGCGTTTGACAAACCCTTTTGAGTTAATAAAATAGCATCTTATGTTAAACCTTTACCAAGTTGTCTGCCTCACATTTCTGACCCCTCACACATGGCTCTCATTCAAGTGTATGGCAGAGAGGAAGGGGGGAACGCAACTTGCATTCTCGCAAACTCCTTCCTCTCAGCAATACAAATGATGATGCATCCACGCTTGCATGGATTATCATGCCAACACAGATGGTGGTGAGCCCTAAGGCGTCTGCCGGCTTCATGCACCAGCAAAAAGCAGGAGGTCCCCATAGGGATCCATTGTACATGCTCCCTGCCATGCGAGCATGGCAAGCAGCGCTCACAAACAAAAAGAAAATGCTGCCTGGCATACAAGCATGCCAGTCAACGGCTGCGCACTTTGGAGTGCATGGGTGAAAGGTATTGGTGGTGTACACACTTGTACGCCAACATTTGCCGCTTTCATGTGCATCCTGCAGTGCAAAAAACAGAATATTTTAACCAGGGAGCTACTTACGTCACAGTGTAAATGTAACGGGTCTCCTTAACCAAAACACTCATTTGGCCAACATGAGACCCGGAAATGTGAGAAGCACCCAAGTATGCCATAACAGCCCATGTTCGCAAGTGTACCCCCAGCTCCCCGGCAGCAACAAGCAAGCTTGGCAGGCCAACAGGCAATGTGCACATGCATGCACAATGGACACCCTATGTAGGAACTGCCTCCACCTAGCAGTAGCTGCAGTCATTGGCATAATACTACCCTTGCCAATCATCCGAAATGTGTGCATGCAGAACAAACCCAATGTCGCATGAGTGTCTTGCAAGCCCACTGACATGTATGTAAAATGACTGACAGCATGTCATACACCCAACAGGTACACAGTCTATGGATGGCGATGAGGCTGGGCCCTCCACTTCCCTGGACACCTCGACTGCTGCCACTTCATCCACCTCCACCCCTGCACAGGACGGACCTGTAGGCAGCGGGAGTAAGAGGAGTTGTAAGACAACAAGACCACAGGACACCACAGCTGTGAAAGGTCTGGCAGGGATGAGGAAAGCAACATCCCCACATTAGTGCCCAAAGGCCCTTCCATCTGCCAGTGGCACGGCTGACACTGAAGCTGCCAAAGCCACTCCAGAGCCAGCCCCTGTGGCAATCCACACAGTGGCATTCCCCGCTCTGGCACTCAGACATCAGGGCACTAGCACACCCTCCATTCATCTCGGACAGTTCATCACCAGCCCAAACATCCTCATCGTGGCATAGGCAGCGGCCGCACCACCGATAAAGAGGAGGATACACGCTTCCACACCCCATGCTTCAGGCCCATGCCTCCTCAGAGCCCACCACCTGTGCCCGTACACAATAAAGCATCCATTTGGGCACAGCTAGATGCCATAGAGCAGCGCCAGGCTTCACTGGAGATACTGGCGGGCCAGCAGGTGGAACACATGCATGCCAAGAGGGACTGCATGCAGGGATCGTGCTGCAGGATTTCCCGTTCCCTCTACCAGGCCACCGGTGCCATAACCATAGTCGGGCAGAGGATGAGGGAACATACAGAGGGCACGTCCACCTTTGCAGAGTCCCTCAATTCCTGCATGATGTTGACTCTGTAGCATATCCGTGGCCAGGGGTCTGAGCCCTCCACCTCAGTCACCCACAGATTGAGGGATCCAAACCGGATGGCAAATGTTTCCGGGAGGATTTAACTCAGGGAAGCCGGATGCTCATCTTGTTCTCCCCAACCTTTTGTAAGTCAATCTAAGAAGGCAATATCTCATTCCCAATCACAGAAGGTAGGCATTTGGTGGACTCAGAAAGATGTACCCCATCATTTTCAAGTTCACCTTTGAATCCCTTGAACGTGCGCTCTTAATGTGTACTAATTTTCTTAAACAAATTAGATGCATGTCTTAACACATCAACATATGAACCTCCTTTGCCCGAGGGTACATAGTATTCCAGCATACTTACATATTGCTTTAAATGAATTTACATGAGCAAATCAATTAATTGAATTTAGGCTGCAATTTCAATAGCCTGTTGCTGTGCATTCACAAATCTTCCTATTGGATAAGCATTGTGCACATTGGGTTGGTATGTGGATTTAAGTAAACTATGCAATTGATTCAGTTTGACTAAACGATTGCTGAGTTACTATTTACCTTATTTATTTTAAGGGGTCATCAATATGTCAAATTCAATTTTTTTCGAAATGAAGAGCTTTCAAATTTTGATCAGCTATCATGCCTCTCAACCACTGATTGTTTGAATACAAGTTAAGGGTCGGACTGGGCCATATAATTGCCTCAGGCCCCAATAAAAAAAGTGGCCCACATTTGCAAATGGCAATTCATTCATTTTGTAACACTGTTTGAATAGTAACGAAGAGGTAGATCTTTGATAAAGTTTGATGTAAACTGTGCATTTTAAAGAATATTTTTTCAGCAACACTGGTCAAAGCTACTTGCCGCAGAGTGAATTAACTCAAACTGGTCCAAATTGGCAAAAAAAGTGGCCAACTTTGACCAAAACCACTAGCCCATACCAGCATTTTGTGTTTGTTGTTCGGCCTGGGCCTATTGCCCTATAGGCCAGACCGAGCCTGTACAAATTGAGCCAAGAAAAATTAGCTCAGAATAACCCATCCAAGGTTGCTTTTTAGCGATTTCTTTAAGCAGAAAGTTCAGTATGTTCTAAACGTCTTGTTGGTAACGTAAGTTGATGTAAACAAATAAATGCTTTAAAATGCATTTGTGTGTCTGAGCCACCCAAAATGCACCTCGCACACCGTTACGAAAATGGAAAGATTACGTTCAAAAACCTTCAAAACGCCTTTCAAAGAAAGAGAACGCCAAGAAACAACGTGTGTGTAGTTACCTGCTGTTGGGAGGATAAATCCATCTTGTAAGGATTTGTTTTTCCATCTTCTGACACAAGGGGATTCCAGATTTTTGATTCAGCCCTAAAAACATAAATATGTTTTGATAAATTTCTGTATTTTGATAAATTTGAAAAATACTGTACTATTTCACATTAATGGTAAGTGCACACAGCAAGCAAAGTGCAGACTTTAAAAAAGACTATTATAACACGTATTACGATTAGCAAATCAATGCAACAGGGCTCATTGTTATTTAGCAACGTTAGTAATTCCAAAGTGCCCCTTAGTTGACATAGTTTCATCTGAAGGATATTACTTCCGGCCAAAGACAATGTATCTCGGATTTTATCATTCCAGTGAAGTTGAATGAAAGGGTCCCATCGCTAAAGGGAGCAATGGGTAGAACCCCCACTGATCAAAGTACCTGGTGGATGCACCAGTCATGCTCATCCACAAAGGAGTGTCTAATATGAGGCTCTTCCACCCTTGGATACCACCTGCCACTTACCATTTCTACTAATCCAATACAGCGAAAGTCTGCCGTGTTTTCCGATGGAGCTACCTTGCCCGTGCAACCTCCCTATCTTTGCATAGCACCCCTTCACCTCTGCTTAACTCGCTCCTGCCCTCCTCCTATTTAGCAAAGCACTGTAGCTAATGTGCTTGGTGCTTCACCTAAAGAGGGTTATGCATGCGTTGCTGTAGGAAGATGTTGCCTGTGCATCTTGTGATTAATCCTCAATAGAGTTGAGAGATGGCAGCTCCGTTCTTAGCTTGGTCCTCATTATTAGCAAGCAAAAAGACATTTTGCAATGTCTACTGAGGCAACTCTTGCAGATGTTGTGTAGGTGGGAAGGCAAAATGTTGTTCTTAAAGCTATACATTACAGCAATCTATTTGAAAGTTTATTTTGGCAGTTGAATTTTGCCACCCAGGGCCTTGACAAGGCTTGGCAGTAGGGTAAAAATAAATCGTGCTTGGCATTGCATGGTAATGATGCCATTAAGTAGTGATGGCAGATTTGTGGCATTGCAGGGTAGAGCTATTAGAGAGAGCAGTTGCACAAATGCAGGCAGTGAAGGCAGAAAGGTGGGCGGGAAGTATGTGTATCATTGTCTCTTCCTGCTCTTCTGTTACCCCACATTCACTAATTAAGCAGCTTGAGACAATGAGACGTCAGATGGTGAAAAGAGCTACACACACAGCAGGAAACACTCTTAATGCAATCTTCGACAATAAAAAAACTGATCTCAACTGCACCACCCATACAAATACTATGGAAGCGACCACCTCATTAAACCGTTTGTGATCCAACTACCATCAAAAGCATCCTAAAAGGCCCAAACGTTCACCCCGATCTGGAAAAGAGACTGGAATACCGTCAAAAGCGGGAACTTAGAAGAACAACTATAATCCTCAAAGCCATCGATCGCAACGTTGGACGCAACTGACTTAGACGAAAAAGCAGACCTACTCCAGAAATGGATCATGGAAACAATGGACAGCATCTCCCCGGAAGACCCTCTCCTCCTGTCACATAAGAAAGCAGTGGCAAGATGGTTCACGCCCCACCTCTACATAATAAAAAAAAAACAGAAACTAGATCAAGAATAGATGGCAAACTACAACCAAGCCAAAAGAATAACTTATCAAAAACAAATCCGAGCATACAAAAAGGAAACTGTTAAAGCTAAAGAGAAATACGACGACCGGATCACAAAAGCCACCAACACTCAGAACTATTCAACATCGCAAACGAGATTACAAATCCCCTTGGATGGTATAACACAACAGTGCCTTCACAAAAATGATGCGATGATCTCACAGATCATTTTAAGAATAAAATCACCGGCTTACACCGGGTCATACAAAGTAGACCACTCAATCAGACCGCGCACCATCCCCTACATATCCTGGGACCACAGAACAGGATGAACATTTTCACCCAAATGTCAAGAGAAAAACTCCTCAGCTTGGTGAAAAAAAGAAACAAGGCAGGCTCCCTCAATGGACCCCTGCCCACCAGACATCGACAAATAAATACTACACACGGTACACCATTGGAATGCTTGCTAAACCTCTTGAACCCGTCACTCTCAAAGGGGAGAGTACCATGAGCATTCAAATCTGCCTACATCAAACCACTACTCAAAGATACAACGGGCAATGTGGAAGACCTCTCAAATGGTATACAGTGAAAATAACAAAAAATAAATAACAAATTACTTTTTCAGTGAATACAAAAATAAAGCAAACATTTTTAATTTTGGGGTAAAGGTATATGTGGGGTAAGGGATTAAAAAGGGGACAATGGGGTTTTTGTGGGGTAATAATGTTAAGGAAATGGGGTGCTTGGGGGGACCACCCCAAATTGAAGAAAAAAAATGAATATTTGGTATTTTAGATTCACTACACAAGTTTTCGTTATTAGTGAATTTGTTAGAAACACATGGAACCCACTCAAACTACAGACCGATCTCAAACATTCCCTATCCAGAAAAACTGATACAGACCTATGTCTGCGACCAAATACTGGAACTTGTAGAAAATCACCAAGTATTGGACTAGGAACAAGTTGGCTTGAGACCCATGAGACGGACCTCCTCTGTATATGGGACGACCTAAAGAACAACGCAGACTTCAACATAAACTCGCCACTGATACTACCCGACCTCGCAGCAGCAATCAACACAGACAATCATATCATCATCATCAAGAGACTGGAAGAAATCGGGATCACTGACACAGCGCTGCTCTGGATTAAATCCTTTGTGTCTGAAAGAACAAAAACAGTATGGATAAAACCATTAAAATCTGCACTGCGGGACACCACCTGTGGAGTACCACAAGTATCCACGTATGCCCGCTCCTCTTCAACATCTGTATGACGCCACTAATCAACCTCACAAAAGACAGCTCACTTGCTAGAACTACGCTGATGATACTCAAATAATCTCAAAATCGGCGATAAACAAGAGGATAACACAACTCTAATAGACTGTCTCAAAGAACTCTACCAAAGGATGAACACTAACAACCTCAAAATCAACCCAGACAAGAGGGAAATCATGATTACATACAACAACCAAGGAAGCAACCAGTACATCCCATGGCCCACAGAATTGGGAACATCACCCACACCATCCAAATGCGTCAAAACCTTTGGAATCCTAATGGACGAGCTAACCCTAGAACCGCAAGTAAACAATAATTAAGAAATGCTTCTTCCATCTACACACAATCAAAAAGATTCTACTATTCCTCTCCATCAACCACAAAACACCGGCCATCTCCCTCATACTGTCCAGGATAGACTATGTCAACAGTTTATACCTCGTAATGGCGGACTATTTACTGAGGAAACTGCAACGAATACAGAAAGCAGCTGCCAGACTTCTCCTCAAAATCTCATGAAGGGACCACATCACTCCGGCGCCAAGGATGTGACATTGGCTTCCAGTCAAAAAACGAATCACCTTCAAAACAATGTGCATAACACAGAGCAATCCACGGCCTAAGAGTGGAATTCATACAAAAGACTATCACTATATACCAGCCGACTTGAACACTCAGATCCTGCGACGACATCTGCTTAGAGCCTAAACCACACATGAAGAAAAAAACGTGTTGGATCAGCATTCTTTTGCTTAGCTGTAAACTTTGGAACTTTGGAGAGAAAAACGAACTATTAAGGACCACCTAAAATTCTGAAAACATCTAAAAACCTGGCTCTTCAGCTCCAAATGGGGTGAAAACAATAGAACAGCACCCATGAACCATGAAATTAACACAAAACTACTGAGAAAGCATGGAGGGAGTAGGCTGGACCAGCGTGGAGTGCAGGGAAGAAGAGAGGTGCCTGAAAGGGAGACCTAGAGTGTACCCTTCCCTATAGGAAGCAGAGGCTTAGGCAGGATTGTCTAGCAAATGGGGCCTGATGCTAATGTAGTTGGGCCCACTGCACTGACAGGCATATCTGTAAATGTCCACACAGCGCTGCTTAGTGGGCATTTACAGATTTTGGGTGGGCCTTGCCCCTCAGGCCCTACCCTGCCTACGCCTCTGATAGGAAGGACAAAGGGGAAACAGGGGAGGGAAAGGGGCCCAACTTAATTGCACCACTGATAGAGGGGAAAGAGGGGAGAGAGGTGTCCCAAAATCGGAACTGATGGATCACAGGGAACAACCCCCCCTGGAGGAACCCATGATGGGGGTGGTAATTGCTGCATACCAGAATGTACTGAAGGGGAAGGGATATGGGCGGCACTTAGTCAGAGCACTGGAGGTAGAATAGGCACTGTCACTAAACTACTAAAAACCCACATTTCTGCATACACCGTAGGGTTGGTAAATGGGGCACACCAGAATGTACGACAGGGGAAGGGATAAAGGGTACAGTTAGTCAGAACAGCAGGGGTAGGAAGGGGCACAAACACTTAACAACTCGCCCTTCTGCATAGACCTCTCAATCTCTGAACTAAACACATGAACTAAACACAACAATATCTCTACAGCACAATAAACTTCATGCACTTCACGACACCACAACAACGAAACAAACCAGACAAAGCCTTGCCCAACAGCACATGGCGGCTACCTACCAAACAACACACCTCTGCTCAATGAACAGTGTCAACAGAACTGAAGCTGCCAACAGCACATCACAGCTCCCTTGCTCTTTCTCCTGCTCAGTCCTACTAACTTACTCCCTCCCCTTCGGTAGCAGATCCGCCAGAGTGGCAAGAAACCACACAGGTGGCAGCAGTGCACGGTATAAGAACCTTTAACATAACATAACAATGCCTAGAAGTGCAAAGGGATACAGAGGGTAGTTCAGGATGCAGTATGAGCAAAATATAAAAACGCAGCTTGTTTTATATTAACCAGTTAGGTTTTTCAATGCCAATTTTCGAACCTCTGAAAACCTGGGCATCACCTTGTTCAGATATGTTCTTTCAGACAGCACTGGTGAAGAATAAACCACATAGTGGAATGTGGAACGGGAGCCATTTAGCTAAAGAATGCAATACAGATGCAAGGGTTTGGGTTTCTAGATCTAAACTGATCCTGGGCGTGGCCCCATTCTATTTCTTTATGACAACGTTCAGAGCGTAAAAAATCAGTAAAATATTGCCTGCAAGAGTGATCATGAAGTTATGCCCATCACACAAATGCTTTCAGGCAGAATTATGTTTTGCTTAATGGGTTATATGCTTTTTAAATCTGACAATCCAAGGTATTATGATCTACTTCATGAAATACTGATGGGCAAATCTTAAATTAGTTGCCTTTAGGACCTGGTGAGCAAAAAAACAAAACAAAAACAAAAAAAAACACACAAAACAATCAAAAAAATAAATCAAATCCAAAAACTATGTAGGGAACCTGGATAAGATGATCTTTTAGTTTTGCTCCGAAGTCAATCTGTTGCTATGCAGGAATGGTGAAGAAGGAGAACGTCAGAAGTAGGTCTCTTATCAATTACTTTGTTTTTACCTGCAGTGTACACATGTGAAATTAGTGCTACAAAGAGTCATTATTTGACTGCTTTTAATAGAAAATGGAAGCATTTAATAGAAAATATAAGTAGTTATAGCTTGTGGGGGCAATGGAAACAATATTTTTACCCCACGGGGGCATGCGGGGGGGGGCTTAGCATAAAAAGGTTTGACTACCACTGCTCTACATCAATACACTGATGCCCACAACTCTATCCCAAAGTGTCATCGACCCATGAGATTGATTGTCTTTTTAATTTTGTCAGGGCACTGTTCAGACATGATGTTCTAGGCGTAGCTTAAACTGAATCCAATTGAAAACCAAATTCATCTTGATCAAGAGAGGCAAATCACATCCTCCAATAGTAAAATGTCTATCAAAGACTTCTTCCCCCACCGTCTCCTCGACTTCTATGTCCTGGAGGCTACCCTCATAGTTCTGAACGTCTGGCTAAAAAAACAACAAAAAACATTGCATCCATAAGAAATCTCATACAGTTGGCCTTATCTCAGCAAACTATTCTCTGGGTGATCCAACCTTTCCTCTCCCAGCAATTTTCACTCCATGGTGCACACCTAAACCGGTCTCAGACGGAAGCTGGGAACGCCCTGCTCCCTGGCCTCCCTAAATTCATTCGCCCCATCCAAGGCTGTCTTTTTATGACTTTGCAGGCCTAATCTCAGCCCAGTGTAAATTCTACCACCCCAACCCCACACTCTTAGACCTCTACTGGCTCCCACAGCCCAGACTTGCATACAATTGAGATTTCCGTGCATCATATTAAAAGCCCTACATAAAGGAAGACCGGAGTACATGACAGAGAAGATGGAGCTCGCTGGACAACCCAGGATTACCCATAGTGCCAACGTACTTTCCTGCCGGCAGATCAATTAAGCCTCCATTTCTCCACTCTTGGTATCTTTTCACCCGGCCTCACTACTCACTACTTTTTCATTTTTGTATTGGCTATTAGGTAGCACCAAAGCACCACAGATACTTCAAAACCTTTGCATTCGTGTATAGCTAGGGATAAATGGCATCTGAGAAGGGGCACAAAGCTTGTAGGAGTTGCTTGGTTATTTACGTACCCATTGACTGCCCATGGCCTTACTAATCCCCTATGGCCATTTCCACCCACTTCCCGCCCTCCCTGCCCAAAACACATCCTCCTGTGATCTGAGGTAGGTTTATCAAACCTTACCATCAAACTTTGCACTCTAAGTACCAGCCAGTGTTTTTTCTTCTAAAGCAGGCTTCTGAGAGATGATGACTAAATTGGAGCTGTGAACAGCCGGTGTAATTAAAATGTCTTAACAGGGTCTGCCTTCAGTTACTCTATTTATAAGCAATATATGTGTCTTTCACTGAAGTCCTGTTAAAAACAAGGAAAACATGCAGAGGGCGAGGTACAGCAGTTGTGGATCAGTAAAAACACAGTGAAATCAAAGATAACAAGAAAAGAAACGATTTAGAAAAAGATATAGACAATGTTCAGATGAGAAATCATCCATACGTATTACAGTTGGTACTCAAATATCATCTTAAAACTAACTGTAGCCAGCACCCCGTGGCACAACCACATGCGAGCCCAGACACCAGGTGTTAGTTTTAAGATGATATTTGAGTACCAACTGTAATACGTATGGATGATTTCTCATCTGAACATTGTCTATATCTTTTTCTAAATCGTTTCTTTTCTTGTTATCTTTGATTTCACTGTGTTTTTACTGATCCACAACTGCTGTACCTCGCCCTCTGCATGTTTTCCTGGTATGTTTATTCATTTTATTTTATTTTTGCATTTCCGTTATCGTTTTGGAATATCGATGTGTACTTTATTTTAACGATTATCTTTCTACTGCTATGTATTCAATGATTATTTCTTTGTTATCTTTTTGAACATCTATATTATTCTTATTTACGATGTGTGTTAACCAGCCTTGAAAACGACCTAAGTGTCGAAACACGTGTCGGCTGTTCTTCAAAGAAAGCTTTATTATTAAAAACATTGTATTCAGCAAGACTGTTGATTTACTTTAGTTTAACAGTGTCAAGCGCATTCCTACCCCCGTTTTCATTATACTATTGTTAATTGTTGCCAGCCTTTGTGGATGGGTTGGTGGGTACGGAATTGCTGCTAGAGACGCCTTTTCTGAATATAGTAGTGATAAATAGCGCACAAGTATTCTGTTTGTGACTCCACACATTTTCTTGTCACTGTTAAAAACAAGCATTGGCAAAGTCAACCATGTTGGCTTGTATACAAGTATGAGGCATTGCCAGGCATTGTTATATGCCTGGGCAACCTCACCATTTTGCAGCTGCTAGCATCAACGGTCAGTTATTACCTCTAGGGCAGTGTCTGGACAATGCTTTTCCCATGCCTACCCAAAAGCCAAAACTGAAAGCTTTGCCAATGCTTGTTTTATTTACAATCCTCCAGATTTGCACCTGTATGCGGTACTCAGGTGCTGCTAACAATGTAGCCAACACAGCCTACACTGGCGCGTTAAAGCCCCAAACTGCTCATGCCAAGTCTGCACTTCTTGTGAATTTACGATCAGCTTATACTGTTCTACATCGCTAGAAGGTAGTGGTTGTGTTCCACTTCCCGATAGTCCAGCAGCAACGGCCTTCCCTTTCCACAAGTAATCAAAGCCTGCTTACTCCTCTTCTTGACATAATGATATGTTCTGAGTAAATGACCCTTTAATGAAAGCATGGACACTATGTTTCAAATCTGTTTGAGCTAGCTTTATTTAAACCATGTACCGTCAAGTCACTTTGCCACCTTGGTATATGGTGGAGGGGGAGAGGAGGGTTGTTCAACACAGGCCTTTTAAAAATGCCTTTGTTGCACAATCCCCATCCCTACTGGCCAAAATATCTAAACTTCTTAGGCGCTGTGGGACCCAGGGGACAACAATGGTATGTTTTTACTGGATATTGATCATAGATAACCGGTCAGATAACACAGCGAGTAGAACGCTCGCTTTGACATCCGTGCAGAGAGCCTGCCAACGAAAGTTCACATCCTGGCAGGGCCAAACTCAGCCTTTCATCCTTCTGAGGTCGATCCGTTCATCCTTTCGAGGATGATAAATGAGCACCACACAACATGGGTAATAATAAGCAGCACTCAGATGCCTGAGGGTTCGTAGTGCTATATAAATGCTAAATTATTATTATTATAGATGTCCAGTAAAAAATAAAAAAGACCATGCTTTTCCCCTGGGCCCCCCCAGTGCCTCACATACACCACATTGTAATGTTGATTGTGTGCGTCTGAGGCGCAGTGTGGACCCGGGGACAGGGATGTTATTTTTTCTACTGGACATCTATGATGAAGGTCTAGTAAAAATACCATGCCTACACCCAGCGCCTTGCATACACACATAATTACTTTGATTGTGTGCGTGTATCAGGCACTGTGGGGCCCAGGGGACAGGTATGGTATTTTTTACTGGACATAGATGTCTAGTAAAAAAAATAGCTTTCCTGCCCCCTGGGCCCTCGGAGCCTGGTATACACACGCACTATTACATTGATTGTGTTCATGTGTGAGGAACTATGGCCCAGGGGCAGGCATGTCATTTTTTTTACTGGGCAAAAATGTCCAATAAAAAATACCATGCCTGACCTCTGTGCCCCCCAGCACCCAGCATACACGCAATCACATTCATTGTGTGCGTGTGAGGCACTGTGGCTCAGGTATGGCATTTTTTATTGGGTATGCCCCGTAAAGAATGCCAGCCCAGTCCACTGGGATTCCTAGCGCCTCAAATGCAATGTTAGGCCTGACCCTTTAAGCCCTTCAGCGCCTCGCATGCACACATAATTGATTATCTGCGCATGTGAGGTGCTGGAGGTCCCAGGGGGAAGGCATGTCATTTATTAATGGGCATCTGTGATAGATGCCCAGTAAAAAATGCCTTCTCTAGGCCCCCCAGCACCTCGCACACACACAATTGATTGTGTGCCTGCAAGACACTTGGGATTCCGGGGGGTGGGGAGGAGGCAGTTTGTCATGGCAGTACCATGGGACCCCAGCGTCTGACACATCTGCTCCCTGGACGCCTCACACTCGCACCTAATCACATTCAGTGCGAGGCGCTGGTGCACAAAGGGGGCAGGCTTAGCGAGTTTTACTGGGCATGGATGATAAAGCAAGCATGATCAGTGTTACTATGTAGCTAGATTGGCATTGTAATGCAGCCACTATAGCCATTCCTTATTGTGGTATTACATTTTGTATGGGAATCTTTGATAAAGCAAGCATGGTAAGTGTTATTATGTCACTAGACTGGCATTTTGGACATGTTTTCATACTGTTTGATGCATTTTTAATGGTAAAGCCAACTGCAGTATGTTCTTATGTGGGGATACTGCAAGACTTGTCCTTGGCCTCAAGTCCAGGGATCATATCTCTCCAGGTCTGAAATCTCTGCACTGGCTCCCAGTGGCTGCGAGGATCAAGTTCAAAACCCTCTGCATTGTCCACAAGACCTTCTGGGGCCTGGGGCCTCAATTCCTTCAACAGTTACCAGACATTTGGTCTAAAAAAAATTGGTCGACCAGACAAATGGTCGAACCAATTTGGTCGAAAACCAAATGGTCGAATTTTTTTTATTTTTTTATTTTCACCCTTTTTTTTTTTTTTGGAGGGGGGGTGCCCCCCCAAACTCCTTTTTTTCCCTAAAAAACCCTTTTTTTTTAAAAACGAAAACCCGAAAAATAAATATATAATTAAAAAAAAATCGACCATTTGGTTTTCGATGACATTGCGTCGACCAAATGTCTTTCGACCAGTTTTCGGTCGACCAAATGTCTGGACACCACCTTCAACTCTCTCTTCCTAAATATCTTCCCTCTCGAGCTCTTCGCTCTTCCTCCTCCAACTCCCTTATGGTCATACGCTTCTCCAAGCAACAAGTTGGTGGTAGATCTCTTTCTTCGGCTGGGGCCTCCCTCTGGAACCGCCTCCCTGCCTCCCTGAAACTTGAGGAGAACCATCCCCGGTTCCGGAAGCACCTCAAAACCTTTCTCTTTGCTTCCGATTTTTTTCTCCTCCTCTCCCCTGCTGACCTCTGAATCTGCACTAGTTACCTAGCCACCCTTTGTTCCCGGGCCCAGGTCCCTCCTCCGCCAGTCACACACACCTCCACGGCCTGCCTGGCAACCCCCGCACTTGGGGACTTTTTCTGTATCCCTGCAGTCCCACTGCCAGCACTTGACACCTGATGTCTGCACTTACCTTTCCACTTTCCATCTGCTTGGCGTTACTTTACCTATTGTTATTATTCTATGCCATGTACTGCACTGTCCCTTTCCCTCCTCCCCCCGCACTTTCCCCCGTCCCCCTCCCATGCACTTGCGCGATCTGAATGACACTGGGCCTAGTAGGATCGTTGTCTGTCCTCCCTTTGTTCCCCCTCCCTTGCCGCATCGCGCCTTGAAACACTTGTGTATAGGCGCGTTATAAATGCAATATCATATATTGGCACAACAAACGTGGACATGTTACATGTTTTCTTATAGTAACATTGCTGGCATTATGCGCAAAGCAAACAGGAGTATGTTCTTATTTGGGAACACTAGTGTATAATGGTGCAGTCAGCATGGAAATGTATGGGCACAGCCAGTGTGAAAAAGTTTTATACTGGCACATATTTTGGGCAAAGGAATCATTGAAGTGTGTTGGAGAAATGCTCCTGTGCACTTTTTGTGACTTGCATCGATTAGATGTTTCATCATTTGCCTCGACAGAACCAATTGCAAACTGTTTGGCTTTTACCCAATTCTTAACACATTATTTAAAAAAAAAAAAAAATTCTCTGGAGGAGGTCCCTCCCTCCCTCCCCCACCTCCCTATCCCACCTTTCTTGGTTTGAGTTTCCTAGCTGTGCTCGTTCAGTATGGCATATCTGGGAGAAATATTTGTGCCCCTCCACTTCAAAAATTCACCAGCCGCCACTGCTTTTTTCGTTCTGCAACATGGCACACCATATTCAGTAGTGTCAAACTAGAGCCCCGTTTGGAAGCCGGTTATTCTCCTAGCCATGCATTCCATTCCCTGCTCAAAGCCAAATACAGCAGAGGCTTTCACATCTTAACATCATCGCCGTGGCACTGTTTAATGCACTGTCACATTATTACAGCTCCCAGCTCTTTTTTTAGAATTCTCTCTCATGACATGGCAATGTGACCAATGTCATTTGCCAGATAGGAGTGATTAAACTTCCTCTGTCAGTGAGCGTTTACTAATTTTCGGTTTTCAAAATTCTTTGTAAGTGTATTGTGTTAAACGCATTATATAAAGATTCGTTACTCTGAACACTTTAAAAAAAATACTAAAGGGAACAGAATAAATTCGACATGTTTTGGTGTTGTACCAACTCCTTGGTCGGTCTTTACAGTTGGAGAAAATCAGACCCTCTCACCTGTCCACATATTATTAAGACAATTCAAACATTTCATATAGGGTGGCTCTCTCGCCTCAAAGGAGCAGGATGAGGTTTAAAAGAAAAATATACAAATAACAATAAAACAATGGAATATTGATTCATTTTGACCCCCAAATGATAAAATACAATATTAACAGAAACCAAGCAAAGACAATAGATTTTGGTTGTCAACACATTACATACGTCAAATATCTCAAGTGGCCCAATAACACTATCATATGCACACAGTTACCATATGAGAACATATAACCCCACTCGTTGAGTGGCTGCCATTGTATGATTTTATTGGCAAGTCTTATTGTTGGCCTATTTCTCTTCTTTGTCCTCCTAAACTCCAAGAGGAATCTGTCACCTCTGTGTAATCTCTTTATTAAAGAGCGTGTACTTCATTGCCAGTACCAGGATGCACGGCCTGGACGTAGCACTGAATCTGTGTTAATTGCCGGCATTAAACACATCCGTATGTCGGCCCACACGTGAGGTGTTACTACTCGTATTAAGTCCAGGCTGTCCTCAGCTTTTGACAACCAAGACCATTCCATCTTGAATCTCTGTCACATCTTATCTGGCATCCGTGTCATGGTCCTTACTTTGCTTACATCTTATTTTTCTGGAAGCTCTCAGGTTTTAGCTCTCTTTTATTTCTAGTCTTCTTGCATCCACTTACCTGTGGAGTCGCACAGGGCTCCACTCTATCTCCTCCTCTTTTTAATGTTTATGTACCGGCCCTTGATTACTGCATGCAGTCCTTCAGCCTGATTTATTACACCTATGGAGAGGACACCAAACGCCAACTTGTGCTTGCGGGAGGCTTGCACTTCTCATCCGAATATTTCATTTTCACATGTGTGTAATGCAGCCTGGATGGCCTGTGGATATCATGCTTATGGAGGTATTGTTGGTCTATGGGGCCAACAAATCGGACCTTGTGCTCAGGGTGCCTATCCTTACCATGTCTTAATTCACTAAAACATCTGGCCTTGTGCCAGATCCCTCTCTTCTCTGGGAACAAACAGATGGCCTCTTCATATTTTTGCCTCCTAATTGTCGTTAAAAAGATTTTCTTCCACTCTTCCCGCCACTCTGCTGTCATGACTATTGTCCAGTCCCATCTTGTTTACAGGAACTCCCTCCACTTAGGCTCTCCTTCTTTGCGAGCTTCAGTTTATTCACAATGTTGTTGCATGGCTGGTTTCCAACTCCTGCTGCACTGCTCTTTCGTCACCGATTCTTTAAGGCCTCCATTGGCTGCCATGCCCACTATATATTCAGTTAAAGAGGTTATGCCTGGATCACCACTGTTTTTACGACGACAGCCCTGTTTTTCCTGCTTTTGAGCAGAAAGCAGTTACTTTCCTTGTGGAACACTAGGTCACTCTCTGGCCGGCCTCTCTTGGCCCTCTTCCTGCTCCCACCTGTGAGGCTAAATACCTCGAGGTCAACTTCAACTCCACACTCTCCTCCTCGCCTCACATCTCTGATGTCTCTAAGAAGTGACACTACCAGCTGCACCTCCTCAGAGGTATTCTTTTCCTCTCCTTCCCCTAGAAGCTCACAATCTCCAGAGCTCTGGTTCTCTCTAAGCTGGACTACTGCAACAGCCTCTTTCTAAATCTGCCTGCCTCTACTCTCTGCCCTCTGCAACTCATCCGAAACAGTACTTCGAGACTTGTCCTTAGCCTCAAGCCTAGGGATCGTATCTCTACAGTACTGAAATCTCTGCACTGGCTCTCAGTGGTGGCAAGGATTAAGTTCAAAAGCCTCTGCATTGTCCACAAGGCATTCTGGGGCTTCAATACCTTCAACTATCCCTTCCTAAATATCTTCCTTCTCAAGCTCTTCGCGCGTCCGCCTCCAACTCCCTCAGGATCAGTCGCTTCTCCAAGCAACGAGTTGGGGTAGATCTCTTTCTTTGGCTGGGTCCTCCCTCTGGAACAGCCTCCATTCCTCCATCCCTCTCTGACACTTGAGGAGAACGATCTCTGGTTCCAGAAGCACCTCAAGACCTTCCTCTTTGCTTCGGCTTTCTCTCCTCCTCTCCCCTGGTGATCTCCTGGCTGAAACTGAAACTGCACTGGTTACCTGGCTACCCTCTGATCTCGGGCCCAGGTCCCCTCACCGCCAGTTGCACACCTGCACTACCCCCTGGCAACCCTTGCACTCGGGGGCTGTTTCTGTATCCCTACAGCCCCCTACTAGCACTTGACACCTGATGTCTGCACTTACCCTTGCACTTGCAACCAGCTGGCCGCACTTTTTATTTATTGTTTTATTTATTTTACTGTTTATCCTATGTACTGCAATGCCCCCTCCCCTTTCCCCCCTGCACTTTTCCCCCTCCTGCCTCCCCGGCATTTGCGCAATCTCAATGTCACCTGGCCTAGTAAGATCCTAGTCTGTCTTCCCTCTGTTCCCCATCCCTTGCCTCGCCGCGCCAATGAAACACTTGTGTATAGGCACGTTATAAATGCCATATCATATCAAGAATCTTCTCCTTGCCCACCCCTGCCCCGATTTCCTATGGTCCTTGAGCATGGTTGACCATTCCCATCTCTGCCCACTATCTATGGAAATGCTTTCATCTTTCAATTTGTGCCATCTCTTGCCATGCTTTCTTTCACTATCTGTTGGATTTTCTCCCTTGCTTTCCCGTAAACCCTCCTTTGGTTGCCCTTTTCTCCCCCTCTCTGGACCTTGCTGTGTGCCATAGTGCCAAGAAATTACCCTACACATAGAAAAAGACACAGGTCATGAGCAACCTCAAATGTCCGAATACATGTGCGATATAGAACTTTCAAATAGACAAATAAATACATGTATAATAAGTCCAACTGTTTTTATTTTTGACTAACAGTATCTTCACCAAAACCTATAAAAAAACACTTTTTAAATCTGCTTTTAATTTTTTTCATGAAATATTTTGTAACGAGTAAACAAGAGGAAGGAACAAATCTTTTTTTCCACATACTATTAAACTTAAGTGAATGTGTCTTGCACTATCTCGCCTTTTAACGTTTTCAAATCTTGTATGCTAAATAGGTCATTGTATGCTGCACTGCAGCGAGGAGGGAGAGAGCATGGAGATCTTTATGTCCTTTCTATTGAAGATGTACGGAGGGGTAGGGTGGAAATGTGCACAGAGAGAGGAAAATCGCGTAAGAAACTTTCTTCATAGCAGTTCAGGAGATGAACAAAACCCATAGATGAGCAAATCGATCCGGAATAATCCATTTGGACATTGTCAAACCGACTTTATACCGAGGCATCATGCTACAAGGTGAAAAGCCTTTAGACAGCAATGACTAATTACAGCAAGGGTGGGATAACTCAAGTGGCTCCATGTAACTACCATTAAATACTGTTATGCTATTTGGATTTTTGAGATATTGGACCCTCTATATATTTATTTATATCCAGCTAATAAAGAGGATATAATTAATACAATTAGTACCTGGATTTTATAATTTCCATTGATTGCGCAATGAAAGGTTGATAGATGGCATTAGTTTCACCTCTTATCGGACTCGTGTTTTACTACTAGGCCCATCCATACTGTGAAGAAGACCGTGGCAATTTTGTCTGGAACTAGTGGCTTGGTCAATGAGTAAGTAGAGAAGCCAGGCTAAGTGATTTTAGAGTTGTAGGTGTCTTGCATAATGTTCTAGCCATGCCCACAACTATGGTTTAGGCTCTGCCCACATGTGATGTGGTAAACGTCTTGCAGATCATACACCCTTCGTTCCTGTAATGGACTTTTTTTCTTTTTCTTGTATTGAGCTCAAATATCTGGACTTACTTGGATATCGTCATCAAGAGAAGGACCTAAATTCACAAGACAGGCCAGGGTTTTTACCATTACAAAAGAGATAAAGTATAAGAAAAATGCCTAACTTTACCTATTCTAAGGGTTTCCCTACCTAACAAAACTAAACTAAGATGCTTGTCATCTGGTCTCAAGTGCAAAGGAAAAGTCTGTCGTCCCACAATCAAAACTATTCTGTCCCTACCACTTATACCAACTAAAGACTAAGAGAATGACTCCAGTCTCCTGGGATTGATTTTCAGCAATTTAACTTCAATGTAACTTTCATGCCCCCGGCGGCGAGGCAGACACAGGATATAACGACCCGCCAGTCTGAACTTTGTAGGCCTGAGCGAAGCCCATCTGATCTCTACCCTCTCCCCTTTTTCATCTTCACCCATTAATGGTGGCACTAGATGGTAAGTACTCTTGGCTCACTTCTCATCCTCTAGGTGCATCATCAGTGTCTACCAAAATGACACTTTCATGGCCCAGGGTTTTCAACCCACTCTTTTCCTTTTCGACCGGCACCTGCCAGCCCTCATCAATGTTTTACCTTCTCCAGCTACCCCTCTTTCCCCTCCCTCTCTGCACCTCCTTCACCACCTCCAATGGGTGTACCAGCCCCCCAGTACCCCTCCTGTTCAAACGGTGGTAACCTGCTTCACTTAGCAACTCTGAATGCTCAATCTGTTGTCAAACACTCTTGATTTCGATGTCCTCGCTCTTACCGAGACGTGGTTCAATGCCAGCTCTGTCACTGCTTTTGACTCCCTCCTAAACGATGGCTACAAGATCCTCTCCAAACCTCGGCCCAACCGATTTGGTGGTGGAGTAGCCCTGATCTTCCCAGAGTGGGCCCTTAGCTCTCTCATACCCACCCAGTCCTACTCCTCCTTTGAAAGCCTTGTCTGCAAACTTGGTGTCTCTCCTACTCTCTCCCACCCTTTCCACTATCTACAGGCCCCCTCGCTCAGTCTCTCTCTTCCTCTCAGAATAGGCCGACTTTACCTCCTCTCTCCTAACTTCTACCTCTAATCTCCTCCTCCTTGGAGACTACAGCATCCACCTTGACTCGACTGTACCTGCCTCCACACTCTTCCGTAATCTCTGTACTTCTCTCGCCCTCACTATTCTCTCGCTGACCTTCCTTTCTCCAACCCTTCCTTTCCTTTCTCCAACCCTCCTCTTACTACCACTCTCTCCTGGTCTGACCACTCCCTCCTCTCCTCCCACTTGGGATCTCTCGGCCCCATCACTGAGTCCCCCAACCCCAAGCACCGCCAGCCTCCTTTGCGCTTATCTGACCGGTGAAAATAGTGTCATTTGCCTCCACCATTATCCCTCCTCCTACCACTTCTACTGACTCTCCCCCCGACTCTGTCCTTGCCAATCTACATCTTGCTATCACTAACACTCTTGACATTCTTGCCCCTGTCATGACGATCTGCCTGAAAACTGCCTCCAAGCATAATAGCTGGTATGACTCAGATCTAGCTGCTCTGAAACGCAGGTGTAGAGTTGCTGAATGGAAGTGGCAGACCTCAGGTTCATCCTCTGACAAACTGGCCTGTCGTCTACTCCAAAGGCAATAGCGTCTCTCCATTAGCTCCAAGAAGAGGGCCCACATCCAGGCCTGCATCTCTGGTGCCACTAACAACACGGCTAAACTCTTCAAAATACAAATGCAAGCCAATCTATCTGCAGTCTAAACCTCCCCTCTTCCGTCTCAGAAGCCCCCCTGTACTACACTGGCCACCCATTACACCTCTATAACTCATGCCATTCTGACCTTTCCCTCTTCTTCCTTCTCCTCCGCTCCTCTCCTCTTCCACCCCCCAAACTCTCTCCTCCTTCTCACCTATCACAACAAATGATATCTCTAGAGTAGTCCGCTCTATGAAGGTCTCATCCAAACAGGTGTCTCCCTGTTCCTCCAGAACCATTAAGGACAATATCTCCTCCCTTGCTTTGGCTCTTGTTAACTTCTGCAAGCACCTGTTAGCTACTGGATCTTTTCCTCCCCCTGATCTCAAGCACTACCTTGTGCACCCCCTCCTAAAAAAGACTTCTGCTGACCCCTTGTGTCCGGCCAACTACCACCCTATCTCTACTACACCCTTGGTTGGAAAACTCCTGGAGAAGTTGGTCTTCCCCCCAATTGACCCAACACGCTGAGCTCGTTCGTTGTTTACATGACCATCAATCTGGATTACGAGCATCCGGAGGCACGGCAACTTCTCTCCTGAACACCTGCGAAAAACTGCTCACAAATCTTGACTATGTCTCCCGCTGTTCTCATTCTCCTTAACCTATCTTCCGCCTTTGACACGGTCAAGCACACTATCCTCATAAAGCGGTTCCATGATACCCTTGGCATCTCAGACTGGGCACTGGATTGGTTGACCTCCTTCCTCACTGACCACCCTTCCCAGGTGATCCTGGGTTTCTTCTACTCCACCACCACTCTTTCTTCATGTGGTGTCCCCCAGGGCTCTATCCTCTCGCCTTGGCTTTTCAACATCTACTTTACACCTCTTGCTCACCTGATCTCTGCCTTCTCTCCTCATTTCCAGTGTTACGCAGATGACACACAACCCTTCTTCAAGCTCCCCTCCTCCTTCTCCTCTTCTTCTATAATCCCTGACTGCCTGTCTGCTATTCAGTCATGGTGCACCTCCAATGATCTCTGTCTTAATGCAAGTAAGACAGAGATTCTTCCTATTGGGACACCTGTTTCCCAGTTTCCCTCCTGCACTGCTGCCCACTATGGGCTCTCCTCCCTCTCCTTCCACTGAAACCAGAAAACCTCAGGGTCATCTTTAGCTCCTCTCACTCCTTTACTCCTCACATCTTGGACCTTGTCAAGAAGGCCCACTTTCAACTTCACCTCCTCAGAGGCATTCTCCCTTTCCTCACCATCCCACAGAGTTTCAATGTCTCTAGAGCCCTGGTCCTCTCCAAGCTAGATTACTGCACCAGCCTCTCCCTCAACCTCCCTCTCTCCTTCCTCCGCCCTCTTCAACTAATCCAAAATAGGGCTGCAAGACTGATCCTTGGCCTCCCTCAAGCCCATGGACCGTATTGCTCCAGCTCTAAAAGATTTGAACTCGCTCCCGGTAGCTGCAAGGATCAAATTCATGACCCTTTGCATCATCCACAATGCTGTCTGGGGCCTGGGACCACACTACCTGCAGCTCTCTCCAACTAAATACTCTCCTTCCAGATCCCTTCAATCTTCTTGCTCCAACTCTCTGCTGATCAAATGTTTCACCAAGCACAGAGCTGGGGGCAGGTCTCTCCACTCAGTTGGCTCCCTTCCTCTCTCAGTCTTGAACTGGACCATCTCAAGTTCTGCAAACTCAAGACTTTCTTTTTCTTCTCCTCCCTCCCGTGCTAACCACCCCCACTGTCACCGAGACTGGTGTCCTGGCCCCTCAAGAGTCCAATAGGGTCCTGGCCATCTGCCCAGTCACCACCAGCACCCCCCCCCCTCACTGCCCTCTGGGCCCACACCCGCCTGTCGGGTGGTTTGTCTCTGTCTTGCACTTACTGTTGGGTGGTTGACTTCGCTCTTCACTTGGGACGTCCCCGCCCTTGCACTTACATGTTGCCCCCACTAACAGACACCTCATGCGCTTCCCCCCCCCCTGGGGAACCTTATAGCACTTAGCCCCCTTTTTCTTTCTTTCACTGAACTTGCATGTTCCGAATGGCACAAGGCCTAGTAGGACCACTGTTCATTTTATTATGTATTCATTGTCATTTCCGTTGTTTATTTATGCCCTTGTTCCCTTCTGTTTTGCATTATGACGGTTTGAAACACTGTCTTGTTGTATAAGCGCCTTATAAATATCCGATGAATAACATATATGAACGACACTAAGTTCAGGTAAGGGCCACATCCCTCTATGTAGCTTCACAAAAGCAAACTCTATAATACTTCTGGGATTAAGATTACCCTGCTGCGTCTATGAACAGGACGAGATAACTGCAGCCCATTCAAAGGTTGGTAGACAAAGCCTGATTATGCAGATGAACTTTGAGACGAGCCCAGCCTCCGGTCAAAAGAAATCCAACACCACAGTTACCATTCCCATTAACCTCCTAGCAGGCCTCAAGAAGTTCTAGGCGGTCTGGTCTTGGGACTTGCTCTCAGTGGTGCCACAGATCAAAAGCCCCTATCATTTTTTGAGAGTCTTTTGTTTAGACAAATCTCAAATCGAATCCTTGGAACATTTTATTCTATTCTGTCCAATGCTGGTATCCCAAAGATCGAAATATTTTAAAAAATGCAACTTGACCAAGTTTATGTTTATGTCTACAAGCGACATTTGGTCAAATATAAACAATTTCCCAAACCTGGACATGCGTGTGGCAATCATTCGTTTTCTCAATTCGATTTTTTCCGAGATCGAATGATTCCCATTTGGGAGAATATGTAGGTTAGTCTTTTATTTCTGATTTCTGCATTTCTGTATTTAACCTTTGTATTGCTTTGCTTTTAAATGTAAGGTCGCTAAATTGTATTGAAAAATTGTTAAATGTTTTGTACTCTTCACCTGTATATTTGAAAGGATGATTTTATTATCCATATCAAATAAAAAAATTTTTTTTTTAAAAAAAAGCCCCTCTCATTCAAGAGGGCTGTAGTTCCTCCTAGCTTTCCGTTCTGTAGAACCAGGCCATTCATGGCCATATGTAGCATAGGGATTACGTGAAAAAGTGTGTGGTCTCCTGCCATTTTGGGCATCACTGGATACATTTAGGCAGTGCAGAACGGCCTCAAAGCCTGTCCTTAAAGTTCCAGGCAACCTCTGCATAAGAACCTGTATAATGGACTTTTGCCCACCTTCAGTATTGTCCTTAATATGAATGTCTGCTTTGACCTAGATAGCCTGCCATACGTTATTTGACAACCTTACCTCTATATAATTATCTCGTACTGTATTCCAGTGGCTTATTTACCATTTAACTTCAGAAAAAAGCAAACTAATTTGTTCTTTTCCACCCAAGGCACATTTGGTATGGCTCGGGTTAGGTATAGATCATTTTGTCAAACTCTAATGTTGTGTCCCCCAGCACTCACTCTGCACACAGCAATTCCTAGCTTTAATACCTCTTTCGGCAGGTTTGGCTTTATCAGAAACCCTTTCAGCTATCACTAGGAGAGAATCCATTACGATTATCTTGTTAGTAGCCCCCACATCTCCTAGGAACTCTTGAGCACATCTCAGGCCATTGCACATACACTGCATGACTTAACATGATACCACCACCACACCAATACTGGCCTCCATGAAAGTTCGACCACCCATACTGTAAGCTCTCTGCCTTTCTTTGGATTACATTTTCTTTTGGTCAAAATACTCACAACTATACATTCATCCCAACAATAACCATTACTTACCCTTCTGTTTTATTTCCCTTAATGTTTGAGTTAAGTCTGTATGTTGCTGGTTCACTATTTCCACTCTTCCCTTTTCCACACCTCCTGGGCCCAGTTTCCTTTTCACCCCACGGACCATCGTTTGTAGTCTGGCAGATACCCTAGGCAGGGGCACACTCCACCTCTACATGACGAGTCTCAGCACTTCACAACCAATATGGTGTTGACAGGTGCAATATAAAAGATAATTAACGCACCTTACGCCTTCTGCCCAGTACTTCGCTATATGCATATTATGATCCTATTCTGGCAGCATTGTAGGAGGGTGGAAGGAGGTACTATGTGATGACATTTCAAAGTTATTTTTGCAATGCATTGACAGTTTTGTTAAGCCATCTAATGCTAATAAAAATATGTCAATAGTTTATGTTAGGTGTTGCTATTGGCACTTATGGAGTCCAAATCTAAAAATGGTAGTCATTCTGTCTTTTTTTGAATCAAGAAAAAATTATGTCAATACAAACGTTTTAAAAAAAAGATTTTGTTTTAATTTGATGCACAGTTCAATAGTCAGTGTCTCTAGCTAACCTTGTGCTAACAGCTGCAGCAGCACTGGCATTGGACAATGGAATGTTGAAGGAAACTGAGAAGACATTTATAGAAAGAAACAAACTTGACAATCCTGCCCTGCAGAATTCCTTCTAACCACCCATCTCTAGTTACAAGACCCATTCTCTGGATCCATCTTTCTTTTCATCATATGAACAGTCTCCCGAGAAGTAACGTTGCGCCATGTGTCACTTAGAGCAATGTGCCAACACCATTGTGTGATGGTGGTGCCTACTTCAAAGCAGCTGAAGCTTTAAAGGGCTGGGCTCCCATAAATACTTGGCTTTCTCAGCAACTGTCTTAAGCATGTCAGCCATGTTGTTCCACAGGGGCTTGTCCCATAGATCAGGGCCCTCTGCTTGGAATGTGTAGCGGTAATGGTACCGACAGTGAAGGCTGGACTTTCGGCAATAGGGCAATGCTGCACGGCTTTTGTTGTCTTGACACTTTCGGTCTGCTGGATCAAGACTGTCCACAAACGAACTATCGTCATCCATTAATCCACAGACGCTTTATAAATACACCTTCATTTATATGCCCTCTTTGTCATAATACAAGGGTCTGGCCGTTAGTTATTAAAGGGCAATGCTGTCTATTTGTTTTATTTTAAGCATGTTGGACTCTGTGGTTAATCTGGCGCATTTGAAACCCATTGCCCTGTTCTTATTATTCACAAACACTGCAGTTGTGATGCCCTTTGCTGCGCTTCCCTTCAAATGCTCTCCACGGTATTCTCTACCAGTGAGATTTAAAAAAACGTTTTATTATATACTACCTATTGCAGGGCCAGTTCTAAGATTTGTGAAACCCTGTGCAGCAAGTGTCCAGCGAGGCCCCCTAATTTGCATATGTATTGATATCGCGGAAAGGACGATACATTAAATGACATCACAAAGAGTGACATCAATTTTTGGTACATCAATCTTGGTAACTAACGCATCACAGGAGTTACACTACAAGAGACATACTTTTATGATGTGCTTATGAATGATCACTAAGCCTATAAATGGAGCAATAAATATAGTCTGTTAAACTAGGATTGAGGCTTTTTTCAAAAAGAGGACATTATGATCTAATTCGTCTCAACGGCCTCAGTCTTGCACAATAAGGTACTGTATGGAAAAAGCATTTGTTCAAGGACATGCACTTTACCACAGTGGAGAATCTGGAATTTCTGCCCAGTCTGGAATGTAGACCCTTCATTGACTACGTGGCTCAACTTTGCTTTATTTCATATTTTTACTAAGCAATCAGGCAAATATTTAAAGCCACATAAAAATGCATTAAGCAAAAAAAGTATGATTTAAGCATTATATTCCACATTCGGAATGTGAGTATACAAGTAATGGAAAGTTAAGTAATGTAAGGCTAATCATTCTTCTCTTTGTTGTGCAACTTAATTCAACGTTTAAAGAAAAAAAACATGCAGCTTTTAATTATGTATCATGTAAAGAAAATATCAAGAAAATTGTCCACGGCATCATAGAAACACATTAGACAGTTTATAAATGGCCAAGCAGCATATCCTAACTCCATTTAAGTGTTTTGAGAGAAGATGCAGATTTCAGTAGCCCCCTGGGACTTTCAGGTGCAAAGGCGCCCATTCACTACTGACAAAAAGCTGCCCTTTTAAATATGCATATAGGCGTAGCTTGGTGCTCATGGAGTGAGGACGCGGAACTTTCGAGCTCCGGCCAAGCCCCGTAGTCTGATCCTGAACCAGGTGTTTCAAGCCCGCTGGGCTGCCCACCCGACACCCCAACCGAAGTCGAGACGAGGACCTGCGCTCCGCGGCTGCTCCTGACGAAAATCGGAGCCTGGGAGCCTCGATACGACGCTTTTGCTCACCTCCCCCCCTCTCCGAGCGACGCACTCAAAATGGCGGCCTCGATGCCCGGGAGAGCCTGAATCCCGCAGGGGGGCCGGCGAAACTCTACTTCCCGGGACCAGCCAAGCATCCACGCTCACTGCTGGTCGAGTGAAACCAACGAAGCGGCGGGACCAGTCGAGTCGTGCAGCGCTGCCCGGAAGAATATCACTGAGGGACCCAGGACCCTCCCGGCGAGACTCTCTGCCCCGCGTCCTGAGCGCTTACGGCGGGCGGGACGCAGAGCTGCTCCCGCCGAGACCCTCTCGGATCGTAACGGGGAGGGCTGCGGGGATCCCCTGGTCTCCTGGTACACGAGGCCCACTGCAACAACACGCGGGGGACCGCACTCCGGAACCAGCACCGGAGACACCGTGGACGCCCCCCAGCCCGGCCCGGCACTCCACCTCGACGAACAAAACTAGGGCTGGTCCGCCCCCCTCGAGTCGGTCCTCGCCCCACAACAACAAGGCGGGTCGACCCGACAGACGGACCATCCTGCCCCCCCCCCTGCGGGCCGAATAGAGAGCAGGCCAGGGAGAGACATACACCCTGAACGAGGCCGACCAGATCCTCACAACAAGCGAAGGGGACCAGAGACCCTACGATGTCTACCTCGAGGGGCAAGGCCAAGAATGCCACTATGGACCCTTTCGTCACCCCAAAACTCCTTCCGAGCGCCCAGTCCACGCCTAAGAGCACAGCTGTGCAGACCAGCCCGGACGGGCGCGACAAGGACAACCAGGTACTCGAGGCGATTGCTGCCCTAAGAACATTTATTGACACAAAAATCGGCGAGGTGAAGGCTGACATCCAACTCATAAGACAAGATGCCCGCAACCTGACGGAAAGAGTCACCAACATTGAAACCACCCAGAAGGACATCGCTGAGGACACACAAGACCTCAAGGCAGAGGTGGCGGACCTTCGGAGAAAGGTGAGCTACTTGGAGGCAAGATCTGAGGAGGCAGAAGGCCGCGCCAGGCGCAATAATATTAGGATACTGGGCATCCCTGAGGGAGATGAGACCACGGACCCGACGGCCTATATAGAATCCCTAATACAACAGGAAATTGGGGCGGAAAAACTCTCCCAGGGCTTCGCTATAGAAAGGGCTCACAGATCGCTTCAGAGGAAACCCCCCCCGGGCTCCTCTCCTCGCCCCATCATAGCGAAGGTCCTCAATTTTCGGGACCGTGAAGTGATCCTAAAGTTCTCGAGAGAGGGCGGAGAGATAGAGCGGAACAATTCAAAGGTCGCCATTTACCCTGATTATACGCAGGCTGTGCAGCGAGCAAGGAACTCTTTTGTCCCAATCAAGGCTAGACTGAGAAAACTAAATCTAAAATACATGCTGTTGTATCCCTCCAGACTGAAAGTGATTTACAAGGGAAAAGCGATTTTTTTGGAAACCCCAGCCGCCGCCACCATGTGGCTGGAACACAATAACCTGGCGGATGTCCCCCCTGAACCCACCCATGAGAACTGAACTGAAAGCATAAGGGGTGACGGACCGACGCCTGGACACCAATACCCCTGAACCAGCACTGTACACCATCACAAGAGTGTACATTATTACTGAGGAAACTACATTGAGGACATCAAGTGACTACGGGGCCCACCCGGCCTCCCGCTCATGGGCACACAGCACGCACCCACGCAAGACCAGTGCTGGCTAGTTGCCGGCACGAACTCACCCGTGCTAGAAACCCGGACGGGGACAGACAGCACGAGAGCCCCCGAGCACTGCCCCCCCTTGGCAGTAGCTGGGTGCACCAGTTATGGTTATTTTTGTCTAGTTTCTGTTCTGACTGCACTCCTCATGAAGACTATCCTCCAATCCACGGAGGATCAAAGGCCAGAAACCGGAGCCTATCACCCCATGCAAGCAAATCGAAGCATGATACCTAACAGTGGATGCCCAACCCAGGAAATGGGCGGGGAGCCTCCCACATCCATGATTAAGGCCAAGCAATGGCAGCACGCTTCAGAATAATCACATGGAACGTCAGAGGGATGGGATCCTACCTGCGAAGAAATAGAATACACTCCTACTTGAAAAGGAAGAAGGTATCGTTTGCCCTCCTGCAAGAAACGCACCTTACATCCGACACCACGAACAAATTGGCGGACTACTGGGGCGGCCAGGGCAGTGGATCCTCTTACTCGAAGTACGCACGCGGCGTATACACGTGGGTGAGTCCCGACACACCCTTTCACCAGATGGGGATGGAGACGGACGAAGAAGGCAGGTATGTGATAGTCTGGGGTATGCTTGAAAATTCCCGACTATGCATAGTCAACTCATACTTCCCACAACATGGCATACCCTCTCACCTCAAGCGGATATGCGCCAAAATGGCACACCACAGGGAGGACGCCCTCTTGTGGGGGGGAGACTTCAACTGCGTGATGAACGAAGATGCAGACAGATCTTTAACGCCGCGCACCCCCAACACCCCTGCTTCCCGCGCTCTCCGCAATGTGGTTGCGGACTTGCACCTGGTTGACGCCTGGCGAGATCTGCACCCCACCGATAGGGCCTACTCATTCTACTCCGTCCCCCATGATTTACACACCAGGATAGATCACCTCTTCGCCGACAACGCACTGATACCGCTGGTTGAGTCGGCGAACTACCTGGGAAGATCGATTTCGGACCATTCTCCTCTCCTGATACAGCTCCATCTAAGAGGCCCGCGACCACCTATCCCAATGTGGCGCATGCCAACTGAAACCCTAACGGACCCTGCATTCAAGGAAACTCTAGGAGAGAAACTAGAAGAGTACGTAAGGATCAACAAAGGATCGGTCCAGAAGTGGAGCACATTCTGGGAAGCCATGAAGGTGGTAACGAGGGGTGAGATAATAGCTGAGGCAGGTGGGATCCGGAGACAACTAAGGAAGGGACTGGAGGACAAGGAGGATGAGATCAGGCAACTGGAAGATGCTTCGCCTCCGACCGCTGCCAGGGAAGCCAAACTGAAGAACATCAGGGAAGAATGCAAGACAGCCTGGGATAGGCTGTCCAAGTTCGACTTTTCCACGCGGACTCTGCGGGCACACAAAGAAGCGGATAAGCCCGGCAGGATACTTGCCTGGTTATGTAAGAGGGAGAACCCAAGGCAGGCCCTCAAAGAGATCAAAGACGAGAGAGGCACAACACAAAGAACGCCACAAGCGATAAATGAAGTCTTCTCAAGCTTTTATGCCAGACTTTATACCCACAGCGAAAGAATCCCTGAAGAAGACATAAGAGACACCCTGGACGAAATCGAACTACCCAAGCTGAGTCAAGAACATCGAGCGGCGCTAGAGGAGGCCATCACACTAGAAGACATATCGGAAGCGATCAGGTCCCTCTCCACCAGCAAGACACCCGGGACGGACGGCCTCACACCAGAATTTTACAAAGCTTACGAGGAGACCCTAGCCCCGATATTACACGAGGTCTATTCGGAGGCATATGAGACTGGAACCTTGCCGAGCAGCATGAGAGAGACTCTCATAATACCAATGCTCAAACCAGGCAAACCACCTGATGAGTGCGACTCGTATCGCCCCTTGGCCATGCTGAATTACGATGGCAAAATCCTCACGACTATACTAGCCAAGAGGCTCTCGAGGGTGATAGGGTCACTGATACACGAAGACCAGAACGGCTTCATCCCAGGACGCAACACCACCGCCAATCTGAGGAGGCTCCAACATGTCATGGCACAAACAATGGAGGGCAAGGAGGACCTAGCGGTACTCTCACTCGACGCCGAAAAAGCCTTCGATTCGATATTTTGGGAGTGGCTGATCCTGACCCTGAGAGAGTTTGGTCTAGGGGAACACTTCATTCGATGGGTCGAGGTACTCTACAACGACCCGGTGGCTCGGGTGAAGACAGGTGGAGTGGTATCAAGAGCATGGCCCATCCAAAGAGGAACCAGACAAGGGTGCCCTCTATCGCCGATGCTGTACATCCTAGGCCTGGAACCAGTGGCAATATATTTCAGGAAGCAATTGTTCGACTCTGGCATCAGCACTGGCGGAACATACAACATCATTTCCCTATATGCCGACGATGTCCTTCTATACCTCAAGAACCCCCAAGAAACCGCTCCCACAGCACTGGATGTCCTTGATAACTTTGCCAAATACTCGGGGATAAAATTTAGCAGACGGAAGTCATGTGCCTTCCCCCTTGCGGGACTCAGAGGACGAGACATTGAGGAGCTACCCGAAATAGGGATCCAGTGGCAGCCGGAGGCCTTCCGCTACCTAGGTTTAACTATTATGCACACTCCAGCCTCCACCCATGAGCGGAACACCGAAGCAGCAATGTGCGGAGTCCGAAGGTCCATCAAATTCTGGTCAAAGCTCCCCCTCTCAACGATGGGTAGAGCTGCAATATCCAAAATGATTATACTCCCAAGATTCCTCTACTATTTCACCAACATTACTCACTACATCCCCCCGCCCTTCTTCCGGAAACTGGAATCCCTGGTTAGGGACTTCCTTTGGGGTCAGTCCAGACATAGACTCGCCCTGAACATCCTCACGCTCCCCCACACCGAGGGCGGCATACAACTACCCGACTTCCAGAGATACTACCTCGCATCACAACTAACACATGTAACAAAGTGGCTCTCGGATGAACCCTCTGCTGAGACTGGCCTCCTTCGCCAACTGACTGGGCCTGTGCACCCTAAGGAGTTAATATGGGGCTCGCAAGTGGGCCCCCCCGACCCGCCCATGATAGTAATCTTGGGGAGGCGGGTCTGGAACAGGGTCAAAACACTACTAGGCCTCCATCACCCGTACATGCCCGAAATTCCCATGTTGACAGATGTATGAAGGACCCCCATCGACCTCCCAGTAATGAGGAGCTGGGAGACTTGTGGCCTCTACACATGGGGAGATATGTTTGATGAAGGAGCCTTTAGGGACTTTGATTCGCTGCAACTAAGGGACGGACTCTCTCCGGGACAATTCTTATTTTATCAGAGGGTGAGGCACGTAGCCAAGACCAAATGGAACACATGGCCCGAGGAACCAGAGACCCACCCCCTTGTTCAGGAGATGCATAACTTGAGCGATGGATGGAAACCGACATCGCGGCTGTACGCCCAGATAAATGACCGAACCAACCCGAGAGGAGCGCGCCTGAAAGAGAGGTGGGAGGCCGACATAGGGACGGAAATCACGGAGGAGGAATGGGCAAGAGCCCTGCTGTACCCGAAGGAGGTGTCACGGAACGCCAGGTTCAGGATGATCCAGTTGAACGTCCTTTACAGGACCTACATGACCCCGCACAGGATAGCCACCTTCAACAACAAGATTCGTCCGACATGCCCATGGTGCTCCTCCGAACAAGCTGACTTGATCCACATGTTCTGGGCTTGTCCCAGATCTCGGAAGCTCTGGCTCGCTGCTGAGCAAGCCTGCAGGAGAGCAGGGCTGGAAAAGTATGATTGGACACCTAAGGAATGTCTCCTGGGCACTCACCCGAGACTTGGTAAAATCAAACATCTAGTGAAGCTCATGGACATGGCATCCATTCTTGTGAAAAGAACAATAGCGATGGCCTGGAAATCGCCCGCAGGCCCCAGATACGGGCCCTGGATCAGGGAAATGGAGAGATGGACCATGGCCGAGACCAGGGCCTGGGAGGAGGGAAACAACAGAGGCGGGGATAATGTGAGCACAACACTGGAGTCCTGGAAGGCCCTCATGAGAGACATGATCTTCTCGACAGACTTTAAACCCCCCTGAACGGCCCAACAGGACACAAATTTCAGGTAAAACGTTATGATCAGATCAATGTGCCCGAGTACGTTCCAGGTGCGGTGCTTCGTAGCGGCTACAAAGAGGGGTGGCCCCGGCCCTGAACTATACACACAGAATAAAGACCATGTCACGATTCCATGGGAGTGGACAGTCAAAGTTGTTATTATTGTTAATTTTGTTAGTTTGTTGTTATTTGTTGTTCTCTTGGCTGATACGACACAAGATCAATAATATAAAGCACACTCCGTGCCCTACTGTTATGTATACGATTACAAATGCCAATAAAAACATTTAAAAATAAAAATTAAATATGCATATATTTAAGGGATTTATATGGTGCCGTGTCCTGGCACTCCCGGGGTTACCCTTGCTCCGCTAATGCCGAGTATTGCCTCCAGACTGGGGAGCGAATAGGCAGCGGCGTGCGGTACATGCGTAAGGCACAGGCACCGCACAAAAAAGCAGGTTGGGAGCCGTCCACAGATCTTCAGTCGGCTGCTCTTCTACACAGGATACTGGGCTCCAACGCTGATGTGAGGAAAGGGCTGCAGGAGTCCTCTTCTTATCTGAAATCCTGGCTGGAAGCAAGCCCAAGCACACCAATGGTAGGGATCTGCACCAATCAAACAACCAGCAGTGGTCCAATCAAGGACCACTGTAGGTTTCACTTATGCCACTCACCTAGTCTCTCAGACACCATGTATGTGGAATGGGACCAAACAGTCCTACACCCTTCCTGGGCCATGCACACACAAAGGCACTAGCCCTAAAAGCAGAGGCTTTCCCAGGCAAGAGCATAACCTTATTTTCGATTTCCTAACCTGGCAAGGCAGGAACAAGGACAAACAACAATTTGACCAAAGAACAAGCGAAAAATCTAAGTGCGTGGCCATTTTAGGGCACTAGCCAAAAATTGTAAAAATACATTTGCTGCCACCGGCTTGTCTTTAGGCACATATAAAAGTAACCATAAATCCCAAGCCAGGAGGATAGCTCAGGGAAAACACGTTTGTCTTGGAAGCAAGACAAGGCATAGCAACACAGGCATGAATCCCGGTCTCACACTTAGAAACTGGTCTCCGGTATTAAGCGCATTATAAAAGAACAAATATAATGTGTAAAAGACTAGGGTGATACAAAAGTATCCCCACTGTACTGCATTGTAAGATGCTGTGTGCACTGTTAAAAAGTTGCCAAAAAGGTAAGAGATAAAAAGACAAAGGGACAAAAGCAAAACAGTTTACCAGTACTGATAGCCAGAAGGACTGATCAGTTTCCCAAAACAAACTGAGCAAAAGGCCAGCAGAGTGAAAGTGAAGGCTTCACTTCCCTGTAAAAAGTCAGGGCAGGTTAAAAAAAGAAAAAAGGTCTGGGGCCCATAGAACTATGGAGGGAAAGTCACTAAAAGAGAAAAGTTTCCCAACGCCTGCCTATACACAAGCCAAAACTGTTGACTTTGCCAATGCTTGTTTTTAACAGGGCTTCAGTGAAGAACACATATAGTGCTTAAAAAAATCGAGTGGCTGAAGGCCTACCTGGTTAAAACATTATTACACCAGTAGCATATTTACAGCTCCAATTAAGTCTAACTCTCAAAAGACTGCTTTATAAAAGCACTGGCAGGCACTTTGAGTGCAAAGTTTGATGGTAAGGCTTGGTTAAATTGAAAGAGTTCCCATGAGGAGGTGTTTTGGGCGGGGAGGGGCAGGAACTGGGTGGAAATGGCCATAGTGATTAGGGTGGCCAAGGGCAGTCAACAGGTGAGCAAATAACCAAACAACACCTACAAGCTGTGTGTCCCTCCTGATATGCCATTTCTCCCTATCTGTACTCGAATGCAATAGTTTCGGCTTATAGGTGGTGATGCGCCATCTAATAGCCCAAACTAAAAAGAATGTTAAATATGGATACGTTTTTCACACATCGTGTGAACTCACCTACTGATGGTGATCAATGGAACACTTACGCAGATGGATGGTTTATTTTTATTAAAGCAAAAGTCAAAATAAACCACCAAACGCATGGTATTTTTAAGGATTCCTAATCTCCCTGGTGGTGCCTCGGTCCATACGGAAATAGGAGGGCGCTCGTGCCGGCTTGCGCACTTCAAAGCAGGCCTGGGTGCTGGGGAAAACATGTCATGAGTGTTTCCCGGTCAGTAATTAGATTCCTACCCCTTCCGTGCTTAGCTGCTTCCTGTGCCCGACCTTCTACGAAATATTTTCGGTCCATATGTGGTTCAGGAATGCGTCTGCTTTTGATAATCAGCAAAACGCAGCCGAGCCAACATTTCCTTTTCCAGAGTACGTTTTTTGACAATCCCTCTTCAGAACACAGACTTGAGAGTACGCAAAAAAGAGGTTGACTATGCCGGTATTTGCATATCAGGAGTCCAAGGTTCTAAGTCTGTGGCGCTTGGTTTCATTAGAATATAAAATACTTAACCTCAAGAGGCACGGGTATTGGTTTGGTGGTAGTAGTGATCAAGCTCTCGACAGATTAAACATCATGATTCTTTGTGCATTTCCCCAAAAACTGACCGTGAATATGGAAAGCAAAATCGTTCTGGACTTGAAAGTGGTTGCATTGCACTTGTTTATTAGCAGAGTGCGGCTGCCTTCTTGGTTATAAGTGTGAGGGCCTCAAACTCTGCACTGTGTATGGTTATTATTTTCATCTCATGATTGGCTTCAGCGCCCCAAAGAATGGTGACAAAGCTGGCCTGGGGGTACATGGGCACACCATGGGAAGGATCTAAGAAGCACCAAAGATGATATGCTCCCATCCTAATAGTCCATCAGCTACGTTCAACGCTGCTATATGCTTATGTACTGGGGCTATTGAACACATATGTTATGCTATGTTACTTGGCATTTATATAGCGCCTTATGTATCATTGGTATGACCTCAAAGCGCTGGTAGGTTGAACGCCCTCGGGAACCGCAGTTCAAGTCAGTAGAGAGAGAGTGTCGTATGGTGCGTGGGTGCACCGGATGTGTACAGCTGGTGTGGTTGTTGCATGATAGCTGCTTCTTAGCGGTAGGTGTGGTGCTGAGGAAATCAGTTGGATGTGTTCAGTCTGGAGGGTGGACACCCAGACTGAGTTCTGGCTACTTTAGGCCTGAGGAGATGCCTAAGCTAGCCGATATGTGCTCAGCTAGCTGTGTTTTATTAGGATGATGAGGTGTTTGTGGGGTCATGTTAGTATGAGAACATAGTATAGCCCTGTTCCAGTTGAATGATGGTGTAAAGGAGAGAGTAAGCGTAGTAGTTTGATATGGTGGTTATCAGTAGAGCGCCTGCGACCAAGCACGAGAGCAGGACAGGGGCGTACATAGCGGCATACATATATAAAGCGAAAGGATGGGTAGGGTAAACATGTGATACAGATAACATGGGGATACAGGCACATAGCATATACAAAGCATAATAGGAGATACAGAGATGTACAGAGATATATCCACTCCATCCACTCTGTCCTTTCCAGCCACTCTCCATCCACTCTGTCCTTTCCATCCACTCCATCCACCTTTTCCGTCCGCTCCACCCGCTCCATCCTGTCCCTTCTTTTTCCATCTACTCTAATCCGTTCCATTCATCCGTTCCGTCCACCTCGTCCGTTCCATCCATTCTATCTGTTCCATCCACTCTACCTGCTCCATCCACTCTATCCGCTCCATCCACTCTATCCGCTCCATCCACTCTATCCGCTCCATCCACTCTATCCGCTCCATCCGCTCCATCAAGGAGGGCGAAGCTTGATCTTAAGAGTGCGCCGTGGGTGGTGGCGTTTTAGCTTGTCCTGTAGGTATAGAGGGCCGGTTTTATTCACTGCTCGGTGGGAGATGCATAAGGTTTTGAAAGTCACCCTTCGTCCAACTGGGAGCCAGTGGAGAGTTCTGAGAGCTGGAGAGGTGTGGTCTCTTGGGTCAAGTGCTAGAAGCAATTTGGCTGCAGCGTTGTGTTCTTTGTAGTTTAATGAGGTGGTATGCTTGGACCCTGAGGTAGAGGGAGTTGGCATGGTCCAGTCTCGACATTACAATAGTTTGGACAGTGGCAAGTCTTTTGGGAAAGGAGAGGTACAGAGAAATGCGTCTAAGAATTTTGAGGTGGTAATGGCAGGACTTAGAGACGTTGTTGATTTGGCGAGAGAGGGTTAGGTCAGAGTCGAGAGTGCATCCAAGGTTTTTTACTGTGGTGGAGGTGGTGGGTGAATTGCCCATGGATGGTGGCCAAGGTCGAGGATGCGGAGAAGCTTGGTGCTGCCGCACACCATGATTTCGGTTTTAGTGAAAGGGGCCCCTAGGGGTCCCTTACGTCTATGGAAACAAGGCAAGTCACCACACACGATAGATACGCCAGAGACAAGGTTGTATTCCCAAAGCTAGGGTTTATTGCAAAGTAAATAGTCTCAGTTGGCCAACTCGGTCTCACGCCCTGCGACGTGTTTCTCTAGACCTCGAGGGACGCAAGAGAGTGAATTACGTACATCAGTTACATATATTCAAAATGCATATCATACAATCAGCTATGACATGTTTAACACCCCTCTTTATTGGGTTTCTTTGAACTCGGTGTGATGATGGACACTTTCGACAATTATGACACCTTCAAATATCTATTCTAGTAACAATATGCAATTGTGCAAGTGCGGAGGCATCTTTTAGTTGTTGAACAGAACAAAGTGCTTCTGTTCTTAGAAGCGAGCTACATACGGGGGAAGAGTCACATTCCAGACCTTGCTATCTATGAGGTGCTATTCGTGTCCTGGGAGCTGACACGCTCTACAGGGCTCAGTAAAGGGGGGCCGTAAGAAGAGCATAATTCAAGCCTTTAGCTGCTTTATTCTAACATATTCTACCATATAACGAGACTAGCTGGCAGCTGTGAAATGATTAAATGCCCTGCGGCTCTGCTTCAAGGCTACATTCGGGAGGGAGCCGGGCATTCCTTCCTGGCGCTGCCTACGTTGTGTTTCAACAAACTTTTATTAGTCTCGCGGCCCTGCGGCCTTGTCCTTTCACGTTCAGACAACAATATTATCAGTCGAGCAGTGTAAGCAGAAAATGTGCTGCGAAGCAATTTGAACAGAAAGCAATGAGCAATTGTTAGAAAACAAAATGGCGATCCTTGTTACATCAAAATGGCCGTTCATTGGTAAACTCGGAAACCTGTATTTCTATCGTATCGTGCATGAGAAGGTTGGCCCACGGCCACCAAAATACGTTTGCCGCCAAACATGAGAGGTATCCATTTTTCTAGACTGACATTAGTGGGGTTTAAGAGGAGGTGGTTTGCGGTCATCCAGCAATCAATGTCAAGGAGGCAGGCTGCGAGGTCAGGCTGCCAGGTGGGGTTTGAGTTGAGGAGTTTTAGGATGTTAACATGTTAATGTTAAAGGTATTTGTACCGTGCACTGTCACCACCAGAGTGGTCCCCAGGCGCTCCGGCGGATCTGAAAAGGGAAGAGGGTAGGAAGGTTAGTAGTATTCAGTGGGAGAGAGGCAAGAGAGTGGTGATGTGCTGTTGGAAGCCTCATTTCGGTTTGCACCATTCACTGAGCTTAGGTGTACCTTTGGGTTGGGAGCCGTTGTGTGCTGTTTTGTGAGGCTATGTGTAGTATATTTTGTTGTTGCAGTATGGTGAAGTGTGTGCGGTTTGTTGTGCATTAGCTGTATGGTTGTGTTTAGTTAGAGTTTGAGATGTGTATTCAGAGGGGTGAGATTGTTTAGTGGGTTGGTTAGTGGCATTGCTGTTTAGAAGTGGCACATTCTAATCTTCACAATCCTGTCTAGATGTAGTGCAATGCTAATCTTTATAGTTCTATCTAGATGCAGATGCATGCTAATCTTCACAATTCTGTTTAGATGTGACGCAAGCTATTACAACGGTCTAGAAATGACCCAATGCTAATCTTCACAATTCTGTCTAGATGTGATGCAATGCTTATCTTCACCATTCTGTCTAGACAGGAGGTAAACTAGTGCAATACTAGTTTACGTCATATCTAGACAGAATTGTGAAGATTATCCTCTGTCACAGTTCTGTCTAGATTTGACGCAATGCTAGTCTTCACAATTCTGTTTAGATGTGACGCAAGCTAGTATTACAGTTGTCTAGATATGATGCAATGCTAATCTTCACAATTTTGTCTAGATGTGATGCAATGCTTAGCTTAACCATTCTGTCTAGATAGGACGTAAGCTAGTGCAATACTAGCTTTTGTCATATCTAGTCAGAATTGTGATGACTAGCCTCTGCCACGCAATGCTAGTCTTCACAATTCTGTTAAAATGTAACACAAGCTAGTATTACCGTTCTTTCTAGATCTGACGTAATGCTAATCTTCACAATTCTATGTAGATATAATGCAAACTAATCTTTACAATGCTGTCTAGTTGTGGTGCAAGCTGACATTCACGATTCTATCTAGATGTGATGCAAGCTAGTATTACAGTTCTGTCTAGATGTACAAAACAAACATAGGACCCTTGAGATACCCAGGAGACTGGAGAGCATGACGAATTACAGTGAGCCTCAAAATGAACACAGAGCATCAACTCATTACTTTGATTCATGAGAAGGATATATATATATATGATACATTACTCACCGTAATCGTATTTCTGATGCTTGTATCTGCTTAGTTCACATGCTGTGCATAGGCCGACATCTAGTGGAAGCTGCGGAGTATTACAGTTGTTGTTTTTGAAACTCGAAAAGGGACGTCGACAGGGCGTGCCAGTAATACTATCCCTACTTTGACGTCCACTGTGCCCATGATCCTTCACGCGTCGAGGTCCCTCAGATTGTTTTTTTCCACTATCATAGACGGATGCTTGTAGCGGAGTTCCTCTTTGGGCTATCGCCATTTTTTATCATCAAATTAATGATAGTTATTCTTGCTATCCTTATATATTCACAGACAATTGATACAACCCGATGCGGGTGAAGAACTAGAAACGACCGTCGAGAGACTTCCGTCGACGTATCCGTTCAGGACCTTGGAAGGCTGCTACGGGCTTCAGCCCACACAGTAGGGAGAGGGGGCGGGGGAGGTCATTTTAGAATGCATACACCCCTTTTCGTACACTTTCGCTTCTGAGGCGGGACCCTGGCATACCCGGCCGCTACAGAATAGGATTTATTTCTAAAGCTCATGTGTGAGAGATTCAGGATTAAAAATAAATGCCTTTAATCCACAATGGTGGTGCCACACCTGCTAGGCATCCCTTCAAGCAACAGTGCCTCTGGGCTGGCGCCACCATTATGGAAGAAAGGTGAGGGCGCTGGAAGCAGAGGCCTTTTTTTCTAAGTCCTGAAGCTCCCGCTCATTCGCAGAGAGGGGCAGCGCCACCAGTAAAGCTGAAAAGACTAGGTGCTGTCCCCTGCCAGGCAACCCTTTAGCAAAAAAATGAAGAGATCGGCACCCTCTCCCCCAGTGGAGAGGGGGTGCTGATCTCTACAAAAGGCTGCCTGGCAGGGGTGCCTTTAGCCCATTGAGCCGCGGCTCATGAAGGGGGTTTGGCCTAATGAGCCAGCAGGTGACCCACTGCTGTTAGGCCATGCCTCCTTGATGAGCCGCAGCTAATTTCCAGTGCAACAAAAGTCCCTGGCAACACCACAAATTCAGGTTGAATACAACCTTATGGAGTACCCCTTTGAAAAATCTAAAAGTGGGTTTACTATGGCTGGCAAAGCCTCCTCTGTTCTGCTTCAAACTTCTGTGTTCTGTATGCAATTTGACGATATGTCCAAGGATATTGTGAAGGCATCATGAAGTAGACACAGACAACCGATTCGAAATTGGTCCTCAAACGTTTTATTAACTTAAAAAGGCAGGATGGCGTAAGGCCTATCTTGCCCTATGTTAAAGTGGAATTTCCCTACCTAAAGAAAACTAAGGATAGTCTCTGTCAGGGAGTCCAAATCAAATGTCGGTCTGTGTCCAAAACCTATATTTGCCCTCATAACTAACTGTATACAATGTGAAGCAATGTCAGCATCACAATGCATAGTGTTCAAAATAAAGTTCAGAGCTTCTTCCAGCTCCTGGTTTATGATCAGCTTTCCCTTCGCCAGGTTCATAATAGTTCACAAGATATTGGGGTTCCCTTCCCCAAGAGTTCAAATCTTCCAGCTTTCAAAGACAACACACCTCCTTGGGACACTACCAAGTACTTTTGATATTAGTACTTTACACCAGTTCATATAGGCAGTTCTGTTTCTTGACTTCAAAATCACATAAAAGGTTTTTGCAAAACATGAGCTTCTTTATGGATACTTTCATTGGCTTTTCCATACAGGGGCCACTCGGTCTAGGTGCAGTTGTGGGACCACATGGTTCACCCATTACATGTAACGAAACAGATACCCCTTCTTGACTGCTTTCTGTATTTTCCATAAGGGGGCTCTCGGTCTAGGTGCAGTTGTCAGACTACATAGTCCACCCACGCAACAATCCCCCTTCTTAACTGCTTTCCTTTGACAATGAAGCTTGGTTCTTTCATCAGTGTCACACTCTACCAGGGCTGGGTAGGCCACCAAATGGCATACATTACTCACCATAATCTTATTTCTGATGCTTGTATCTGCTTAGATTCACATGCTGTGCATAGGCCGACATCTAGTGGAAGCTGCAGAGTATTAGTTTGTTTTTCGAAACTCAAAAAGGGGCGTCGAACCAGGGCGTGGCAGTAATACTATCCCTAGTGTGACGTCCCCTGTATCCATGATCCCTCACACATGTAGGACCCTCAGATTGTATTTTTTCTTACATGAGGTAGCATGAGGAGTAGCGTGAGTACAGAGTATCCAAGCAGATAAGACTACAAGCATCCAGGCGCCTTCTCTCAGAGGGGAGGAAGGGCGGATGCATGTGAATCTAAGCAGATACAAGCATCAGAAATACGATTACGATGAGTAATGTATCCCTTCTGAGGCTTGTGGAATCTGCTTAGATCACATGCTGTGCATAGATTAGCGAGCAGTGTTAGAAGAAGGAGGTGGGATGTGAGAAGGTTCATGAGCGAGCAAGTGTCTTAGAACCGCCTGTCCCACTTGAGTATCTGTCTTGGAATGAGTGTCAATGCAGTAGTGCTGAGTAAAGGTGTGAATAGAGCTCCATGTAGCTGCTTTGCAAATGTTGTCAAGGGGTACATTTGCAATGAAAGCCAGAGTGGCTCCAGTACCTCTTGTAGAGTGGGCCCTTGACGTAAAAGGCAGTGTTTTATCTGAAGGGGAATAGCACAGTTGGATACATCTGACTATCCACCTAGAAATGGCATTTTTAGAGATGCAATCTCCTTCTCTGCCTGGAGCTATGGAAACAAACAGCTGATCTGTTTTCCTTAGCAGTCTGGTTTTGTCTACATAGTAGAAGACCGCCCTCCTCACATCTAGTGTGTGGAGTTTTACCTCAGCAGAGCTTTTGGGTTCTTGGAAGAAGGCCTGTAGCTCAATAGACTGGTTAACATGGAATTTGGAAATGAACTTGGGTGAGAACCTAGGGCGAGTGCGTAAAACCAGCTTATCCTTATGAATAGTAAAGAAAGGATCCTGCACTGACAGAGCTTGAATTTCACTGACCCTTCTTATGGAGGTGATGGCTACTAAGAAGGCAGTTTTATAAGTCAGGTGTTTGAGACTGGATTTGTGCATGGGCTCAAAGGGAGGTCCCATGAGCTTAGCAAGTACCACATTATGGTCCCAACCTGGAGGTGGATTTGAAATTGTAGGGTGGAGTCTCTTTACCCCTTCCGTAAATGCTTTGATAACTGGCACTTTCCACCATGACACCTTGTTGTAGGAAGTGGTGTAGGCTGATAAAGCTGCCAGGTGCACTTTAAGTGAGTTAAACACTAAACCTCCATCCAATAGGTGGAGCATATGGGTGACAAAATTACAAGGAGTACAATCAACTGGGTTGATTTGCTTATTCTGCCACCAAATAACAAATGGTTTCCATTTGTCTTAGTAACAGTGCCTTGTGTTAGGTTTTCTTGATTCTTTCAAGATATCCATACATCTCTGGGGTAAATTAAGTTGTCCGAACTCGAAGACTTCAGGAGCCATGCTGCCAAGTTCATTGAGTTGGGCTGAGGATGCACTGTTAGCCCCTCATGCTGGGAGAGTAGGTTGTACTGGCACGGGAGTTTGATGGGGTCGCACACCGCCAGTTTGCGTAGGTGTGGATACCATGGTGGTCTTGCCCACATAGGAGCAACCAGGATGAGCATCATCAGTTCCATGTGGATCTTGGTCACCACCTTCCTCAACAGAGGGGTTGGTGGAAATTCGTAGGCAACATCCCTGACCAATTCATCCATAGGGCTTTCCCCTTGGAGTCTGGCCGGGGAAACCTGGATGCGAAGTTTGGGCATTGCCTGTTTTCGCTTGTGGCGAATAGGTCTATAGTGGGGAAACCCCACTGAAAGAAGAGGTCTCCTACGACTTCTTAGTGTAGTGTCCACTTGTGTTCTTCTGGGATGGGATCACTGCTCAGAACATCTGCTAGTGAGTTGAGATTCCCCGGAACATGTTGGGATGATAGGTAAATCTTCCTTTTGAGTGCCCATTTCCAAATTTTCTGGGCAAGCTTGGGCAGATTTGGCGAACAAGTGCCCCCTTGTTTGTTTAGGTAAAACATTGCAGTCGTTCTGTCTGTTAGGATCTGCACTGACTGGATGGATAGGAGGGGTTTGAATGCCCGAAGCGCTCTGAAGACTGCCAGAAGTTCTAGCAGATTGATGTGGTTCTGAGCCACTGTGTGAGACCAGAGACCCTGAGCTGTATGGTGAAGGTAGTGGGCTCCCCACCCTGGTAGGGAGGCATCTGTTATGACAACGGCCTGTATCTCTGGATCATAGAAGGGTTACCCTTTCTTAAGATTCTCTCTTGTCCACCAGCGAAGACTCTGTACTAGTGTTGGCGAAACGACCACTAGATCGTCCCATTGACCACTTGCTTGAGACCACTGTTTCGCCAACCATTCCTGCATGGGTCGCATGCGCAGGCGCGCGTGGTGAACCAGGTAAATGCAAGATGCCATCATGCCTAGCAAACACATGGCTTTGCACACCCTTATTTGGCAACCGGCTTGATATTGAGGAACTTGCAGAAACAGATTTCAAATTCTTTCCTCTGATGGAAAGGTCAACCCCTCTTGGGTGTTTAGGACAGCTCCTAGGAACTGTTTTGAGGTGCTTGGTACTAGGCTTGATTTTTTTCTCATTGATTGAGAAGCCCAATTGGAAGAGGAGGTCGATTGTTCTTTGAATGTTTAGTCTGCAAATTAAGGGGGATTCCCCTGTAATGAGCCAGTCATCCAGGTAAGGGTACACTGGGATTGCCTCCCTGCGTAGGTGCGCCGCCACCACTGCCAGTACCTTGGTGAATACCCTTGGAGCCGAGGCTATTCCAAAGGGCAGCACCTTGAACTGGTAGTGCTGGCTGTCTATTTTGAAACGCAAGAATCTTCTGTGCGCTGGGAACATTGGAATATGACAATAAGCATCTTTCATATCCAATGTTGCCATGTAATCCCCCCTTTTTTAGTAGGGGGATTACCTCTTGTAGTGTAGTCATGCAGAATTTTTGTGGCTTGACATACTTGTTTGCAGGGCGCAAATCTAATACTGGGCGCATTGTTAAATCTTTTTTTGGCTCAAGGAAGTAGGTTGAATAAATACCCCTGTTTACCTGGCTGCCCGGGACGAGTTCTATGGCGTCCTTTGAAAGCAGAATGGCAATCTCCGCGAGAAGGATTTTCTGGTGGTCCAAGGAGTGTACCTCTGTCTCGGAGGATGGTCGTGGGGGGACCCTAGTAGCTCTATACAGTATCCTGCTGACACTGTGGACAGCATCCATCTGTCCGAAGTGATCCCCTCCCATGTGTGGGTGAAGGTGGAAATGCACCCCCCTACTGGGGATGCATGGGAGGGGATCCGAAGCGGTATCGTCACTGTTTACTGTGTGGCGTACCACCTCCGGCGGGGGCTGCCTCTATCCCTAATACAGCCTCTGCGCTGCCCTCTGGGGATGCTTTGTGATGACCGATTGTTGCCCCATGAGGTTGCTTGATTCTGATAGTAGTATGAACCCCTCTGGAAGCTTTGGCCCCGAAAGCTACGAAAATTAGTGTTTCCCCTCTGTCCTGAGGGTTTATTCGTGAGTTGTCTGACAGATTTCTGGGTCTCGTACTTTTATTTTTAAGGCTTCCTCCACTGCCTTGCCGAATAGTACATTCGGCTCTACCGGCATGTCTATAGGAGTGGCTTCGGTTTCGGGTTTGAACCCTGACTGTCTTAACCATGCGTGGCGCTTTATTACAGTGCCTTCTGCGATTAATATTCCAGCATTATCTTCTGCATCAAAGTTTGTTTTCAGTATGCATCCTGATACAGATCTACCATCTGCTGCCAGCTGAGCCAACTGGCTCTTCAGTGGTTCAGATGCGGAGGATACTAAAGCAGCTACTTCTTCCCACTGATGGCAATTATAGCTTTCCAAAAGAGTGGCACTGTTAGCAATTCGTGCCCGATAGGCGAAAGTGGAGGTAGCTTTCCTGCCCAGAGCATATAGTCTCTTGCTCTCTTTATCGGGAGGTGCTTCAGAAGAAGCAACTGGTGTACCTGCCCTCTTTCTGGTGGTTGTTACTACCAGGGAGTCGGGTTTTAATTGACCCCTATTGTAGAGGGGATCAGAGGGTGCGGCACAGAATAATTTTTCAACTCGTGGATTAACCGCTCGAGTAAGATTTGGAGTTACCAGCGAGGGGTCAATTCTACGCTGGATAGATTTCAATATAGGAATAGCCTGAGTAATGGCTCTTTTGTCACCTAGGATCTCTTCCACGAAATCCCTGTCCTCTTGGACACCTTGTGTGTCAATATGAAAATGGGCTGCTGCCCTAGCCAGTACCTCATTGTGGAGTGGTTGATTATCTACCAGCGAGTCATTCCCCGGGGGGTCTTTAGGAATTGGGGAGTCAAGATTGTAGGCTTCAGCCTCCTCCTCCTCCTGGTCCTCGTCATCCCCATAAGAGACCCCTGTCTGGTCTTCCACCATTTGTGGTTCTGTGTCCTCACAATAAGACTCTGGATGGTAAGGTTCAATGACCAAAGGGTCTGCGCTGGGGCATCAGAGCAGGGTCTTTTAGCAGGGGGTTGAGAGGCCTTGGACCCCGAAGGGGCAGAGGTAGGTGGTGTGTTGGCATAACTATGAAAATAATTAGGGTCTTTTTCATGGAAAAAAATGACATTCTTCTCATAACCCCCATCGATGTCAGCTGAATTCCATTCTCTGGAGCTAGGGATAACCACAACATCTTCTGTTTCCTCCTCCATGCCCATATCTTGAGCAGTGGGAGGGAAGATTTTACCTTTAACAGGAGTGTCAGGGACCTTGGACTTTCCTACTGATTTAGGGGCCTTTTTTTCTCCTTATGAACATGGTGTTCTGAAGGCTTTTTGAGCTGTTTATCCCCCTTGCCATAACTAGGAGGAATGTTTCCCAGAGGTTTTAGGGGCTTCTGAGTGATCTGACACCTTGTGTCGAGATTTGGAGGTGGTATCTGACACCTCGCGTCGAGAATCGGAGGTAGTACGAGATTCGGAGGTGGTCTTGGAGGAAGGACGTCGAATCTCTGGAGTAGATGCTACGCGCCTTGCCTGAGGATAGAGGTTGAATCGTCTTCTGACGATCGGGCCTCTGGGAGTATTGGGAGTGTGACACCTTTTCCAACCGCAGACGGTTGGTCTTTGTCATGAGGTGATCGCGAATGGGAATGCCCAGAGGACACAGATTCGTTGGACCGCTCTCTCTGTGTCTTCCGTTGCCGATCGCTCAACACGTGTGTCGAGTCACGGCCGGGGCTGAGGTGTTTAGTGGGAGTGGTGTGTGTCGTGCTTATGCCGCCGGGTGTTGGACCCATAACTGTGCCGCCGGCCAGTCCTCCGGGGTCGGGGGCTTGGACGGTGGTTCTGAAGTCACCCCTCTGCCCTCGCCGTCCGATACAGCGGCGTTGCTGCCATCGCTAAATGACCCTTCGGCGTCCATGGCCTCTAGTTGCCTGGCGTAGTGGGCCCAGCATTTAGTGGAGCGGTCCTTAAGTGTTTTTGGCTTGAAGAGCTTGCAAGCTCGACAGGTAGCCTCGGGATGGTCTCGTGGGAGACACATATTGCACGTATTAAACTTCCTGTTACACTTAGGGCAGAATTTGAAAGGTGTACTCTTCATATGTCTGAATTGGCAGCGGGCTGGTATATGTACGAAATAAATGTGGGAAAGCCTGTATGACCACCCACCACTCTCCCTACTTGTACAGGGCCGAGGCCAGAGGCCTTCCAAGGCCCACAGTCCGTTGTGTAGTTTTCGACAGCTGGTTTCCTCGATCTTCACCGACGTCGATCTTCGGCGTAGGGTTGAAGAGAACGTGGACGTTTTTTAACAATAATTCTGGTATAATTGGCTAATGCCAAGGGAACTCCGCAACATGCGTCCGACTAGTATGGCGGTTAAAAACAATCTGAGGGTCCTACACGCGTGTGGGATCATGGGTACAGGGGACGTCACACTAGGGATAGTATTACTGGCACGCCCTGGTTTGATGCCCCTTTTCGAGTTTCGAAAAACAAACTGTAATACTCTGCAGCTTCTACTAGATGTCGGCCTATGCACAGCATGTGATCTAAGCAGATTCCACAAGCCTCAGAAACCTTGTTACACTTTTCTGTATTCTTCTGATATGATATGATATATTTTATTTGTATCGTGCTCATACACAAGTGCAAGGGTTGCCAGGAGGCAGTGCAGGTGCAAGGCTGGGTGGGCATGGACCTGGGCCCTAAATCAGAGGGTAATCCATGTGCGTGGTGCCGAAGCCAACAGGTCAGCAGGAGAGAGGAAGAGTGAAGGCAGAAGCAAAGAGGAAGGTCTTGAGGTGCTTCTGGAACCGGAGATGGTTCTCCTCAAGTTTCAGAGTGGCAGGGAGGCTGTTCCAAAGGGAGGACCCAGCCGTGGAAAGACATCTACCACCAACTCTACCACCAACTCGTTGCTTGGAGAATCGACTGACCCTGAGGGAGCGAAGAGCTAGAGTGGGAAGGTATTTAAGGAGGGAGAGTTGAAGATATTTTGGACCCAGGGCTCAGAAAGCCTTGTGGGCAATGCAAAGGGTCTTGAATTTAATCCTTGCAGCCACTGGGAGCCAATGGAGAGATTTCAGGGCTGGAGAGATACGATCCGAGGGCTTGAGGCCAAGGACAAGTCTCGCAATCTTAACATGCAATTCCAGGAACTCTTTTAGCTTTGGGGACAATACTTGGTTTCTCATCTCAAACCCTTCTTGGTACTCTCTTGGCTTTGCCAATACTCGTGCATTTTGAAACACTTTTCTGTATATTTCTGGTTCTTGCCAATACAGGTTTCCTCTTAACCTGCAGTTCCTTTAACTCTTATCTTTGGCCAATACTTGGTTCTTAGACAATGCATTCCTTGATACCTGCTACATACACACCTTTGCTTTCACTCCACTCATGAGTGCTCAGAACTTGGTTTTTACTCAGTGCAGCATTTACTTGTGTTTAATACAATACATTCTGTGGTATCTGCTATACGAACCACTTCTTTCACTCAATTCATGAGATCTCAACTTGCTTCTTCCTCTGTTCGGCATTCAAGAGTACTTCCAATAACTTTCAGTTCATTTGATATTCAAAAGGACTTTATTATGAGTGTTTCCCAGGTTCCCACTGACCGGTCACACACGGCAGATCCCTTCTGCTTGTTGTCCTTCGCGACAGGCCTCTCAATCCTTGTTCGGCTTTCCAGCTTTCCCAAGCTTTCGCTCGCAGCAGCTACAGAGAGCACCACTCGGTCTCCTGGATTCCAGTGGCGCCGGGGGCACGTGGGAGAGCCACTGCTCCTGCTGGATGGACCTGCTATGGAGGGTATCGGGACTTCCAGACCCTCTTGCGGTAGACCACGGCATCTCTCCTGCTTGACATGGCTCCTGGCACCTGTCTCAATCTCCCTTATCTTGAGCCTGTTTGTCCTCTTCCATGTGGTGAGCAGGAGTGTGAAGTGATACCAGAGGTGTGGGTCATTAAGACCATTTGCCTGACTATGGCGACACCCATTAGGTGGACATGCCTGGTTGTTCCACCTGTATACCTCCATAGCCCTCTTCTTCGTCTCAGTACCAGGGTGGTGTTTGGGGATGTTTGATTAGTATGTATAACTCTGTGGTGTCACTGATATGTGTTTGTATCAATCAAATGAGGATGTGTATTCGTAGATGGTCTCTTCTCGTCCCAGTATTGAGGTGGCGTTTCTGGGGGACAGTTTGGCGGTAAGAAAAGGGAAAGGGCTGACCGTAGCCTACAAAGGCTTGAGGAATAGCGGGTTAATTGTGAAACCTGGCCCTCTTTCTCTCACTCTTTCTAGCGCCTTGATGCCTTCCGGTCTTTGTCTGCGCTCTACAACTACCAATACAATACAATAGGGAAAGGGGGACATCATGTCTCACCTAAAGACGTCCTATCCCCACTCCCCAAGTTCCTGCCACCCATGTGATCCTCCCTCGCATATCCACCCCCAGGATCAGGACCCATAAGCAATGGGCTTTCCCTGGCCACTTGAGAGGAAGATACCAGGGGAAAAGAAGTGAGGACGCCCTCGGGTACCTCACAGTAAGCAAAGGTATTTGGTCAATACCCAGTTAGAGGACATACACATTACAACAGAATGTGCAAGAATGTGCACATGGCACTCCAGTCATAATGACACACGGAGGAGGGATCAATGTTATGTCCAAGTTCAATAGCAAAGAGATCACATTCTCTCATTCATGGGTAGTTTTAAATTGACCTTGTAGATCAGCTTGAGTGGTGGTAGGTCATAAAAGGCCAGTGTCCAACTGCACCACCTGTGTGCTTTGATGCTCCCCTTTACATTTCTGTAAACCCCTCTGAACTTGCAGCTTTTCAGGCCCCTTTCAATGTGGATTCCCCTTATTCTGCACTTGCCTTGGTCTTCCATTGTGTGCATCCACCTGTCCTGCTTGGGCAGCAGGGCTGCATATATTGATGGTGAGCAATACAGAGCCCCCATATAAATCTATATACATGATAAACTCACTAGCTGCACAATGGCATTGAATCCTCACCATACCAAATGGCGAATCTACAAACAAAACTCGATTGTACGTCTTATTTCTGTCAAGTCATAGTTTTCCATTTTAACTCAAAGTTGCATGTAATGTTTTATCTGCCACATACTCACTTCCACGTTTCTGCCTAACTGACAGGGTCACTAGTAACTATGGTTCCACATTACATCTTTTGTATCTCAAGTGTAGATTTACTTTACCATTCAACAAAGCGATAACTCTTCTGTCGCTACCTGGGAACCTCTGTTTGAGATTTATTCTACTAAGGACATACACATTTACAGGTACGGTAAAGGTTTCCAACTTTTAGGGACCCTTCCTACTTCAATCTATGATATCCCTAATACCCATGGAATAAATAACTAGCTGCAAAGCTCAGGTAGAGGAATCATGCTAAATGGGTATAGGCTATTGGGTGAGCGCAGAATAGTATTTTCAATGTTCACTTCTTTTGAAGCAAGGGCTTACTGGCTTTGAGGGTAGGGGAGCAAGCACCATTTTAATTGGGTGCTGGTCGCAGACTCCCAATCACATTGCCTGGTGTACTATCCTGTCAGGTCTTTCACAATGTTCACGTTAGGATTGGATGCAGGTCCGAGACTTGCAACAGGTTGCCTGGTATACTCTCCTGCCAGGGCTTTCTCCACACACAACAATTCACTTCATTCAGGTGCTGGGTCTTCAACCTCTTTTCATTTATCTTGTTTTCAAATGCACTCTGTGTCCCAGTTCCCTTGCCCAGGTACACCCTATGAATGTCACTGCCTTTGCTTGGCATGTGGTATATGCTGAAAAGTGTCCTGGTGTTCCAATTCCCCTTACTGGGCTCACCGGTCGGTGTCTGGTGGGTTCTGCGTTCTTCGGTCTCTGCAGCGGGCCACCTCCTCCTTCAACTGGCCTCCTATCTGCTCTCTGCTACTCGCTGTGCCTGGGCCTCCTCTCCGAAACATCTCCTGCTGCAGGCCTCTGTGCGGCGTACCTACTCCCTTTCTGCTTATAGTGACGGCGCCGGTAGGAGCTGCTCTTCTCCCTGCAGTAGATGGTTTCCCTTTTGCTTCCCGACCCACGTCGGGCATAGTGGAACTCCCTCCATCTCACAGTGCCAGGGTTTTAAACGTCCCAACATCTCTCAGATCCTCCCAACCACCAGAGAACATCTCTAATTCTACAGCCTTGAGCTCCGTGATCCGTCATCGATCCGTGCCAGAATGGAACGGTGAAACGCTGAGAAAATACTGCATATTGCAAATATGGGTGTCGGAAGGTGTGAGGCACACAAAGAGCAAAGTTTGGAGCACAAAATGCCTCCAGGCGAGAAGCTATAAGCCTGCAGTCTAGCTACCGTCACATCTGAACAGCAAGGAGGGCGCTGACATTACAGTGAAAGTGGCTCGCAGCTTTGACGAGAGGCCCTAAAGGAGCCCGCAGCTTCGGTCGCCTGAGGTGTGCTCGTTGGAAGAACTAGCTGGAGCAGACCCGCGGGCGGCAACATTGTGGTGATCTGCTGAACACAGCCGAGCAAAATGGATGCGGATACATTGTACCAAGCGCAGGTACAGCGGAGCGTGAGAGCTGTGCGACCGGCACACGGAATGAGAGATGACCGGGGGCGATAGACGAGCGGGAGCATGAAGACAACCTACGGAACACATAGCACATTACCAAGGAAGCCCCTGCAAGGCATTGTACCAAGGCGTTTATACAAGTCTTCCGGACAGTGAACAAAGAAATCAAAATGGCACCTAGCCCGCCATAGAACAAAGGACTTGCACAACAACGGTGATTTCGTGGAGGCTGTTTCCGACCTATGTGAGGAAGGCGAGTGGGCTCCTATGGTGCAAACTACAGCACAAGTTGGACAGGTCGGTTGCTGCAGTGCATTGCGAGGATTCCAGACTGCTGCTGCCTGCGACGCTGACACTGCCCAGAATTGTAAACCGAGCCCAGATGGCACAACACACTGTGCAGTAAAGAACATGGGGAGACATTAGAGGGAGCGCTGCAGGAAGAGGAGCAGATGACTGTGGGTGAAAGCAGTAGCCACCAATGAGTCAGGTAGCAAGCACCCGGGCACCGAGGACAGGGCCACACAATTAACAGACTTGTACCGGCACTGAGGAGCTGAGTGACGGAGGCTCAGGGTGTCATGGTGCGAGGGCGCCTACCAGGGGTCTCGACAAAGAAGGGGTTGAGAGACCAGAAGAAGGGCGGGGAGCCCCAATATAGAGGTGCCGGTGGAGAAGTATTGGACGTATGCAGCCACACCACGCGTCTGGAAAGTCGCTCTGAGCAACAGGAGCAAAAGCCTGCATAAGATATTCCGCCGTGCAGTACAGCGCCCCAAAGACAATAACGAACCCATAAACTGAACCAAGTGCCCAGATACGGAACGCCAGATGGGGGAATCGGCAGAGTATGCATAGGAGAAAGTTGGGACTCTGAAGAAAACGGATACATATTGGCAAGTAACTGGCAAGTTTGCAACCAGTGGGTCAGAAAGTGAAACAAAATGGCCGATGCTGAGGAACAAAGGGCGGCCTCGTAGCTGCAGCAGACAAGGTGGAGCAGAAGTAAGCAGCGAACGATCGTGCACATTCACAGCTGACAATCAAGGTGCCGTCTGCCGCAACGCTGCCGCTGATTATTGGTGACAGCGCTGGGCAGTGAATGCGACCACAGTAGCAGTCTCGCCGGGTTGAGAAGAAACTGCGAGGAACGAAACGAGCTGCTGGAAGCTTGTGCTTGTGCCCTAAAAGGTGTGCGGCGCAAACAGGAGAGCGGACAGGAGGGTATTGAGGAAGGCCCCCAGGGAGGCAAGTGTTAAGGAGCCAGGCAAGCCACTAGAGGAAGTCTGTTATACACATCAGAATCCGTAGCTATACATACACCAGCCATCACTGGATAAACGTGGGAGGACACAACCCACTTAAACCGCCACTGCACATCGCAACCGATGGGGGTAGATACCCCAACACTTGACTGAAAAGGGGACGTGAAATAACATTGCAGACCTGAGACCAGGCACATAAGGAAGATCACACAATGTCAGTAAAGGGTCTGAGAACCAAAAGCAAGCAATCGACAATGGTGACCTTTGCAAAGACGCAGCGAGCCCCTTCAACCCCGACACAAGGTGCGACGGCACATTCTGCGGATAGTGCTCTGGACGTAGGCAATCATCAGGTCCTAGCGGCCATAACAGAACTGAGTACCAAGTGGGGCACAGCAATGGTAGACCTGCGTACGGCCCTTGAAAACAAAATTGACGCAGTAGGAATCAAAGTCGCCCTGCTGCGGCAAGACGTTAGAACGCTGGCGGAAAGGACAGGTGGCCTGGAGAGCGCTGTTGAGATTAACACGGATGTCAGCCCAAATAACGCAAAGGAGGTACATGTACTTAAGCAGCAGGTGGCTAACCTTGAAAACCGAGTGGAAGAGGCGGAAGGACGGGCAAGACGAAACAACATTCGAGTGGTCGGCCTGCCGGAGGGAGAAGAGGGACAGGACCCTCCGAATTTTGTGGAGAACATGATCCTGCAAGAGATAGGGGTGGACAAGCTTTCGCAGGGATTTGTGGTCGAACGTGCGCATCGGGCTCTGATGAGGAAACCACGACCCGGGGCCCCACCGTGACCAATAATAGCGAAAATCCTAAACTACAGAGACAGAGAGAAGATTTGGGAATATTTTCGCAAGGGCGGTACAATAGAAAGGGCATCCTCGAACATCACTGCATACCCTGACTATACTGTGCTGGTGCAAAGACAACGGTAAAGTTACGTGGCAATTAATAGAAGACTACGTGTAGCTGGTATCAAATACATGCTTTTGTACCCTGCAAGGCTGAAGGTCTTGCATAAAAGCAGGGACCTTTTTTTGACACCCCGGAGGAAGTGACGTCTTGGCTGGACTTGCAGGAATGTCCGGAACAGGGCAAAGAGCAAGATCGCCAGAAGCATGATAAGTGATGGAAATGTATCAGGAACAGTGTGGGAATAAGCAGGAGGGGAGTCCTAGTATGAAACTCTGGAACACTTGCTTGATATGATGTGGCTCTCGGACTCCATTAACCGTTTGGACTGGAATATAGTGCATTGATGACATAAGCGAACTGGGTGGCGCTAAGCGCAGCAAATTCAAGACAAACAGGAGCTATGGGATAGAGACCCTTCCTCTCTTACCCCCAAGAGTTAGTAGTAAGGCCGTCGCACGGCCGCCTTTACCCTGCTGAGCCGCGGACGTAGGCTTTCGCCGGACGGGGCTAGATACGGGGGTGCCTGAGATCCAGGGATGGTGCTGGGCAACAGTTGGGGAGGGTGTTATTGGGGGGAGAGGGTAGGAGGAGGGTGGGGGGGGGGGGGTTGTGGTGTTTATAGTTAGAGGGAGTGCAAGTTGGGGTAAGAGCCTACATAAACAAATTGAGCTGCGGAATTGGGACTGCAAGGATGGGGGAGGCGGTAGGAACCTGACACACTATGGGGGAACTTAAAGTAGTCACTTGGAACGTCAGGGGGCTTAATAGTTACCTGAAGAGAAACAAGGTTATGCTATACCTGCAGAGGCAAAAGATAGATATTGCACTGTTGCAAGAGACACACCTGACGCGAGACAAGATGGATATGATTGGGAAGAAATGGAAGGGAACTATGGTGGATTCTTCATATTCGGCCTACTCCAGGGGCTTGATCGTTTGAGTGGCACCACATGTTCCGTTCCAGCTGTTACACACACTGGTGGAGACGGATGGAAGGATGGTGGTGGTGAGGGGATTGGTAGAAAATAGGGAAATAAGTATTTTAAACACGTATGCCCCAAATCAAAATACTGCTGCATATTTCAAAACGCCGTGTAATAACCTTAGCAGCTGTGTGGGGAGTGCAGTGATTTGGGGAGAGGATTTCAATTGCGTATTAGATCCCAAGATGGACAGGTCAGACGGAAAATGTGATAAACCTACCCCGTCGGCTAAAGCGTTACAGACGCTGCTGAACGATTTTGGGTTCGAAGATGTGTGGAGAGCATGTCACCCCCATGAGAGACAATACTCGCATTATTCTGCCCCGCAGCAACTACACAGAAGGATGGACTATGTCTTTGCCACTCCAGAGATACTGACAGAAGTCACGCATGTTGAATACAAAGCAAGAGTCTTCTCGGACCACTCGCCCCTGATCTTCGGGTGGCAGTGTTGCCCCCCGAGAGCAAGAATCCCGACATGGCGCCTCAGGGCGGAAGCACTCAGAGATCCCCTCTTTAGGGAGGACATGAGAGATGAGATTATTAGTTACTTCGAGACGAACACGGGCAGTGTGGACTCGGCGGGCACGTTGTGGGAGGCCTTCAAAGTGGTGATTAGAGGAGTGGCTATTGCAAAATCGAAAGGGCTGCAGGGTGGGATCCTAGCGGATCTGCAAGAAACGGAGGAAGAACTGGAGAGGGCTCTTGGGAGTGAACATAGTAGCAACCCGGATACTGATTTGATACTAAGACTGCAGCAAAAGTGCGCTGGTCACTGGGAGAGGCTATGTAACCTCAACTATAGAAAGTACATAGAGAGACAGCATGAGGGAGGAGATAAACCGGGAAGGATCTTGGCCTGGCTATACAAGAGTGAGACCCCTAGATCCCCGATTAGATCAATAATTAGAGAAGATGGGAATTTGGTGGATACTCAAGAAGGTGTCAATTTTGAGTTCGCAAATTATTACGGGCAACTATATGGGGACGATGGGGAGCAGAACTGCGTGACGATAGAGGAAACCCAAGAGGACATAGGATTACCGCAGATCAGTGCTGAGGAAAAGGAGGAGCTGGACGCACTGATTACCTTAGAGGAGCTAGGGGAGGTGGTGAGACAGCTGCCAACGAGTAAGACCCCGGGAGCTGATGGACTCCCAAGTGAATTTTATAAGATATATAGGGATGAGGTGCTCCCGCCGTTATTAGACATGCTGAATGAGGCGTATGAGCTAGGCAGGCTGCCAGAGTCACTCAGAGAAGCGATTATTATACCACTTCCCAAACCTAATAAGCCAGGGCATAACTGTAGTTCTTATAGACCCCTGTCAATGTTGAATCAAGATAGTAAAATTCTGACCGCCGTTCTAGCAAATAGATTACGGAAGGTTATGGCTAAATTGATACACCCGGACCAAACGGGCTATGTCCCTGACAGGAACATATCCCGTAATCTCAGGAGGCTCCACAGGATCATTGAACACAGGAATGAAAGCAAGGCTGAACTGACAGTTGTGTCACTGGATGCAATCAAGGCCTTTGACTCAGTCAAATGGCCATGGCTGTTGGCGTCCCTGGCTGGCTACGGGATGGGTCCAGGATATTTACGGTGGGCTAAAATGCTATATAGTGAACCGTTGGCCAGGGTGAAAACAGGAACAGTGATATCAGAGAGGTGGAAGCTGGGCAGAGGAACTAGGCAGGGCTGTCCATGGTCCCCCATGCTATACATATTAGCCCTGGAACCCCAAGCGATTTATCTAAGGCAGCAATATGACACGGTAGGCATCTCTGTGGGTGGTGAATGTCACTTGATATCATTATACGCAGATGACATATTATTGTACTTGCGATACCCGGAAGAAAACCTCCAATATGTTTTGGAGGTGATGGGGAGATATGCAGGATTATCTGGCATAGCAGTGAATCCTCAGAAGTCCAACATGTTTCCATTGGGCGGTTATAAAGGGACCCCTCTGAATCAGCTACCGAGGTTGCAGGTACCATGGGCCGCTAGTACATTTCGCTACTTAGGAATAGACATATACCACGAAGTGGAGGAAGAGCATATGCGTAATACGGAAGTAGCCATCAAGAAAATTGAGAATTGCATGCGGTTCTGGGTAAAGCTGCCTCTGGCAATGATGGGTCGTAGCGCAATGCTAGAGATGGTGGTCCTACCTAAGCTCCTGCACTATTTTGGGAATATCCTGTATATGATACCAAAGAAGTTCTTTAGCAGATTAGCAAGTATGTGTAGAGACTTCCTATGGCATGGCACACGAAATAGGGTGGCCCTCTGGACGCTACAGAACTTTTACAAGAAAGGAGGTATAAAGCTGCCCAACTATGAGGTCTATTATGTCGCCAGTCAACTACAATATGTGGCAAAATGGCTTTCGGGGGATGAAACCACTGAAATCAGATTGTTCAAACAAGACTGTGCCCCATTCTACCTGAAGGAGATCATGTGGTTGTCCCAAACAGAGATAGATGGGCGTCCGAAGATGATGGCATTGGGATGGAAGATGTGGCGCAGGGCCTGTCAATTGATGGGGAACCCAAGCCTGTGCTCCCCTTAGGTGCCACTGGTTGTACTGGCAGGTGGGGAGGAGCAGTTAAGAATGATAATCAGGAACCATTGGGAGTCGGTCGGTATAGTGACAATGGGGGACATTTAGCAAGAAGGAACTATAAAATCCTTTGAGGAGTTGGGGGCAGAAACTGGGCTACACACTGGCCAGTATATCACGCACCATAGACTGGTGCGGAAGATTAAGAGAAGGTGGCCTGAACTAGTGTTTGATGAAGAACCAGATGCAGCTATAGATCCAATATATGATATAGCGGAAGGGGGGGCACGAGATATCTAGAATATATGAAATGATGATGGCCATAGTGGGGAAAGAGATAGTGCAATTGAGACTGGAGTGGGAAGAGGAAGTAGGAGCCCTAATGGAGGACGGGATGTGGGAACGAGTCCAAGGGTATCACAAGAAAGTGTCACGAAATGCAAGACTTAAGCAGTTGCAATTGTATGTTACACATAGGGCGTATTTGACACCTCACAGAATGTCCAAGTTTAAAAATGTGGGAAGGCAGGCATGCCCTAAATGTGACGAGGAAAATGCGGGCATGGTACATATGTTTTGGTCATGCCCGGTAATAGAGCGCTTCTGGGCTGAGGTTGCACACAAATTGGCAGAAAAAGGCATCAAGATCAAGGTGGATACCGTGTGGGCCTGCCTGTTGGGGGGGTTCCCTAGGCCACAGAAACTAACTTAAACATGTCAGCAAACTGAAGGACCTGGCATATGCGCTTGTGAAGAGGAGGATTTCTATGGGGTGGAAGACATGCCATAAACCGGAATTAGAAGTATGGTGGATGGATTTGCAGAAATGGGCGGAGGTGGAAACTGTAGTGTTTCAAGAAACTAGCAGCGCTGGCGGGGGATGGAAGAGACTGAGACCCTGAGGGCTTGGAGGCTCCTTATAGCAGAATTGTTTGGGTTGATACAAGGCCCATTGGATCCCGCGGTTAGCGATAGCCCATCACCAGAGGCAGAAACCGAACGTTAGCAGAAGTAGGCTCGTAACGGGGGGTGGGATAAGGGGTGCATTGAGCGCGACTTGGTAAATGTACAATTGAACAGATTTTTTTATATGCTGTAAGTTTGGTTTGTATTGTTGTTTTAAATGCTTAATAAAATGTTTTATAAGGGCTTGGAGGCTCCTTATAGCAGAATTGTTTGGATTGATACAAGGCCCATTGGATCCCGCGGTTAGCGATAGCCCATCACCAGAGGCAGAAACCGAACGTTAGCAGAAGTAGGCTCGTAACGGGGGGTGGGATAAGGGGTGCAGTGAGCGCGACTTGGTAAATGTACAATTGAACAGATTTTTTTATATGCTGTAAATTTGGTTAGTATTGTTGTTTTAAATGCTTAATAAAATGTTTTTAAAAAAAAATATTAACCTTGTATGAAGTAGAGGTTCTTGGGATTTACCCAAGGACAAGGAACCTGCTGCTTGTAGAACGCCTGGGCTCTGGGGATCAGCATGAGGAGATAATCTACCCTTAAAATTTGAAATTGTGCCAGTAAGTGCTAAACAAACAAGTTATTGCTATGTTTGAAACATGGATTCTGAAAATTAGCAGAGAGGTGGTGAGACAGTCACCTGTAGGAAGCATTGTTTCAGGAGAGTGAACCTAGGATAATCATCCAATTACTAGTGGAAGGGATGGGTTAGGGCGTTCACTAGAGACAGAAATTAGTCACCTGGTTCTGGAAATTTAGAAAACTCGAAAGTGATGAAGAATCTGCGAGGAACAAACTGAGTGGACTAATTACCTAAGTTGTGCTCCCACAACGCTCTATTCAGCCAACCACCGACAGAGAAAGGCCAGGCTCCTCCTTAAAGTACCCCTGGCATACAAAAGGGTAGCATAAGCCAGCCTCAAGTGTTATCTCTGCTAGATATGCTGGAGATTAAGGATCCACAAGTACAATGCAAATAAGAAATTTAAAAAAGAACACATTTTCAAGAATGGATTTGTGAGATTAACACAAGGGGCACATTTGGTTACCTGTAGAAAAGACACATTCTCTGATTCACTTGTCCATGGATATGAAACCTGTCCCTCAGAGGAACAACCAGTTCGGTGTGTTCGACTAATGACATACAATGTGTAACTTGTAGCAAGGACATATTCTGACCAGTCACCAGGCCAGGGATATAAAACCACTAACATGTAGCAAAGGTGGGCTTTATGGTTTCAGATGGGGAAACTGTTGACTGTAGAAAGGGTAGCTTCATGCAGAGAATGAGAAAATGCTATCTGCAGAAAAAGCAGGCTCTGGCATTCTCCCCGGAGATTAGGAACTTTGCCTATAGGAAGGATGGGTGTCTGAGGATTCACTCAAGGGATATAGAACTGGTCTGCAGAAAGGATGTTTTCTCATAATTAAGGATATAGGCTAGCTTGACAAGTTAAGCACTCACCTCAGGCATTTGTCTTTTTAGTCTAGAGTGCTCAGATAGATTTTGGAATTGTGTTGAACTTGAGGAAGGGAAGGCCAAGGTCTTTTTTGTGGAACTGATTTGAACTTGGGGAAAGGGAACTGAAAGCAAGCCAGGAGCTGGACGAAGTTCAGAATGTTATTTTGAGCACGGTTTCTTTGGTTGTTGACATTCCTACACATTGTATATCCTTAGTTGTGAGGACAAGTATAGGTTTTGGACACAGACGTACTTGAGTTGAACTTTATGACAGAGACTATCCTTAGTTTCTTTAGGTAGGGAAAATCCCACCTTAGGATAGGGCAAGTTAGGCCTTACTCTATCCTGACATTTAAGAAATAAACCTTTGATTTTAGAAAAGAGAATCTGTGTCTTACTTCACAATACCGTCACAAAACCAAGATGTTTTATGGATGATAAGGAATTTTCTTTGCTTCTCTGCCACGCCACTGCCTAGCTACAATTGTGGCTGAAGAAAAGGAAACATAAGGTGCTGGATTACTATTCCCACTGAGTTCTGTATTTTGGCACCAATCGGTTAGAGAGCAAAAAGCTTACCCGCAACGTACAAAATATTGTTTTTTCCTTCAAGTAAATGTAATCAGCAGATGTTGGTGTACTAGTGCTGCCAATTTATAAGGTTAGGGCAGGACATCCTTTCAACAATTGTTTTGATGGCCTGTGTTAATTGTGTTGTATTCAGGGGACGGAGAAATTGGCTAGAAATGCTGGGGATGTTTTTCTCAATTAGAATTATATTAAGAATTTGATCTGCTGTGTTCTCATGAGGTGCACACACAGCCGAGATTCTACTTTTTATTAAACATATTTGTTGTCAGGTTGAAGATATTGCAGAAGTCAATATGGTTTAACTATATAAATGTACTTATGTATTTTGTATAGTGCCAAATGGTTGTCTTGATGAAATTCTGAAAGCTTATTTGAAAGACTTTCATTTGGCCATGGGTATTTAAAATGCAACATGCACAAATGTACAGCTTTTCAAACATTGAAAACACCACCGTTCACCAATGAGGAATAAGTAGATTAATTTGGTGCTCCGGTCAGATTAATTAGGCACTGGATACATCAATCTTTAGTCTGACTTGAGGTTTTCAGTCATCTTCCAGTATGGCTTTCCTTTTCATAGGGACCACAACCGATGACACAGGACTTAACCACAGCAGGGCTTCAGGAAAAGGGATAGCACTTGGTTCTCTTTTGGGAGGTATTCTCTGCTTTTCCTTTTCTAGATACTCTACTATTCCTGACCTCTTAAAATATTCGGTCTGTGGGCCTGATGGGGGTATTTTCAAACATATTTGTTTTCTTTTGGGGCTGTTGCCATGTCATCACAAATTAAATTTACCATTCACTCTACTGGCTGCCTCTATGGACCATTCCTGGAGTGAGCAGTGAAAGTTTGCACAGAAGTGTCAATTCTCACAGAAGAGCCATCCTAAGGCCCAATTTAAGTTTAAACACCCCTAACCTATGTTTATGAACTTTTGAAGCATTTATTTGGGTCCCTTTCATATTAGGTTGACAATATTTGTGATTAAACTTTCTTTTATTCAAGATCCATTCTTGTAGTTTTTCCTCCCTAGCATGTGAGTAGCCTGGTTTGAGACGACTTACACCTCAACTGTGTGATGCTGGGCTCATGTAACTGCAGATGGTACAGAAGTGGATTAGCCTGCCCAATGCCATCTGGCAAGAGGAACCAGAGCCAGGAAAGACATTGTAAAGGCCTATGTGGCAGATGGGTGTCTCCACTGTACATTTTCCCTCATAACATCATCACTCCTGCTTAACAGTAATCCAGAGCTATGAAGCCCAACAGTACTGTATCCCTCTTTATAGACTCCACCGCATCATATGGTTAGCTCAATGTAGATGAGTCACTGTGCCAACATATAGGGAAAACCCTGCTGCACGAACTCACTGGTGGGATAAGGTGGCTATTTTGAGTGGTGGCTATGGGCTTGCTCTAACCCTCTATATCCATCTAAGGTCCCTACCTCAACATTACCTTCTACTTCAATAGCCCAGACCATGAGCATAGTGCATCCCCTCTCGACACACCACCATAGGCCCCCTGCATTACACAAATAGAATATTGTTTTTCTTGGGAACATATATATAAGACTCATGATGTCAAAAAACTCTCGACAAATAAAATATAAACAAAATGAAATACTCCTGTTTCTCAAATATTGTACTCAAAGTCTGTTGTAATATCTCATTGAGTAACCAAATCATGTTTGTCGTAGAACATTTGTCATAAAGATAAGGCTTTCCAGTTTGTTACAGTCATTGAGTATCCCCATATTCATGTCAAGTGGAAAGTCTTTAAATCACTAATTAAACCATGATTTGTATCCAGAAAAAATGTAATACTTAAAATCACAAATTAAGCCAACACATGTTTCACACTGCTAGGCTTTTTCAAGACTGTAGTTATCCTGACATGTCCTTATATCTCCTAAATAAGTATCAATCTTGTTGTATTCTTTGATTGCCGTTACATTCTGAGCTATCCTATTCTACACTTATATGGTTTGGTACCTTCATAACCAGTCCTTGAGTTTTGCATTCAGATATTTGTATTCTGTAGGAGCATGGAGATAGGGGGTGTTCCTCATTATACTCTTTGGTGGTAGATTAACTACAGGGTTTCCTTGCATCTCTTTATGCCATTGGCATCCATGTGCATCAGCATTGCGCTTCTATATATATATATATATATATATATATATATATATATATATATATTAACACTTACTTTCTGTGCAACATTTCAACATTTCTTGGTTCAACCAAACAGACCAAGGAGCATTTCTTGTATTCCCCTACTGGGAACTAGGCACACTAGGCAGTTCACCCACCTGGCTTCCAGCTTAACAGCGGAGAATTACCCATTTGTCTCTCGGAAGAACCCAACTTTGATCACTATAGTCATACGGGTGTCCTAGAGTGCCAGATCTCTACTGTGGTTCATCTGTGCCCCTCGGATGGTGTCCTTCCAGTAGCAAAAGCCCAGCCTCTATGTGGCACAAAGGGACCAACATTTTTCCATAGCTAGAGCCCAGACCCCTTCTCTAGCAGGTCTCAGCTGCAGCTCTGGAACCTCTCTTTTCAGGACTGAAGCTTTTCTGGGGCTCAATAGAAATCGAAGCCTGCCTGGACCCTGGCATTACACTCAGACAGCCCAGTCCAGGATTGAATTCCCCCTAGGGAGGTTGGGACAACCCCAGGAGTACACAATCTCAGAGTTCACTTCCGATTGCCCCAAAGGAACGGGATTTAGCTTCTCCAACCACGCATGTCTCATTTGCTTTTTTTTTTACATTACTGTGAAGTCACAGCTCTGACCGACCACAAGCAGCAGGCAAACATGCCTGCTCTAAGCCCTTTTGCTGCAGGGCCACACCGTTCAGGATTAACGCAGTCAACTTGTCAGTCACTTTGAGGAAAATTACTTGACTCCTCCCACCCAGTTACAGCTTAATTGTGTTGGCATTCCGCCAGATGGTGGGCTGGCGGTGGGGCCAAGGAACCCTGGCATCTACCTTTCTCCCATCCACCAGGCAACAGGCACCCTGTTCATGTAAACATCACACATTCAAATCAGACAGACACCAATGACGCACTAAAGTACTATCTAAAGCCACTACAGCACAAATCCTGCAGCAAAGGGTTAAACTCCCCCTCACACCACTGCTAAGTTGTGCCACCTGAGTAGGTGCCACCTCTTACTGGATAAAAGGACCTTACCCCCTCACCTCCGAAACATGCTGCTGCTGCTAACCCCCAAGATCTTCCAGGACTCTCACATTTTAAAACCATGTAGGTGTGCTGTAAGTGTATGCCCAACCCTACAAGTCAATCCTGGGCCTGAATCATGATGTGAATTCTATTCAAAAGGGTGGCTTTATATATCAAAATATTTCCACCATCCTCCTGTCCATGTTCCTCTCTTGGATTATTTCATCAGTCATAGTCACTTTGATTTGAGTGGGTAGTGGGACGAATCAAGGGAATTCGTCCCATCTCCCCAAGGGGGAGCCTCCGCCTTTGAGGCTAGGAAAGTGAGCCCACTTGGCAAGATCTTCCCTAGGGGATTGGACAAGTCAGACCTCATTGGGAGCGACTCCCCCTTAGGGGACAACCAGTCCCATTCCGCTGAGGAACTCCCTCCGCCATTCTCCATGATGGCATATATGTAACTATCCAATGTGCACACCATATTAAATTACAAACTTGGCTGAAAAGAAAACAAACTTGTACCATTATAAGCCAGAAAGAGAATCCATCGCTTTAAAGACAAACATCCAATTAAATGCAACGAGGAGGGTGAAGAAGGAGTAGATGCCGAACGAAGGCAAACGAGAGGAACGGATATGCAGGCAGGGGATGCACAGTAGAAGCTTGTAGCATGTATCGGACTGGGTGTTGGTCCAGTGAGTTAGCGCAGGATCTAATCCATCTGGCTGGGTTATGGCTTTGTAGTCAAGAGCCCATGTCCTGGTACTTGTCATGCTGGTGTGCATGGGAAGGTGGTCAAGAAGGAGGGGAGAGAAGAGTCACGAAGGTAGGAGGTCGACAGTGACTTTTACAGAAATACATGGTAGTCATGTTCATTGTTTAGACTTTTATTTACACATCTATAATGATAGCTGATTCTTGCTTCATCCTGTCGTAGACTGAGCATTCTATTGCCTCCTCTGTCACTGTATACGAGTTTGAATATGGATCAGCCTTGAGAAGGACCTACGGGTCGAAACACGTGTCGGCTGACCACAAGGGGACATAAGAGCCCCGGCTGTACCTTTTTAAAAAGGGCATTTTTACAAAAACAAATAAACAAACCCTTACACAACCAAGCACAAAAACGTATCAAACAGCGTGGAAAATCAATTTCTTGAAACTAACCAAGGCAAGGTATCCAGGTTACCCCCCTCCTTTCTCTGCCAAACAAATGAGGTATGGGATATGCCTCAACACTAACCTGTGATCTTGCGACCAATAAGACCCACAAACAAATGGACTATCAACTCTAGAGCTCAGCAAGGTCAGCTCCAATCTAGGGCCCACGTTCTACAACTAGTTATTTACATAGGTAGGGAAGTCCCACATAGCAATAGTGAAAGAGAGGCCCTATTCTTATTCTTTAATAAATGAATTTGGGAATGTCATCATCATTATCCCTGCGTCCTTCTGACCCACCACATATGGTGTCAGAAGGGGGATATTGAAGCCATGAGATAGAGACAGCTCCCACCCTCCGAAGGGTATATGGCAACATCTATCGATAACTGTGGGTTTCAAAAGCTCCATCAGGCGTATCTATATTGTTATGCTTAACTGTAAAGTACAAATATTTGCCATGTTACAGTTTTTAGTGCAAAAATGTAATTCAAGGGGTTGGACTGATCCCTCCCTGAATTTGGGCTTGGTAAATTAAGGAACAAATCAAAAGAAAAGGGGCTAGGCCTGGGTTAAGGGAATGGATAATTTATTTAATAATATACATTCAGCCGAGTAACTTTGTATATCCAACATTAAAAACAAGTACAACAGTTCCAACAATAACGTTTCCAACTTAAAATCTTATTAACAAGATACAATCAGCGAGAAAAGAATTTTCCTATTTTATCATTAAAAAGAAAAACCGTTGAATTCTGTAGAATTCATCAGAAATATTTAAACAAAAAAAAAAAATCACAGCTATACACATAAAATTGACCCCATATTAAAAGTACATAAAGGTACATAAAAACTACAAAATGTCATTTTTCACCACTTCAATCAACATTTCATAATGTTGCTTGAAAGCAGGGTGGATTTTACAGACTAATAAATTCATAATGTCTGCACATTTCCAATGAAATTTCACAAGATAAAAGATCAGGTTATGGTCACAACCGTTTAAAAACAACGGCCACACTGGGGTGAGATTATCACAAGACCACTATTGTAAGATTTCAAATAACTAATTCTTATCGTTTGCAGACTCTCCCAAACGGTTAACACGCGTTCAATGGTTTCTATAGCTTCAGTGCCACTTAGCCGACAGAATCGAGAGTTGTGCAGAATACCTTGTACCGCACCTTGGGTTATCAATGCAAAACCTATGTTAAATTTGATACGCATATACCGTCTGGCAATTGAGCTATTGGGGTAGGCAGTTATAAAGGTTGGTTTTACCAAACGATTAGAGATGTACTCACAAAATCATGTACTGTTGCTCCCGGAATTATGTACTGTTGCTCCCGGAATACAAATTCACAAGATATTCATCATTACTGTGCAACCATAGTTTGGCTTTCAGGCAGGCCTTAATCACGTGCAATATCCCATTTGCCGTGATGCCACAGCATCCCTCTTGCCATTTAGTCTGGAGTGAAAACAACTGACCAAGCGTCCCCATTGTATTACTTTTTTTTTCTATTTCACAGAAAGCACCAAAAAATTCCCCCATCATAGTGTTGTTCTCTAACTTTAATAAGTTATCACAAAACATAACTATCTTTACAATCAAATCAGCCGAAATACCAACAATGCCAAATTCTAAATACAAAAGTAGTCTATTGGCAAGGACAGTAGCATACGAAATAGTTTACGCAATATTGAGGCTTCATCGCGTTTCAATGCTGCACAGTATTTATGTCCCAATATTTCAACAAACCTTTGTCTGATGTAATAGGAGGATTGTCTCACTGGAAATAACACATTGTTTGGCTGTAAATGGACGGATGGCACCTACTGCTCTGTTGCATTTGTTCTTTGTTTCCTGCCAGTGTGTTTCCCACCTCATGTTATTTTGTACATAAATGCCCAAATACTTGTAGGTGGAAACACTTGCAAATTGCAGCCCATTAAATGTACAGACAACGTTGCAGCCTTTTGCAGAATACGGGGCAAATTTCATAGTCTTACTTTTGTCTATGTTAATTGATAGACTATTTGCTCCTTTGTAAGCCCTCTGGGGTATGGTTTCCAGAACCAAGTCGTCGGCGTAGGCTAGTCAACTAGTCAAGTGCTGTCCCATTTTCATGGGGCAGATAATCGGATTGTTAAAAGCCAAACCAAGATCTGAGAGGTAAAGGTTAAAGAGCGTAGCAGCAACAATACACCCTTGTTTTACCCCGCATTGTGTTGGTATGGAGCATGACAATTTGTCTTCGGCATCTAATCTGATCTTAACTGAGGTGTTGGTGTATAGAAACATCAACATCTTGAGCAGACCTGGTGGGATATTCTACTGTGTTCATTTCATCCAGATTCTATTACGGAGCACTGAGTCGAACGCTGCAGAGAAATCGATAAATGCAGCATAAACTGGATTGGATAATAGTGGTCCAATACCAATTAAAAGCCAATAAGCTGGCACATCCTCATTTTAGTAATTGGGGGAGTTAATATGGGTTTATAAGGTGTCGCACAATGGGAATTAGGGAGAACTGCCTGATTTCATCTGAGTGGGACTACTGCAAAATTGCTGGGAAAATAACATTGCCTAGGAGATAGGGAGACAGAAGCTGGGATTTAGACAAGGAGAAGTAAATAAAAGGGACTACTGCTGGAAGCCATTCTTGACTGAACCTGGAGAGGCCTCTAACTCAGTGCTGATGTTTCCCCAGAGTATCAAAAAGCCTTGATAATGTTTCCCTGTGAGAGGAAACTCAGAGATATTCTAAGTAAGTACAACAAAACCATGAATTGAGGGGCTCTGTTTCATTGAGTAGTTTACCCATTATTGATTGGGTGGGAAGACGCAGTAGATCCTTAGTATTTCTACTAAATAATACATTAATTAACTCCCCTATAGCCAACTACCAGAGAGTGATTTTGTTGAACTTCAAATTCAACAACATCTCTTCCAGTGTGAATACAAATATAGTCTAAAGTAATTGGGTACTCCTATTTCTGATTGCCAACCCCCAAAATCTCTCAAGGGTGGGGTGCATAGCAAAAGAAATCCCAACCTTTCACCATTTCTCAGACACTGCCTTAAAGCATAGGGGTGCTGAATGTAAACTGAATATCTGGGATTTGTGCTGGGAAAGAAAAGTGTCAATCAAAAATAAATCGAGTGAAGTCCCTGATTTGAAAAGCACACTCTCTATAGAGAGTGAGAAAGTGACTCCTGATAGAAGTGAGATTCTTCATTGTATTCTGGTGAAGGAAGAAGGTTTCAATATATCTAAAAAGTGATTTGCTTTTAAAAAAAATTGGTTGTGCTCCGACACTGCTTGAATTGCCTAGTGTGCAGGGAGATAACAAAAATACAGAGCACTACATGTGTTAAATTGTGTTTGCAAATAGAAAAGTGTTGCATATTATTTAAATTAAACTTCAGATTAAGTAGAGTGCCACGCTTATGATCTTGTCATGTTTCAAGGTGCTACATATTATTAAAAGTAAATGACATGCAAAGTGTTTTGAGTGTACATGTTGTGGGGTTAAGGAGTCTGGTCTGTGTTATCCAGCTAGTCTTCAATGTGTGTAAAAAGAAAAGAGAATTGTTAGGAAAGAAAAACATTTTGGCCAGAGAGTGAGGTGGCGTGATTTGTAGAAATATGAATTTTCCTATTCACTTATAAATATATATTCTTTCTATACACCAGCCTGGTTCTTGGCTTACCTTATGTTAAGGGTGAGGGTTCTACATGGTACTATATGAATCGCAGACAAGGCTATTTCGAATTTTAAACGATTATGTCATGCTTCCCCAATGGAAATTGTGGCATTCATGGAGACGCCATTGAATGGGTCGTTACGTTCTTGCAACGTTCCGCAGTGCGCGGTCTAGTGCTTTTCAAGATGGCCGCCCACTCCTTATACTGGAGACGGTGCTGGCGTTCTTCGCGTTGCACCTTCGGTTCTTTCTCCGTGCTGCCAACGCTAGTGTATTTTCATTCTGTGAGCTAACGCTCCGCGTTATTTGCTTCTGACTTTCTCTCCCGCGACCGTCCCTTCGGTTGCTGCTCTGTCTTCATTACTTTCAACTACCTTGTTCTTACCTGTTTTTCTCCTGTTCCGCTCTCCTTCGTCCGTACACCCCGTGTATCGGAACTTCCTCTTCAGCTCCAGCTTCCTCGCTTCTTACCTTCTTGCCTCCCCTGACTATTCCGTTGGTTATATCCCCCGGCTGCTACCTCGTTGTCGGCAAAGGAGTGCGTCTGATTCCTCGAGGCTTCTCGTCCGGAACCCAGGCACTACACAAAGAGGGAAGTAGGTCTCCTTCCAGCAATCCCGCAAACCAGCAAGCCGGCAATCCAGAAATCCAGCAATTCAGCACAGGGTTTTTGCCGGGAGGCTTTTTTTCCCTGTTGGAGGACGGTCTCCCTGCGGAGCCTCGCTCTCTGGGGGATTCTCTCCCCAACAGCGTGGCTTCCAGTGGAGACCGACCTTATTTACACGAGAAAAAGAAGACTAAAGAGCCTAAGGAAACACGCAGGAGAAGAAGGGCTACTCTACAGGAAGACGCCCACGAAGGCAAAGGTGAGGAGGAAGGGAGGAAGGATTTGGGTAGTTTTGACAGATTATCAGTGTGGTGCTTTTGATTGGGGAGGGAAAGAATTCCCTGCATCGACAGTTTCAGCATAAATATCCCCCAACATAAACTCCCACCAATAGGATTGTTGGGTATAAAATCTTTGTTAGAAAAAAAACCACCTACGGCCCTTAGTTCTAAACTACCAGACGATTCAGACCAGGAAGATGGAGCAGAAAGAGAATTCAGACCAGTGGGAGGAAGCAGGAAGTAATAACTCATGTAAAGATATGTACGCTCTAGTCCCTTCTGGAGCACTTGGTAGATCACCAGATCCAGGTGGATTGGAGACACCTGGAGGGACTGGAAAAGGTGTGTATGAGTCAGTCTCACCAGATATTTCCACATGGCATACTCCAACCATACCAAGAAGGGGAGGATTTTTTTAATACTTTGAGCGACTGGCCACCTAATGGAATTGTGACAAGAGCTTACAACCCCATTATCTGGCCCCCTTACTAAGGGGAGAATTGCAAGCCTCCTATCATAATGCCAGTCCACTAGGGACTACCCCTTTTCCTGAAATCAAACAGGCGTTATTAGAACGGGTAGGACAAACGGATGATTTTACCGCTTAAAATTTAATGATATCCATCCTTTACCTAATGACAGTCCCTTAGAGTTGGCTGGCCGGATACAGAATACCCTTGCTCAATGGTTAGCAAGGAAAACCCTACCAGAGGTCCTGGTGACCATAGACTTGGAACAGTTTGTTAGTGCCCTTCCCCGACATTACAAAGAGGGATATTGCAACAACATCAACCCTCGCTTGAGACGGCCATTCAGGTAGCCCAAGCCCACTCTGAAGCTGCCAAATATTTAAAGCATCTAAGCAAACCCGTAGAAGCAAAAAGAGATATGGAGTTATAGCCCAGGTTTAATTCACCAGATAAGTGGCAAAGACCTGAGATGAGTCCTCCCCAGGAAAATTCAAGTAAAGAAAATATCTCTTACAGAATTCCCCCCATGACATTAACTAGACCCGTCTAACAAAGTGAGAAGAAGACGGATGAATGAGAGTACCCTTCCCCTCTCCCTCTATGTTTCTTGTGTGTGGAAAACGGGCATATCGCAAGGTTCTGCCCTAAGACTACTCTAGAAGTACCTATGGAGATAGACTGGCTAGCAACAGAACCATGGGAACAAGAAAGCGAAGAAACGGAATATGACACTGACAAAACCAAAATATATTACTGTATGTCCCAGTGGTCGAAGTGTAGGAAAAGAAAGAGTGGAACTATGTTCCCTGCTGGCCTGCCCCCGCTCCCCACAATCCCCATCGCCTCACCCCCTCCCACACACAATACAAACCCCCAAACACTTGCACCAGTTGTTTAAGGGAACGTTCAGTGCAGAGAACTGAAAGTGCACGTTTCAACTTCTTCCTATACTTTCATTTTAAAATGAAACCATTCCGGTATATAAAGTATACAAGCTGTAAAACATAATTTAAAAAAGTAGAGGAGCACCGCTCCCGGCCGCTCCCGCTCACTTCGACCATTGGTATGTCCCAACCCTTTTAGGCCCATGAGAAGGTCCAGATAAATGGAATATGGGCTAATGCACATATAGATTCGGGAAGCTGACAAACTCTGGTCAGAGCCAACCTCCTGTATCCAGAGGACATACAGGGTAATCAAGCCATACACCAACTAAGGCCCAGGAGAAGACACTTTTGTACTCTCCTTTACAATCCTGCGAACCCTCTGTCGAACTCCTACATATAGATTTGGGGAGAAAACAGATCTCCAATTCAGGGGGTGGGGGGGATGAAAAACCAATCGCAGACAACAAAAGTAGCAAATCAACTTCTAAAAGGAGACGAGGAAACACTACCATAAGGGGAAGCAGCCCTATAGATAAGGTGTGTATAGGCCACTTTTACTCCCTAAAAATAGGCAAATGCTCCCCAAAAATAAAAACGAGAGTAAAAATACTCTCATCAAATAGGTAAACATAGGACCTTAAAGCCCTGCCTTCACCCACATGGCTCCATGGAAATGTTTGGACCAATAGCGCACGAAGAACCACAGGAAGAAATTATTATTACTGCCTAATTGGAAGAAGTAAACCTGTATCTTTTAATGTGTATGAATAACTAGGTGTAAAGGAATTATTATTGTGAAAACATTTCCTTTTCCAGTGAAAAGGTTTACTTGCTTATAAAATACTCACATTCAGAATTGGACTTACATTTTTACTCCCTAAAAATCATTTTACTTCCAACTTTAAAATATAGGGAGTAAAATACGCTCACTACAAAATCTTAGCTGGAGCACTTAGGGGAAGGGAATATGACAAATCGAGGGAATTCGTTCCTTCTCCCCAAGGGGGAGACTCCCCTTTTGAGACTAGGGAGGTGAGCCCACTTTGCAAGACCCTTCCTAGGTGATTGGGCAAGTTGGACCTCAATGGGAGGGACTATCCCTTGGAGACAAGGACTCCGATTCCGCTGATTCCGATTCTACCATTCCCCATGATGGCATACATGGGACAAGACTTGGCTGAAGAGAAAACTAACGTGTACCATTATAAACCAGAAAGAGAATCTATCCCTTTAAATAAAAACCTCAAATTAACTGCGACGAGGAGGTTGAATGAGTACACGCCGAATAAAGGCGAGCGAGTGGAGAGTATATGCAGGTAAGGGCCTCAATGGAAGCGTAACACTTAAAGGAGGCAGGACTATAGCGAGGAAGCGGAGCCCATGACGTTCAGAACTGCTCTGAACTCTAGAAGCAAATGCGGGTGCAGATCCTGAGAAGCCAAGGAAACAGGAAGACAATACCTGGTGGTGGCACGACCACTAGAACGTCATGGTGGGCTGGCTGCCAACATAACGATGTTGATACCACGACGCCGAAGAGTTAGCTAATTGACTGGTTGTCAGAACGGATGCTGAGACTCAGAGAATGAGAGAGTGGAAAGAAGAGGACGCTACTGAGAGCAAACCGATAGAGAAACAGAACAGAGGAGAAGGCCCTTGGCAACTGCATGCCCCAGAGAGACGTTCCCCTGCAATATTGAAGGTAACTGGGAGGACCAGAAAGTCGCTGAGGTCTCGTTATGTAATCTGAAATACCCGTCCCACTATAAATGACAAAACCTTGAAAGAAAAGTTGATGAACTTGAATTGTGGTAATGTAAGAAACAGAGTCACAACTAACACAGAGAGAGATCAGTGTAAAAGTTGGGTAACGCTACCCTAGGTAGAGGAGAAGGAACCCCATCAGTCAAGAAGCAGAGAGTGGAACATTTCAGAGAGAGACTACTATGAAACTAAGACAAGAGGAGTCCATAAGATAAAAGACGCAAGCAACACCAAACCAGAAAATGGCGAACTATAATCACACAGAAAGCAACGTACACCCAGGGCCCTTTAACCTGGATCAAACTATACAACAAAGGTCAAGAAGGGACGCATGGCCCACGTGTAGAAAGGCCAAAACAAAGTGCTGCTTGGGTTGTTTCTATGAGAGAATAGTATCCGCTCAGTCAGTGAATCTAGGTCTGTCCAGCATGCTACTGTTGAAACAGTTGTGATAGTTGCTGTAGATAACCTATTGATACTAGACGGAAACCAACATGCTCACTACAGCAACTGACACCAGGATCAGGATTCTATAGCCTATCATACAAATGATTATTTACACTGTCATAGCAGCATAAGAAATGTAATCTCGGAGATTCTTTTTTAACATAAGAAATTGTTACAATGTCAGTTTATGCTTTTGCATCTAGGTTTTGAATATTTATGCTTTGTCAATTCTACTTTTCCTACTCTCTTATCATGGGGTTATTAGTTTTAATTCATATTTTGTGTGGGTCTTGTCTACTACACAATAAACTGTCTTGTAGTTGATGATGTGGAGGAGTGTAACACGTCTGACTTGATAATGCTTGCTTGTGACATTACACAAAGACGTTAACTTGCGTCACCTAGTTGCATACGGCCACTTGTTCTGTAAATTTGGATTTCCAGGTGCTCAGCACTCATAAATGCGCAGCCATCATGCTTCAGTAAAGAATTTGTTCCTCAAGTATCACGAGGCTAGCAATAAACTATGTAAGCAAAGCAACAGCAAATAGAGCATAGGATAACTGCACCATTGATGGATCGAAAATGTGCTGATGTTTGTTGAGATTGTTTTCCCCTCATATATGGTAAAAACGTTTTTAGCTCATTATGTGTTGTGCCTAGAACTTAAACGGCCCATACCCGAGCTCTTCTGTAAGGAACAGTCCTTAATTGAACACCATCAGACTAATGTGTGAACTGTAAAAAAAAATATTCCTTGAAACAGGAAATGATGCTGATCTCTTAAGTGGAAAAAGCCTTGCCCTTTTGAAATCCAGACAAGAACAAGGCACTTTTAAATTATTATTAAATAATCTTTTCTAAAAAGGGGTATATATCGGAAAACAACAACTCAAATTGAGGGCATTCAACAGAACCACCTTCAAAAGAGAAGGGCCAAGGGCAACTGAAAAGGACTACCAGAGAAGCAGGACAGATTTTCTCCTAATGTTTGGACTTGATTTATCGCAGTCCCAGCCAGTTACCTGTTTGTGAGCTGCTTGAGAACCTATCGACTTTGATGCCTGACTGCCTCTAATGCCAGTTGACAGAAACCGCGAGCTCTTCACGCCTAGTGTTACAAAAGGGGCTGTCAGGAGGGATTTCCCGAGACATTTGTTTATGCTCATCAGCACCCTGATCTAGCAAAGCTTTGGTTTCCTTCAGATAACCTGCATCTTACCTACTGTACTGTGAGCAAGCAGCCTCTCAGGACAAGAGTGGGCGTGATGGAAATATAGCAGAAAAAGGTATTCCGAATAAAGGGCGGGCCCTAAAAAAGTTATTGTTATAAAAAGGACTTTTATCATATGTTACCAATCAGTGAAAGACATGCAACTTTTCAGTCACATTGCAGGTATGTTACTTTCAAAGAAGGATCTTCGGAGGGAAAGGGAATAGTCCACATGGGTACCATCAGGAGATCCTGCGCTTTTTACCTAACCATTAGTCAGTGCTAGCTTCAGGGGTTTTGTAATGACTCTTTACACCCAATGTTAAAGATAGCTACAATGCATTTCAATGAGCCAATGCTTCTCTATGGGGAAAGGTTCCATCAACTTCAAACCAGTCTCTGCAGTTTTGGACTACGTGCACGCAGTCTCAAGGCACCAATGCTTCCCAATGACCCTTTCGTATGGGTCGTGGGTGGGGGGGTGAGGGGACAGGGTTTGTCCTGATGTAAACTCCAATCAAAGTTTCCGGCACCTTCTGCTCAAGTTTCAGCAGTTTCCAAAACTCCAATGGACTCTGGTTACTGGGAGGAAACGTCTAGAGGTTCCGGGAATACTGTAGTTATCTCCAGTGACAGACAGCAACTTCTCCGCAGAGGGGAGGGGAAAAAAAACTGGAGGATTGCCGCCAGCAACAAAAGGAAAAGAATTAGGAAACGAAGCCTCTTGCTGCTTGGATAAACTGGAATTTACCTGGTCCCGAAGAGCAACTGGTGCTCGAGAGGTGCAGCCAAAGACACGCAGAAAAACGTCAGGGTGTCAACATTTCTTTTACAGTTCCTGCCCTTGTCTTGTTGTGCAACCATAGACCAGGTGGCCTGTTTGGTTACGCTTATGCTTTCTGGTGCTACGTGTCCTCACCTCGGAGTGTATTTCCCACCCCAGGGATCACAGTACAAGATCATCTGGGTTCGAGTAGAAAAGTGTTTAACATGATAATTAAACATTCAAGTCAAGGGAACTAAGCACCACTGCAGTCTTCTTGTCTGGGTCTAGAGGTGATGGGTATCAACAGAACAGACACACTCAAAACTTAGTTTAACAGTTTGTTTGGTAACTGTTGCAGTGTGGAGTCAAAAGAATAAATACAGAAGGCATAAAGTGCAGCTCAAATGTGTCAGGCTACTACAGTAGTCTCCAATTACAGCTCGGGGAAAGCTCTAACTCCACAATGCCTCTCGGGACTTGCGTGGTACTAAGGTACCACTTCTGGGAAGTGAATAGAGTGCACAGAAGAAAGTCTTAAAAAAATAAATCTCTGTGGTTTCCCATTGTTCGGGTCTTAACTTTGCCCCAGGGGCCTCAATATTTTGGGTAAAGGTTTCATCCTCCATTTGCCCTTGTTCTTACAAGCCAGTGGGCCATATGAACATCACTGGGGCTGCTGCCAATTTGATTCCCAAGACGGTATGTCACCCAGGAATCTTCAGACTCCAGAATTTAGGGAGGGAAGACCATGTGCATCATGTGTGGCAGCTACCAGAGTTGGTAGCGGAGGCAGCTTTTGGTGCCTGTGTGGCAGCCAATAGGGAACCAGTGTGACGCGCACTGGGCACCAGAGGGGATACAGGGTGGGCGGCCATCTACCCTGGCTCTGCCACTGACCAGAGTCCAGATTGTGGAACAGGTGAGCTTGACATGATGGGAGGGTGACTAACTACTCTGCCTACGGTTGTAGCCTTCAATCTTGTGAAGCTGATTCGTCTTCCCCCCCATCCCTTGAGGTCCCTGCCTTCCCGATCCTACCCCCCCCCCTAGTATCCTACCTTCCACCAGAATCTTCAATCAGCTTGGCATCAGCTGGTCCTTGTTGCCCTGTTCCACTCGTCAACCTCTACAATCAAGCTCTCCATAAGATCTCGGTTCCTCCTTCCCATTTTATTCTTCTGCAATCATCGCTAATCAACATAGACCATTCTTCACTGTTTAATGTCACATTACACTATTAGAAGCTCTATAATCTTCCTGCCCTCTATATTACTTTGTGATTCAGATTATTTGCCCCTTTAGGCACAACTTCACTCGATCTCCAAATCACTCCAACGAGTCCCTTCTCCACCCCTTTGAACATGGCTACGGGTATCTTGGCTCGTCTGTTTGGAACCTAGCAGCTGGAGGCTGGACCAAGGAGCCCAGTGTGGCCAGCCTTCTAGACCACTCTTCTAGTCTCTTTATGTCTACCCCCGCCTTAATGCAACAATGGTGTCTCCTTCAGCCTGCTCCAAAACTGCTCCTGCACAGGTTTACAAATCTTACTCCCATTACTTCCCCTCTCAAATTCAGAAAGTGTTCAACACGATAATGCACCAGTCAAGGGAACTAAGCACCACTGCAGTCATCTTGTCTGGGTCTAGAGGTGATGCGTATCAACAGAACAGACACACTCAAAACTTAGTTTAACAGTTTATTTGGGAACTGTTGCAGTGTGGAGTCAAAATAATAAACGCAGAAGGCATAAAGTGCAGCTCAAAAGTGTCAGGATACTACAGTGGTCTCCAACTAAAGCTCGGGGAAAGCTCTAACTCCACAATGCCTCTCGGGACTTGCGTGGTACTAAGGTACCGCTTCTGGGAAGTGAATAGAGTGCATAGAAGAAAGTCTTAAAAATATAAATCTCTGTGGTTTCCCATTGTCCGGGTCTTACCTTTGCCCCAGGGGCCTCGCTGTTTTGGGTAAAGGTTTTGAGGGGTGTCACCCCTTTCCTTTTCATCCTCCAAGCCTGTGGCTTTTTGTAGGGCTCTATCCCCGCCTCCCAGCCTCTCTCTGATAAAAAGGAGACTGCTGTGGAAGATGTCATGGGAATTGTCAGGCTACGTCCCCGGGAAGGACTTCACTTCTCCTGTGGGAATTGAGATGTGTTTGCTCCTCCCCCTGGGGTGGTCCTCTCTCTGCCTGCCACACCCTAGCCCTGCCTTTCACATTTTCTCTCTGGGCTAAGGGAAATCAGGTGTGCAGGCTTGGTAAAGGGAACTTGGCAGTAGTAAGACACTGGGCCCGTGTGGGTCGCTAGTGGCTACTGAACAGCAGCTTCAAGAACCATGTGTCCATCTTTGAGTTCCTAATTCCCCACTTCCTACTTAGCTTGATGGTATAGGGACTGACTGGTAGGTCCCACCCCTGAGGATGGTTTCAAGTTCTGAGAAGGGACTTGGCACTGGCTAGTCCCTCTTCTTGAGTGATCAGATCATCTCTCCAATTGCCATGCCCTAACCCTGTGCCCTGGGAAAACAGAAGAAAAATCCATCACGGAAGCAAATCCTCTATTATTTCACTTATTAATGTGCACCAGTTTTTAAAGAAAAATAAATGATATTTCACAGGTGAAATAGTACATATTATGTTGCTACACTTTTCATATTTTGAATGAATCAAATATTTAATAAATAGTTTTTCTCAATTTTGGTATGATTCATATTTGTAATGAAGAACACAATCACATACTATTGGATGTCTTCATATATAACGGAATATAAAAACCAAATACCAAACCCCTACTGCGCTACCAAATGTATACGATAATGATTACGATTGGTCATTTATAACGAGCTTAATACCCGGAGGTTTCAAATGGCGGACCTGGGGATTGAACCTGTGTTGCTCCGCGTCGTCTTGATTCTAAGGCGAGCGCGTTGCCCCTGAGCTAGCCTCCCGAGACACATAAATGGCAAATAGAGGAAAATTAAGAATAACTCAATATAGTGCTGAACGCTGTGCTACCCTAAGAGGGCTCTATGAAGGAAACTTCAGAGACTATATAGTAACAAACTTTATTTTATCCTTACAAAGTGGATTTTGCCCAAGAATTCACTGAGCTATCTATAATTAAATGGTTGATCTAAGGAAATCTAGACATTCAGGGTACGTGTAATAAAGTGAGCTGTGAACTTGAAACGCGGTGACTTAAGGAAAATAGTTATTCAGGACACAGTGAGAGAACTGTGAGACACATGAGTGAGTAGGCGAATCAAGTTCTGGACAGGATTGAAGTGCTTGTCTCTGAGGAAGACCATCTAACGGCTGAAGCATGTGTTGGCCGAGGATACATAATACAGCTTTATGAACCTGAAAATGGATGATTGCATTTCTTAGAATAATCTACTGTGTAATTATAATCTATAGAGAATACATAAGGAAGTAGGAGCACAGGTGTCTGAGCTGCATAAGGAAAAACGAGATTATTTGTAGCCCCTGTGACAGTAACCCTGCCTTTCAATCATTCTCAAAACTAAAAAAATACAAATGGGGAAATCCTTTTTTATTACTGGCATCGAACTCCTCATTTAAAAAACATTGTGTGTTTGTTCGCATACTATGAATTGCTCAATCACCACAAAGGATGACATTACCATGGAACACCTCCGGCTAGGGTTTCTTGCATCATTTCTGACGACTTCTACAGATGAACAGATGTTTTGAAGAGTTACTATTTAAGGGTTCAGGTTTTGCTTTGTAGAAACGCTACATAAAATTGTAACTCTATCTGCTCTTACAGTGGAATTAATATCTCTTTGGACATTGGAGATCATGACCAGCTGGCCAATAGGTATAGTTGTCTTATAGTAGATTCACAAAGCCCCCTTATAATATATGCCCTGCTCTAAACCCAGCCCTCAGGATGGCGATGCGGAAGCCCCCTGAAGCGCCTTGCCAAGCATACCTATTACCAGAGATAGGAGGTTAAAGCCGGACAGAAAGGTTAATTGTCTGTAACCCAACAGAAACCCCAGAAGGGTTACATGAAAGTAACAAACACACACATTTTAGGAAAAACAATGTCTTTATCGAGAAAAACACACGAGCAATAGCATCTAAAAACCTTGTCAGGGTGATTTACATAATGTGCAATGTAATGAACGCATTGATTACTTCTGCCTATTGACACTATGATGCATGTTGGCTCCCTTTGAGTGGGAAGAGGGGGGGGGATTGCTGCTGAGGGGTGTGTGGAGGGGGGAAGTTATTTGGAAAGTTGGCTGCCGCCCTGACAGTTCTTTTAGCCACGTGGAGCTTATTTTGTTTCTCTCCCTCTCTTTTCCGAGGGTTAGAACATCCACCTCCGGCCCCAGTGCTATACTGCAGCGCTGCATTGGGGGAGCAGCCTTGCACTCCAAAAATAGAAAACAAAGTTTCCCTGTGTGCTCTGGGCGCTGGTCACATACAAAAAGAGAAGCCACAACTGCACCCCACCTCCTCCTGGCCCTTAGGTGGTCCCGATACATTAACGAACCACGAATGCTTGTAATGCCACCTCCTGTCAAGCCATGCTCCCTCTGCTCATCACCTAACGATGGGATGAGGAAACAATAAGACACATTTTGTCCTCAGAGTCTGGGTCCACGCACCTCACGGCACAGTGAAATAGAAGAGGTGGAAACAAATCCGGGCCACAAAAGAGCTGCCTGCATGTAACAGATTCACCATCTCCTCTCAGAGCGCCTAGGATCAACTAAACTAAGTTCAAGCTGAGGCTGGACTCTGCCTATAGCAATGCTGGCAGATGGTAGGCAGGGCTTAAGTCAAGGGAACGCGTGGGTGGACGGAGTCCCCCACTGTTTTCAGGGGGCATCTTGATATGCTAATTTCTGGTGATGCCACATTTAATTGCTATGTTAATGAGTCCCACTTCTTTTTTTCTGGACTTGACAGCTGGAAGAAGGGTCTTGTGTGAGAGCTCATAGCGTTCTAGTCTTTTACATACTCGGTGCCACTATGTAAGTGGGTACCGCGCACTGATGCCTAGGCATGCACATGGTGGGTGTGGGCACCACGTAACCAGGGAAATCAAGGAGACCGACCACACGCAAGAGTGGGAGAACGACGGGTGATAATCCACCTGCTCTCTATTTCTTTACCGGCGGAGACAGTAGCAAAGTAGTTCGAGGGCACTCTGCCTTCAGTTGACAGCCCGAGGCTCGGAAGGGGAGCTCCAAGGCTCAAGAAGCCCATCACAGTCTGCACCTGAGGCTCCCTGCTGGAGCACTAAAAGCTGCACGAGGCCCTGGTCCTCAGAAGGCCCGAGGACATAACATCCCACAAGCACAGATGTGCCCCACATGCTGGGCATGTCTTTCTCTCTTGGGAGGGAGAACCTTATGCAAACTCCTGGCAATATGGGAACAAACATGCAAGAACCCCAACAAAAGACAAGTGCAGTGTCCATCCTTTTCCCAAAAGGGAGCATTCATTCACTGCATCCAATCAAGTAAGCCAGCAGTTCTGACCATTAATTTTTTTATTATTTATTTTTTATCAAAGCAGACTGCAGCTCTCCATTTTACTCTTTCAGGGTTTGTTTGTGGCTTGTTTAATTTGGCAAATGATGCCATATGTATGGACGCTTGGGCTAGCATTCAAAAGAGACGGCCCCCACTAGGATAACAGGAGCCATGTAGAGAAAAAGGGCCCAAGCTCACCTTCTTGAGGGACACCACAGCACTGCAGGACCTTTCCTCTAAGTAAAAGCATTTATTCGAATGTTTACTAAATGGCCAATTGCTAATTATGGCTGTAATTATTGTCAGCCCTTATGCCAAGTTATGGCTTGTCGAAACCCTACTTTGGTTTAAATATAATATTTCTATGTGCATTCATTCAATGTAGATGAATGAACATGTCACTGCTTTATTTGCCCAGTGTTGGGCTCCTCCTTTACTGGAGGTTCTTTGATTGGTTGCGTCAACACTGCAGGTGGTGACACACCTTTGCCATTCATTTATCTACAGGCTTTTCCTTTTAGGTGCTACTTGATCCGCCCAACAACTCAGTGTCAGAGAACCGCGGGCCCTTTCTGCATGGGAGCAGTGTAGTTTCCTTGTACTACAGATGGCTCCATTCATAGTTATCTACTCTTGCAGTTTTACTTCAACGGTTGTCAGCCCGCCATTTTGCCATACACCTGCGCATTGTCCATAGCACCAGGGTAAACAATAAAAAAGAGACTATATGGACAGAAGATGCCCCAATTACCACGCCAACGTTGGTTTGTGACCGCAGGTAGGGTACCATACACAGAGACATGCATCGACTTTCATGTTCTTACCTGTTAACTGTAAGGTTTATCTCATCTATGCAGCCTTTGATTTTGTTCTGCGCTTCTAAATGTGTCATATGTTCCGTATTTTCCCCTTCAATGGCAACAACAACATCCCCAATGCAAACATTGGCTAATGCCGCTTTACTTCCTGGAGTCACCTGGAAAAAATTAGAACTCCAATTACTCACAACCAATCAATTAATGGCTTGTTAATTTCTCATTTTTAACTTCAAATAGTCTTAGTCAACAGCATTCGGATTAAGTTGTTGTGCAGGACAGAACACAATGGGGGCAATTTTCTAAAAAAAAATGCCAATTGGAAGCAGAGGACCGCCACCGTCAGCTCTTACGTAGGGAACACTTGTGTATGAGCGCGATATAAATAGAATATCAATATCAACCCTTCATGCAATATTCACCACTCACAAAGCAGAGAGTAAAGGTGAGGAGTAAACCAAGGCAACATCCCTTTTATTTCTCATAAAGCGTAAAGTAAAAGTGAAGAGTAAAGGCCTTCAAATGATGCTTGCAGGCAGGGTGTTAAAATGGATTGCAATGGAATCCGCCGGGTATGTACCTGGGGTAAATGCAGGGTGTTCTGGATTGGAATCCTCTGGTTTTACGCCTGTATGAAAATGCCATGCCGGCGTAAAACCTTGTGCTTTCCAAGACAGCAAGGAAAGCAAAGCAGAGGTGTAAACTCCGGTGCCTTGGAACAGAAGGAAGATGGGGCAGATCATTAAATGGAGGCATACCACCAATACGCCCTGCTTTTAAGCCTGCATTAAAGAAATGAAAACGACACCCAATGACTTTAATGTAACGCTTTTGTTTAAATTCAGAAATTCATGTGTTTAGAAAAAATACAAACCTGAGGGTGTATTCTTTATGAAAAATACATTTAATGTTACTAGGTTCTCAGTACTGTGATTACACAAACTCCTCTAGCAAGACTATTCAAAGACAGGAGAGGCTTCCAGGGTGTAAAGGGTTCATTATAGCATTTCCTGCAGAAGACAGGATAATAATAGTTTTTATGAAGTGCTTCTGTCAAAGTGCTGTAAATAGAACATTTACTTTTATTCCCTAACGGAAGTTGGTACTCATTCAGCAAACCCAGAAGCATGAAAGGCTGAGTTGGACTTGCTGGAATTCGAACCTGTAGCTCATACACAGATCTCAGTAGTGAGTACTTGGCCTCCATCCAGCCCCTGGTAAGATAGCTCAGGAGGCTAAGACAGAGGTAGAACGTTTGTAAAAACGAAAATGCTGCCCTATGCCAATTTAAGTTATAACATTATCTACAACGTGGCATTCTTAGAGCCCAATCCTCAGGACAAGTTCTTTTCCGAGATTATACGTTTTCATACATATGTTAGACAAGAGGTATATTTTCGATATTGTTTTGGTTACATTCAGTGTGCCCACTGTCTTATAAGTGGTGTGTGCTCATAGGTTGTCATTTCATGGCTACCACGCATCTGCGGATAATTAACCAGCATGGAATGCAGTAGTCGTGTGGGAACCCCCTTTTGGTGGTTGTGGGAGGGAGCCTGGCTACAGCGACACAATGCCATGCTCTGCTTTTGTGGGTGATTCTCGTGCTAGAATTTAAACCCAGAAAACCTAGTGGGCAGGAGCGCCTCATGGCTGCAGAAACTCAGTGGGCGATTGTTTTCAGGGGAAGTGCAGTAGTAACAGTTACTACATAGGTGACAACAGAAAGTGCGTGTGGGTCCAAGGCTGCACTGCATCAGTATGTCTGGATATTTGCCATGAAGATCAATACGAAGCACGGCAGCATGTTTTCTATTAACTGGCAATTGAGGCAGAATGATAACTAAGTATTGGCACAGGATTGACTGCGAGCTTAACCTCTGATGTGGCGCTGTGCTGGTCAGACACCGAGCAAGGTTATTGGGATTATGTCTTTGCACTTCCTAGCAAAGTGTGCCAGTGGCTAAGCAGCGACATAGCTACCAGACAGGTTGCTTAACCAGTTGCCTCCAAATATAAGTTTGAAAAATTAATCGGAATCGTTTTGCTCGGTCTCTAAACTGGTGCACGTTGCAGCTCTGCTGGCTGCTAGGCCAGGCTGCTTGGTAATTTGTGTATTTCGAGAGAGAAGCAAAGCATGACCCCTGGTCACACTACCCCAGGCTGGAGAAGCGATGAGGTCTTCCAGGCCACAATGCTTTAAATCAGACAGGAGTTCTGGTTGTCTCAGGATGATGATGACGATGATGCCCGATGGCAAGCTACAGGGCGGCAGATAGGTGAGGTGTGTAAACAGAGAGCCAAGCCCGACACATATATGCACATATGACAAACACCTCCACACCTCACCCTGCGTAAACCCATGAAGCCCCTGCTCCCCTTTAATGAAGCAGTGGGCACTTCACAAGGGATGCTACGTAGACAATTCTGCTCAAAAGGGATTTACTAACCTAACAGTCTTATAAAGCAACATAAATGATACTAGAATAACCAAATAGGAGGGCTTCAGTACTATAAAAGGGGTTTACCCTGCGACTCACAGACTCGGAGTTGAAGAGTTCCCTCCCGTCTCGCTTGGACATTCTCAGATTCTCTGATCTCTAGTCTTTATTTTTTGTAGCATGGGTTTAGTGGGGGAGACCTCCTCCCGCTGTCCCACATCCTGAAAACAACTACCAGCTGGAGCTTTGTAAAATTGCTAGCCAGTTTTTGATGAATGCCATATTCTCACCCAGGCAACTGGTAACTTAAGGACCTCTGTTGGCTGTCTTTTTGGGCCTTCATCATCTCCTTGTCTCCAGGCCCTAACTCTCCAGCCCACCAACCTACAACCACTCTACTCCCTGTCATTCAGTCACATGTTAGCTCCTAAATACTTCAATTCTAGGCCTCACATTCACCTGACCAATGCTGCACAAGTGCTTATACTGTAAGGAATCTGAGGACGCTCTCACTTCTTTCCCCGAAATAGCCTCTCCCCAAGTTGCCAGGAAAAGGCTGTTGTTTTAAGATCTAAACCCCAGAGGTTGACATGCAAGGGAGGATCACCTGGGAAGAGGAGACTTGGGTAGTGGGGATGAGGCACGTTTGGGGAGACACAGTGTCCCCATTTCCCTTTCATCAGGAATCCAATGTCCCCCAGGCTTTTATGGGATATTTCCAATCCCTTCCCTATTGTGTTAGAAAACCATCTACCAATGCATAACACTACGGTACTCAGATTAGGAAGAAACCACATATGAACTTACATTCATTCTTTATTAATTCAGACATACACAAACACCAATCTGGTACTGGGACGAGGAAAAGGGATGCCGAGTACCAAGACCGTTGTGAAATCAATGCAAGTGGCCAAAAGAGCAGCATAAAGCGGAAGCAGATTAAGGCTGGCGTTGTCGGAAGGTCTCCAGCGGCAGGATCAGGCTGTCAACCTCCTGGGGTCAAGAGGATTCCCTCTCCGATAGCCCGAGGTGTCGGAGACCCAGGAAGAGGGGCTTGCCGAGCTGGGAACAGCAGCAGCCAGGCAGAATTGATTGAAGCAGAGAAGGGCATTCGAAGACAGTGTATCCAGTGAGTCAAGTGAGGCTGAATGACTGTGGGACGCTGTGGTGCGAGCCGCGTGGTGAAGGAAGGTCGAGCGCTCGCGATAGTGCAAGCGACAGCAGAGGCAATGTGATTGCCGGTCGAGAAATGTAAAACACAGATGTTTGATGACTACGGTAACGTGAAAGTTGATGAACAGAGTGGTTTGTGAATTCGGAAAAGTAGTACAGTTGGAAAGGCCACAGAAAGGCCAGAAAAGCACTAAACCTGAAATTGAATGAGAAGCCGTGAGCAGGGTGCAAATTCCCAGCAAGAGAGTGAACTGGGAATTTGCAATTACATTGTTTTGGATATGAATTAACTGCAATTTTGAATAACCAACCAAGGGAAAGTAATAATGAGTGAATGCCACATGAGTGGAAAGCAGAGAAAAGCGTTCCCTAATACAAAGGAACTGTGAATCATGGAAACTAAAGAAAGCAAGCATTGGTGATGAATATAATTGTTAGGGAGAATTCTCATAAATGTGGTAATTCCCTTCACCTTAGAGACCCCTAGCAACTTTGTTGGATTTTGAGGACTTGATATTTTTTACCTGGAGAGAGTGTGAGCCTTTTTTCCCCACTATCTCATGTATTTTGATGTGTGTTTTACTCTTGTGTTCTTTGATTGTGGAGTTTTAGACAACTCCATAGGTATCATCTTTTCATGTGTGTCACACAGCACCCTCATTGGAGTGACACAGGAAAGCTTTTTAGGCTGTCGCAAGGTTTAAAAACCTTCTCTAGGATAAACTACTGTTTCCCAGAGAAAGTAAAGTGAAATTGACTTTACTAGTCTTTCCAAATTCCTAGACCCAGCACACACTATCTTATCATAGAGTGCTGGAGGGGTTACTTAGTATCACCTATGTCTAGAAACTCATTTAGCAGTCAAATGCTACCCTTTCCTCTCGAAATGGCTGGTGGTAGGGGTTTTACAACTTACTACCATGATTTTTCCCGACTGCGAACACCGGTAGCGTTAAATCGCGGGAGCTCTGTTTTTCAAGATGGCGTCTGAGCCTCCTTTGTTTAATCAGGGACTGGTGTTCTTTTTTCACCATTTCCTTTTGGAAAGGTCCTTCTAGAGTTTGTCTCCGCATGCCAAACCAGGTTTGGTCCTTTTGTTCCTATGCCTCTGGCGGGCTTCAGGACTGAAGACCGCCTCTGGCGTCCGAGTGTTTGGGGTGTGCTGGAAGTGAGAGAGGTGCTCGAAACTCCCTGTGCTTAGTCTCCTAGGAGACCCAAATGCACTCTGGCGTGATTGGCTGGCAGACTGTCTGGCAAGGACAGCCACCCTGCTGGGTGAGTGGCAGCTAGGCTGGAAAGAATGGGAGAAAACGGTTTAAAAGGCAAGTCTCTTGGCTTGGAAGGCAGAGTCGACCACTGCAACGAAATAACCGTAGACGAGCTGGAAGAGGACGGCTGCTGCAACTCCTGGACCGTTGGTTTGCCCAGTGAAGGGAAGCCCTGCTGCAGGAAACCGAATTGCCAAGTTCATCAAGACAGAGAAGCCCTTCAAGGACGACTTCTCCCTTTGAGTTGGTGGGACCAATCAACTCGTAAACCACCTGGATACAATTCTCACTGGTGGTTGTATTTTCCTCAGAGTGCTGCAGGAAACCGAAAAGCCAGGGAGAAGGACACCAGCTTGTGTGCTTGACGACAGCTACCGTAATTGAAGATTTGCCTTTATCAGCTTCTTGACCAGTCCCTGTGCAGTGCAAGAGTCCTGACGTCCTTCCTCTTGTCCCCATGACTAAGGCTCAGGAACAGCGAGATCTGCAGGGACTGTCAGGAACAGACGTCTTCAGCTGCATCTTTTTCTTCATTGTAGGGTACTGTGAAAACCCGACCAAGAGAATTTACCTCTCACTGTGAAAGTGCTCGAAACTTTGGCAACTTGCAGGCCTAGTCAGCTTGTGACCCAACATATGAATCTTTCTTTTACGAACTACTTCTGAGAACTTTGGCAAAGAATTTTCCATTTAACTTCCAGAACTGCTTTATCCTATACAAAACTTTAGTCCATTGACTTTGGCCTAACCTATTGCATTGAATCAACTCCTCTGGGGAACTAAAACTATTTGCACTGTTTAAGAGTAACTGTAATATTTGTTTTTATCAACTTATACCTTTTTGTTCCTACTTCAAATGCTCTGAATGCCATTTTGCTCCTCCTTCAAAGTAGTCTAAATGTTGCAGAATCTGATATTGTGAAGTACTGAAGTATAGTTTTGTGTGCTATAGATTGCCTCATTCTAGTGAATGTTTTATAACTGACTGTGAAATAAATTAATAAGTTTTACCAAGAAACCTTGAGTATAAGAGTCTATTTGAATACTTCTAATTATAGACCTCTGTTTAACACCCTTACAGCTCACATTCCCTCTTGAGATAAACCTGACTGCTCAGCAACGCTACTACAAAACTGTAGTACAGACTTCTACCAAAGGTTGGTTTTGCTTACACTTGTAGTCCTAGTTGTGTGTAGTGGTCCCAAAGGGTACTGCATACAAACTTGTCCTAACAATAATGAACTGTGAAATAAACAAGCTGAGAAAAAGCAAGCGTTGGCAACAGCCATAAGGAAAAGAGGAACTGTACAAGTTGAAAGTTGAAACACAATGAGAAAGTTTGATAATCCAACAAGTGAATGGTGGCAAAACAAGTGTTGAAAAGGACTGCAAGAATGTACGTCCAATACCACTGTTTAGCTGAAGCAGTGGTTGTGAAACTGTGGAAAAGAAGCCAATCAGGTTGGTCGATTGTGTGACCTGTAATGGGTGGACTGTGTGGTCTGACAACTGCACTTAGACCGAATACACCCCACTAAAGAAAAGCCACCTGAATAATCTATACGCCTATGGTTGACTATCCAAAGAAGCTTGTATCTTGTGAACTTAAACAGTTGAACTTTATGATGTTGATGAAAGAGCCAAAAAGCTTGAAAGCCGGGAAGAATCCTGAGAAACTGTGTTGTTGTGAAAACAGTGAGAGACTGGAAAACTTGGCGAAGAGAACCCCTTGTGATTAAAAGTGAACTATTTTGTATCCTGTGGTAGGGAGAACCCCTTTCCATCCAAGAGCTGGAAGAAGCTCAAAACATTTTTTTAACACTTTCACTTGATGCCGACAATCCCACATAGTTTGAACAAATAGATGTGAGGGCAAGTATAGGTTTTGTACACAGACGGACATTTGCTTTGGATTTCCTGATGCAAAATATCCTTAGTTTATTTAGGTAGGGAAATCCCACCTTAGCATAGGGCAAGATAGGCCTTATCCCAACCTCTTTGTGATTTTAAATAAAGGTTTGTAGCCCAAACATTCCTTAGTTGTCTGTGTCTACTTCCTGACACACTCACAGTACCTACACCACTCCCAGGCCCGACCTTTGGTGCCTCAGGGCTTGCCTCTGCACCTTTCTTTATGTCTTCTGCCAGATTCCACATTCCCCATTGTTCGCTCCCCCTCTTGTTTTCACCACCACATTTTACCCTGCCTCATCTCTGCCACCTCTTTTGTGTATCTTTGCACTCTTCCTCCCACCCTCCTTTATTCTTCTTCCCCTCCTCTGCCTAATTTTTTCCTTCCACCACTCTTCTACCACCAGCAAAACACTGCTCTGCTACCTTGCCACTCTCCCACCTCCTCCCAATTCTCTCCCACTCTGTCCCCAAACGGCCAGACTCCCGGCCTGAATCACCTGTTTTTTTAAAGGGCTCTGCTCCCTCCACCTGGGCTGGTCTTAGCCTAACTACATATATGCAGCTGTTCCTGATAATTGTTTGCTGCTGGGGATTGACTGACTGCAGAGAAATCAAAGTGATCATGTGTCAGAGGGTCAATGTGATAATTTCGCCTGCAAAAAAGTTTCCTAACCCTTAAAATACTTTCCCCCAAATATTCTAGTAGGGGTATCATTTTATATTATAAATTTGGAACCTAGATATTTGGGGAAAGCGTTTATTTTTACTGAGGGTGCATGTTTTGAGAAATGTCACCCCCTGGTGGCCATTTCCCAGGCTACTTTAACACAGGCCTCAGTGTGAGATGTGGGCCAACAGATCCCAAATAGGTGGACCGAATCCATAAGAGCCACGTCTGTCATCTTTATTTCAGAATGAGGTTCAGGGCTGGTCTTTTGGCATTCCCACTCCCGGGGCCCCGTTACTCAGAGCCCTGCTACCTGGAACGCTGCTGCATTTGAGAATATGGTGGAATAAACAAACCTAGTTCTCACAATGAGATTACTGGTATTTAACAGGCTCAACAAATGTACGGAATCTCCAAAAGGGACGATAAGATCTCTCGACACCTTAATGTGACATGCTTCTGCTCTTCTCCTGGGGAGGGGGGGTGGTAGGACTGTCCAGTGCATACGCCTTATGCGGCTGCCGGCCTGACATTACACTGCAGGTGGTGGGACGCTGCCCCCTTCGTACCTCAACCATCACCACAAAGGACACACAGAGGTCTTCGTCACACCCCTCCTATCAGAGAATCATTGTGTTACGGCAGGCGATGATATGGTGCTGTGGATTATCATTGGGTCCTAAAGTGTGCTGTAGCAGAGAAAAGTACTGCAATCCTGCCTCTTCCACTCCATAGTTAAGTTCCTGCACTTAACATGACTTGAGGTTGTAATATTCACTAGGAAAGAATTCAATTGTGCAACCAAGGATCGTTTTGCCCCAGTGCACTAGTACATTGTCACTAATCCTCTGAGTCGCATGCAAGGTACAAGAGACAATTCAGGCTTGCACCAAAAAGTGCCAGAAAGCCATGCACCAAAAAAAAAAAAAATGTATATTGTTGATTATTCGTTTATGGTGGTTCAGTGATAATCCATACAACTAAGTATTCTATTCATAAAATACACACGGCTTTTCATAAAACACACCATGGTTCAGCTGTAGACAAACTGGTATTAAAACATGTATTGAACTTAAAGTAATTAACTCAAATGTGTGCAGTTCTTATAGCACACCTATTAGAAATGTAATGGTACGTAAACACATGTTACTTAAGTCAAGTATAATGATTTGGTACAATTAATTATATGAATTGGTATGAAAATGCAGTAAACCATAGATCTTCTCTATAGAAAAATTGTGAATGCACATTTAAACGTAATTAATCACCATGTACCTTAGTATAGACGCTGTTAATCTGAGATAAATACCTTCCACTAGAAGTCACTAAGCACTTTATAGCCGGTCAAATGGTCACTCGGACGAATGTGTGTCATATTTAAAATGTAAAAACCCTCTTCCATTTGTTGCAAGTACTCCTAGGTTAAAATTCAAGGCCCGGTTTTCATTAGAAGAAATACTTCCCAACAAAGGCCCCGCTGGAAGGGTTAGTTTACAGGAACCAAATGAATTTCTGATTGAGGATGTTTGTGTGTGCATATGTAGTTGTGCTAAAATGTCACTATATTCCTATTTTAGAGTGCAAATGTTACTTGGCAACAGTACATTTCTCAGTGTAGTCTATTGTGGGCCAGACAGCCAGTTTACAGCCACTAGTCCTTTCACGCCTGTTGTACCCTCTCCTAGATGCTCATCTGGTCTGCCTGTTGGGAGTCCTTCCTGCCTACACTTACTCGTGCTTGCTGTACCCTCTCCTAGATGCTCATCAGATCTGCCTGTTGGGAAATTGTGCTCCCGTCACTGTATAAACTCTGACCAACCAGTCAAGGTTTATTGCACTCCTATTGGTCTTCGTCCAGGCCATTATGGATGACCATTCTTTGACTTATGCAGATGTTTGCAAGATTGTCTGTGTTTGCTTGGATTATCTCAGCATTCAAGAATCTGCAGAGGGCGACGTAGCATACAAACTACAGAACTTCAGAAACAGCAATCTAACCCAATGTCCGAATCAGAGACCAAAATGGTAAGCCGAGATGGCAATCTCTTGCATGAAAACATGTTTCGTGTGGATTGCTTCATTGTGCAAGTAAAATATTTCGGACCTCTTACGCATGTTGATATTCAAATCTGTATCATTCGTTTCACACTTTATTGCAAACCATACTTATTCTACTTATTCCTTCACATGGAAATTTAAAACCTTCACCACTAAGGAATTTGTTTTTTTTGTAAAATTCTAATCATATGCAGGCCCACAATCAAGCAGTGGCTGGCTGCAAAAGAGAAATGTGGAAGAAGCTCCATCTACTGAAATTTTTTTAAACTAAAAGTCCTGCCCAACTAGTGGAAGAAAGAAGAATTCGCCAAGGGTATCGGAACTGGGTGAAACAATCCAAAGCTTCCTGTGAGCAATGGGACAGAGATGAAATGCTCCTTTGTTTAAAGGACAAAAATTCCCAAGCATTTTGGCAAATAATTAATAGCAGCGAAGCTCCCCAGTCCCTCCTCCAAATAAATGGTGTTTCCCAAGCAGACTGGGTCTCCCATTTTGGCCAGGCCTTTTCAGCTCCGGAGAACTCTAGTGGGGAAGGAGTACTGCCATTATGGGACTCCAGTGTGTTTTCAGTGACGCCATGATCCTAAAAGTTATAAATTCGATCAGTTCTTCAAGAGCACCGGGACCCAATGGATTGGCTAATCTTGAACTTAAGTCAGATAGGAAATCTTGGGCTAGGACACTCTGTCTTACTTAGAAATATACTTGCTACAGGAACATTTCCATCTACGTGGTCAACGTCCCATATTGTTCCAATATATAGAGCTAACCCGTCGAACTATCACCAACTTGCGCTGCTTGATGCAGATAGCAAAGTGTTTGCTTCAATTGTCCTTCACCATCTGGAGACATGGTTAGTTGAGAAAGTGAAAATCTCAAAGTGTCAAACTAGCTTTAGGCGAAATATGGGAACTTCACTCAATGGATTAGTGATTATCATGATCCAAGATCTTGCGCTAAATGGGAAATATACTGTGGTTTATGGTGCGTCTTGACTTAAAGGAATGGTCCGGTCAAAATGTTTTATTGCCCCTATGGGTCGGCCATGTGTTTTTAAGCCTAAATCGCTCGATTTTAGAAAAATTTCCTATGGACCTTACCTGAGTTTTCGTCCATTAAACGCACGCGAAAACAGGCATCAGGGAGCTGCCATTTTGTGATAATCCTATCATTTCCCCCATCGCCCTGGCTGACCTGCTTTTGCGGCACTAAATCATATCCCCCGCCCCTGAGCCTGTCATCAGCAGATGCGTACCGCCCATTTCACAACGCCAAAGCACGTCTCGTGTCAACATTCGCTGCGCTTCAGCTAATGACGTGTCGCCATGGAAATGGCAGGACACCTCTTTCCTCAATAAGTATAAACAGACCGTTTCACAACACACAGCAGCAGATTTCCTATTCCATTCCTCTCTCTGTGCTAATTTGAGTATTCTGTGACTCGTTTCTGTGCTCTGGTCAGCTACCTTCATTGCTTGTAGCCCGTGTGAACAGATACCAGTACCACCGCTATCAATTATTTTAGTTTGTGCAACACACAATGATACAATAATGCCCTACATGTACGAGCCCGAGTATACCGAGGAGAAACTACTGGAAAGGGAAACACGCGAAAACGATGGGGCTTCGGACAGCAGTTGGCAGGACGAATCAACGGATGAAGACACTGGACCTAGTCGCATGGACGGTGTTTCCACCTGGTGCACATGAAATCGGTGCGAGCTAATGCCGACCGAGGAGGAGAACTGCTGCTGCTGTGAAAACTCGGGATGCGTGGCCTACATTTCGGAAGGCGAGCCACGACCGCAATGCATCACCGAGCTGCCAGACTTCAGGGCAGCCTGCCTCACACGGTCCGTGTTGAGGATAATGATGGTGCTTATGCACGAACTTCGCGCAACTGTTCGTCCTCGTAATTCGAGTAACGAGTAAGTATAATCTGCTTGTGATGCCACTCCTATTTCATGGTCTTCTACTATATCCAAAATTACATCTACATATCATTGTAAAGTCGTTTAATAGTGTGCAGTGCCTAGATAGCATTTGTCCGAGCAGAATGCCATTAGTTACAAGAATTGTCATTGACAAACGTTTATTAAACTTATCTTGGTCATTTAAAAACAGTTTGTTTCATTCCTTTTCACAGGTGGTACAGGCTGGTGGAGTGGAAAGGGGGTACAAAAATGGATGCCCCGTGTCCTGCTCAGTGTTCCCATCTACGCGAATGTCATGCAAAGTTAACATCACATAAGGGCAATGGACGGGCACAAACAGCCAAGGTGCCAAACAGCATGTACACTTCAAAAGGTATCCCACGCCCAGGGGCCATCGCTCACATGGCCTCCTCAGACCCTGTGTCTCCAGGCAGGCCTCCCCTGAGGCAGGCCGCCCCCCTGCAATAAACATAATACCACGACATACACATGTCATTCATTCACAAACATACCCCTGTTTCTAATACTTTATAAACCACTTGATATGTCTCATGAGAACATCTTTGTGCTTTGCAAGTCAACTCCTGAACCTTCTACCTGAGAAGCACTGAGATCTATGCTAATCTGCTCGTCGCTGTGCTATCTGTGACCGCTTCGAGCAAACTCGTCAGTGTGCTACCTGTGGCCATCTACCTGTTCTCCTGCAACATACTGCTCGGCCTGCTGAATCCAACTGTTTGTTGGTCAAGGTAAGGCCATGTATCCTAGTCATATTTCGGTCATTTTTACATTTCAATCTATTTGCTATTACAGTACCCAATAGAGCTATGGTCATTGGTCTCATTGCTATTGACTTGAGTTTCAATTGTTATGCTATCAATAGATCTATTTATTTTCATCTGTGTCAATTGTCATCGAATTGCATCCTTCGGGGGCCCAGTCTATAATGTAAGCATGGTTCCTTTTCGTGCAAGGCAAAACAGAAATTTCTGTAACTTATGCAAATACTAAGCCACACATGATGAACTGGTATAGTTCCGGCGACCAAAACAAACCTTGCATTGAGCATGGTATGGTTCATTTACTTTATGACATTTTTATTCATCAAGGTTTTATAATAATCTTGATATTTACTTTTCAGAATTTTCAACAATGCCTGCCTCTTCGATTAGCGGTTGCCCTTCGAAGACCCATGCTAAATCTGAAGGCACTACAATGCATGTATTCCCGAAAACTGTTGATCGAATAAGAGAATGGGTCAGACATTGCGGATATCCACTGGATGAGCTGGAAAGTAGAGTCCAACAAGTCTTTGAGGACAAGAGGGGTGATCGATACCGCATCTGCAGCCAGCACTTTCCCTCGAACATGTACACCACATCTTGGGTAACAAAGAAGAACAAACGGCGATCGACACGAAAATTGCTCGCAAACGCTATTCCCACTCTATTCATCCACAATCCACCACTGGTGAGTCAAGTGTCAGTTTTTAGCTTTAGGCCTTGCGGTAGTGTGTAGGTAGCCGAATGGATTCATTGATATTTTAGGTGTTGTTTCCAATTTGTAATACTTTCGACATGGATATGAGTGTATAGCTTTTTGAATAATGACATTTATCAATATATTATTTTTAGATTTCATAACCCACAAACGAAATCTATATATGGGCACAGGGAACTGTGCTATATTGCGCATTACTCAAGTATTCTGTCTCCTTACATGGCAATTTTAAATATTGGCATTTCATTATCAAACAATAATTTACCTTTACAACTTCTTGACTATCCCTTGAATCTGAAGCAAGAACATTCTACTTCCGTCACGTACTCGCAGTTATCAACCACTTCTAGCGCGTATCAGGTAATCATACTTGGCTATTCCGCTACAGACTTGTTTTATGCATGTCAAGTAATAGTTTGTATGTATCGTGTGATTATTTTACCAATTGTTTGGTTAGTGCTTTCCAATTGATATACACCTTAGTTGTCGTCCCTTGGTGTTTGTTTTCAGTTATAATTAGTGTTATCCATACTAATGCAAGTACTGTCTTTCAGGGAGATGCTGAAGTGTCCACCACATTCACAACAGTAATACACTCAAATAATAGAATTAATGTTTTAATAGAACAGAAACAGCCGACACGTGTTTCGACACGCTGGTCGTTCTCAAGGCTGAGTAGTTTGTAGAACATAATATAACAACAACAAAAAAGAAAAAAGAAGGAATTACAAATCAGAATTGATACACACATTAACAATATCATCGCATACACAGAAAAATTAGCAATTGAATTTAGAACGAGACAGATATATCACAACATTTTGTATAATACAAAAAGAAAAAATATTTTTGTTGGCATACCGTGAACCAGGGTTGAAGAGTGGAGTACACGAGGTGGAAGCAGTTGCAAGAATTAAAAACAGATCAGAAATTATATGATGAGTATAGTCATTTTTGAAAATGTTAAGCCTGTGAGTACAATACTGGAATGGTGATCCTATTTAAGGTATATAGCAGTCAGAGTATGAAAAATATGCATATAGAACGGGACAGTTCCCTTGAATAGTGCGCAGAGACACCGGAGCCACCAGCCATGCACTGAAAACACCAATCACTCAATAATTGTATAGAGAAAATGCCTTAAGGTAACAAAAAGGTCATCAATGGCCCTTGAAAAAAGAAAATTCTGATAGAATAAGACTAGAGTCCAAACTGAACACATTAGTAAACAATCTAGGCTTACCGTACGAAGAATGAATATGTTGATAAATCAAGATGGGGTGATCCCTAAACCAAAATAACCATGGGTAAGTATGAAGGGAACACTCAGTAAGCGAAACCAATAATTGTGCAAAGAACCAACACTGCAGGTGGAAAATAACAGATTGCCATACCTCGAAAGAAGGAGGCGATGTGAAACTCAATCGAACATCGCATACAGAAGACAATCCCTGCCGTAATGGCCGCACATGTATATTACCTTCGAAACAAAAATTAACAGAACCGTAAGGATACTGGTTGTAAAGCAAAAATGCAATAATGCTGATGCGTGGCTAACAAAATACTTACTCGTAAATCGAGCGAACAGATAACACGGAAATCCCCGAAAGCAGCTGTCCGGGGGAAAGAAGGGCAAGAAATACGAGAACGCAGCCGACGTCACGGCGGTGACGTCGGCTGCGTCGCAAGGATCGGGCGTCGCGTGAATGACGTCAGATGTAAACACATAATGTGTGCTAGCGTACTCGGTGTTTACTGACTGGTAGAGCTGTTGTTGTACAAAAGTAAGACATATTAGTCAATATGGAAGAAAAACAACACAAGCTAGAGATATATGGTGCTGGTGCCGTCATGCAATGTTTAGTGGCTCCGGCGTAGTGCAACCCCATTCACCAGTTTGGGACATAGAGCTCAATATGAAATAAACAATAAAATGTTATAAAAAGACAGACATCTCATTATCAGTATTGAGACCCCGCGTGGTGCACCGTAATAGACAAATAAGTTTGGCCTCCATTTGGCGTAGTTTCAATTGAAGATTGCCACCCCTTTTCCCCCTATGTGCCTTCATCAAGCCAATAAAACGTAAATCTTCAATATTATCCAGCTGGTGCTCCAATTGCCAATGAGCAGCCAAAGGTGATTTAGGTTCAGACATCTTTAAACTGGACAGGTGTTCCCTAATTCGGATACGTAGTTGGCGAATAGTGCTGCCCACATACAGTTTCTCACAAATACAAACGATAGCATAAACTACATGAGTAGTTTTACAGTTGATGAAATCACGTATGTCAATTTGAGTTCCAAATTTGTCACAGAAAATTTTACATTTAGTGAAAGCCCAAGGACATTGATTACAATGGCCACATTTGTGAAAACCAACCGGCTGTTGTAGCCAAGTAGAAGTAGTTAGTTGTTTACTGAAAAAGGAAGGACTCACTAGATTTTTAATCGTGGGAGCTTTAGTGAAAGTAAACTTTGGTTTGGGTGTCAAGTAAGGCTGTAAATCTTTATCGAGTCTTAGAATGTGCCAATGTTTTGCAACCATTTTATACAAAAGAGAAGAATCATCCGTGAAAGGTGTAATTAGAGAAATAAAAGGGGGATGTTCTTTTGACCTGGTCACATTGGTCAGGAGGTCATGTTGGTCAATTAAGGTAAATTTCGTATATGCTTTATAAATAACAGTACTTTTATACCCTCGATTGAGGAATCGCTGATTGAGGATGTTACATTCTCTGTCAAAATCTCTTGGTAAAGAACAGTTGCGTCTGGCCCTATGAAATTCGCCCATTGGAATATTATTAATAGTGGCGCGTTGATGGTTGCTTTGAGCAGCCAAAATTGAGTTCACTTCAGTAGGTTTTCTGAAAGTACTAGTGCGTATATTATTATCTTCTAGAAAAATATGTAAATCAAGAAAGTCAATTTGGCATGAGTTACAGAGGCCAGTGAGGCTGATTCCAAATCCATTGGCGTTAGCATGGCATAGAAAAGCAGTAAAAGAGTCTACAGAACCCTTCCAAATCAGAAAAATGTCATCAATATAACGGCGCCACATCACAATATTTGGCACAAATTGCAATTGATTGAGTATATGCGTCTCTTCATAGAAGGCCATAAATAGGTTAGCCAAAGAGGGTGCAAACTTGGCACCCATGGCCACACCCCTCACCTGCAAATAGAATTGGTCATTGAAAGTGAACATATTGTTCGCAAGCACAAATTGCAAAAATTGTTTAAGCATAAGAACATGATCAGAATAGGAAGCTGAGGTGTTCCTGAAAACATAATCAATGGTCTGCAGAGCTAAATCATGACTGATATTAGTATATAGCGCCACAACATCAATTGTTGCCAACAAATACTCTGGTTCCCAAGTAATAGTTTGCAAGGATTGTAAAATGTGAGTACTATCACGAATATACGATGACATTTGTACAACAAAAGGTTTAAGAGCCTCATCCAAATATTTTGAAAGACCTTCAGTAGCCCAATCGATACCACTCATGATCGGACGTACCTCTGGTAAGGTATGAAAAGTTTTATGTATCTTAGGAAGGAAGTACATAGTCGGTGTGGTAGGGTCAGTATTGGATAAAAAATGTTTCTCATCATCAGTTAGAAAGCCTCTGCGATACCACATTTCAATTAATTCAAGAAGCTCTAAAACCACACGTTTGGTCGGGTTAGATTTGAGAACTTCATAGCAGCCAGGGGTATGTAAATGTTTACAACCCATAGAGATATAATCAGAGGTATTAAGAATAACAATATTACCCCCTTTATCTGCCTCTTTGATAACAATGGTGGGATCTTCTGCTAAGTGTTTTAAGGCTTTCCTTTGATTGGTAGTAAGGTTACTTTTCTTGTGTGGATTAGTCTGTTTGTCCAAATACGCATGAATATCTTGTGTAAGTGCCTGATTAAAGGTTTCAATGACATTGTCTGCAGAAAGTTGAGGGGTGAATTTAGACTTGGATTTAAGTTCTTTAAGATTCAAATGAAGTGTATTGATACTTAAATCTTGGGCGACATTGGGAGATTGCGAACAGACCTCATGGTCCAAGTTGACCAAAGTCTCAATAACATTTAGATCCCCAATGGTGAAGGAACTAGGGGGATCAGGTTTAGGCTTAGGATTGTACATTGTAACTTGAGTAGCAAAATATTTTTTAAGCTTTAGTTTTCTCAAGAATTTAAATAAGTCAATTTGAAAATTCACGAAATTAGTACCAATGCTGGGAGAAAAAGACAGACCTTTATTAAGTGCCGCGTTCTCATCATACGATAACGGGCGGTCAGACAAATTAATCACTAAGTCTGGATCATCTATAGAGCCAAACGTTTCTTTGAGCGCGTCAAGATCCCTGGACGAGTCATGTCCTCGTCCGAGCTTCCGCTTCCGCTGCCGTTTACCCCCCCTCCTGCCCCTGGTATGCTTGGCATGGTTGGAGTAAACACAGTTGGATTTTTGGTAAATCTGACCTGTTTGGTGTTGGCGAATCTGACATTGCCCTTTTTGTAGCGTCTGATTTCGCCCAAAAAAAGTTTCCCCTTTAAATTTAGGATTTGACCTGATTGGGCCTCATTAGCATCTGAGTCACTCGGTTCAAATTCTGAATCAGGATCAGAACTAACAGGGGTAGTGTTGGTCAAAGGTGATTTGGAGCTAGTATTGATGTTATCATACTTGGGTTGGAAAGTGTAAACTCTATCCTGACGGTAGTCTTTGTCGTCACGGAAATACTTTCTGAATTTACGTAATTTGATTTCATCTTGGTATTCAACCAAAATGTCGTGCATTTTCTCAAAGTTCTTTTGCTTGGTTTCTTCTGCATTGGGCATTTTGCTAATTTCCTCAATTTCTTGAATTTGAGAAAGAACTCGTTTATGCTCCCTAGTAGCATGTGAAATTAATAGTTCTAACATGCGTTTGGAACTTTGATTAAGATTTTCTACCCATTGCTCTGCTAGGTCCGCATCCTCTTCATGATCAAAGTTAGGGAATGTAAGAATCCGCAAACCTCTAGGAATAAGATTATTCTCAAAGTAATTAGTAAGGGACGCCTGTTCCCAATACTTATTAATTTCTTTTCTTGATAAACGTTCAAGTTTAATAAATTTTTGTTTAAGAGTTTCTGGTGTTGAGAAGTTACTCTTGAAAGCATTATCAGTACTGCCCCTCGGGGCAAATAATGCTGCCCTATCCTTGTCTCTGTTAGACATGTAATCAACCATCGTAACACAGTGAAAGTCAGCAAGCACGGACAGGCGATAAAATATAGTTAAAGACAAGCTGTGGGTTCGCAAAAACAGTCTGTGCGCTAGTTATCACTGATTAGAATAAGAGTTCCATCAAGGAATTATTTCTAGAATATCAGCAGCATTACCACCCACGCAGCCAGACCACCCTGGCTGGAAATGAAAATTGGTAGAAAATGAGGTGAGGTGGAGATGCGCTAGATATTGCAACAGTAATACACTCAAATAATAGAATTAATGTTTTAATAGAACAGAAACAGCCGACACGTGTTTCGACACGCTGGTCGTTCTCAAGGCTGAGTAGTTTGTAGAACATAATATAACAACAACAAAAAAGAAAAAAGAAGGAATTACAAATCAGAATTGATACACACATTAACAATATCATCGCATACACAGAAAAATTAGCAATTGAATTTAGAACGAGACAGATATATCACAACATTTTGTATAATACAAAAAGAAAAAATATTTTTGTTGGCATACCGTGAACCAGGGTTGAAGAGTGGAGTACACGAGGTGGAAGCAGTTGCAAGAATAAAAAACAGATCAGAAATTATATGATGAGTATAGTCATTTTTGAAAAAAACTCATGTAGTTTATGCTATCGTTTGTATTTGTGAGAAACTGTATGTGGGCAGCACTATTCGCCAACTACGTATCCGAATTAGGGAACACCTGTCCAGTTTAAAGATGTCTGAACCTAAATCACCTTTGGCTGCTCATTGGCAATTGGAGCACCAGCTGGATAATATTGAAGATTTACGTTTTATTGGCTTGATGAAGGCACATAGGGGGAAAAGGGGTGGCAATCTTCAATTGAAACTACGCCAAATGGAGGCCAAACTTATTTGTCTATTACGGTGCACCACGCGGGGTCTCAATACTGATAATGAGATGTCTGTCTTTTTATAACATTTTATTGTTTATTTCATATTGAGCTCTATGTCCCAAACTGGTGAATGGGGTTGCACTACGCCGGAGCCACTAAACATTGCATGACGGCACCAGCACCATATATCTCTAGCTTGTGTTGTTTTTCTTCCATATTGACTAATATGTCTTACTTTTGTACAACAACAACTCTACCAGTCAGTAAACACCGAGTACGCTAGCACACATTATGTGTTTACATCTGACGTCATTCACGCGACGCCCGATCCTTGCGACGCAGCCGACGTCACCGCCGTGACGTCGGCTGCGTTCTCGTATTTCTTGCCCTTCTTTCCCCCGGACAGCTGCTTTCGGGGATTTCCGTGTTATCTGTTCGCTCGATTTACGAGTAAGTATTTTGTAGCCACGCATCAGCATTATTGCATTTTTGCTTTACAACCAGTATCCTTACGGTTCTGTTAATTTTTGTTTCGAAGGTAATATACATGTGCGGCCATTACGGCAGGGATTGTCTTCTGTATGCGATGTTCGATTGAGTTTCACATCGCCTCCTTCTTTCGAGGTATGGCAATCTGTTATTTTCCACCTGCAGTGTTGGTTCTTTGCACAATTATTGGTTTCGCTTACTGAGTGTTCCCTTCATACTTACCCATGGTTATTTTGGTTTAGGGATCACCCCATCTTGATTTATCAACATATTCATTCTTCGTACGGTAAGCCTAGATTGTTTACTAATGTGTTCAGTTTGGACTCTAGTCTTATTCTATCAGAATTTTCTTTTTTCTAGGGCCATTGATGACCTTTTTGTTACCTTAAGGCATTTTCTCTATACAATTATTGAGTGATTGGTGTTTTCAGTGCATGGCTGGTGGCTCCGGTGTCTCTGCGCACTATTCAAGGGAACTGTCCCGTTCTATATGCATATTTTTCATACTCTGACTGCTATATACCTTAAATAGGATCACCATTCCAGTATTGTACTCACAGGCTTAACATTTTCAAAAATGACTATACTCATCATATAATTTCTGATCTGTTTTTAATTCTTGCAACTGCTTCCACCTCGTGTACTCCACTCTTCAACCCTGGTTCACGGTATGCCAACAAAAATATGTTTTCTTTTTGTATTATACAAAATGTTGTGATATATCTGTCTCGTTCTAAATTCAATTGCTAATTTTTCTGTGTATGCGATGATATTGTTAATGTGTGTATCAATTCTGATTTGTAATTCCTTCTTTTTTCTTTTTTGTTGTTGTTATATTATGTTCTACAAACTACTCAGCCTTGAGAACGACCAGCGTGTCGAAACACGTGTCGGCTGTTTCTGTTCTATTAAAACATTAATTCTATTATTTGAGTGTATTACTGTTGCAATATCTAGCGCATCTCCACCTCACCTCATTTTCTACCAATTTTCATTTCCAGCCAGGGTGGTCTGGCTGCGTGGGTGGTAATGCTGCTGATATTCTAGAAATAATTCCTTGATGGAACTCTTATTCTAATCAGTGATAACTAGCGCACAGACTGTTTTTGCGAACCCACAGCTTGTCTTTAACCACATTCACAACAGCCCTAGATGTTCTTCAGCAGCCCGAGGTATGGGTACTGACAGCTCAACTGACCGTGATCATCAGGACTGGAACACTTGTCGTTTGATTGTTCTACACCATGTTTCATTTGTGGTTAGCCGTTGATATGTACTTGTGTGGTCGACCCCAAGCGTGTGTTGTGTTTTCAATATTGTAATCCTTACTAATGCAAATACTATGTTTCAGGCAGTTGTTGAATCGTCAACCCACGCACTTGATGCGGAGCCTGACATTCAAGTAATTCCGGTGGAAGCGGGACCATGCGGTTACGAATCGGCGCAACAGCTTTCGGAAGTGCGCACCACATTGACAACAGCCCTAGATATTCTCCAGCAGCATGAGGTATGGATACTGACAGCTCCATCGAGCGTGATCATATAACGTGATTCCATTTGCTATACTTTCTTCCCTATTAACGCAAGTACTGTGTTTCAGGGAGATGATGGAGCTTCCACTACAATCACAAGATCCCATTTAGATGATGCAGATGTAAAGAAATCGGAGAAATAAGTCGATTAAGTCTTATCATTTTTAAATATTCCTTGATTCTTTTAGACAATACAACATTTGTGGTTATCTCTTTATATGTACCTGTGCCGTCGACCCCAAGTGTGTGTTATGTTTACGATATTGAAAACCATACTAACGCAAGTACTGTGTTTCAGGGAGTTGCTGATGCCTCCTCTTCAATACAATCATTCGTGGCAGTCCATGTAGAGCCAGAGGTATGGATACTGACATCTCCATCGAACTAGGTCATCAGAGCTCGAATACTTGTCGTTTGATTGTTCCACACAATGTTTAAATCGTGTTTGGCTATTGAGATGTACATGTGTGTTCGTCCTCACGTGCGTTTTACGCTAACAATATTTTGATACATAGTAATGAAAATACTATGTTTCAAGGAGTCGATGGAGCCTCATTCTGTGCTGTCTATGCGGATACAGAAAATATAGTCGTTGCAGCGCAAGAGGAAGGGGAGACATGCGGATACGTATCGGAGCAACAGCGTGCAGATGTTGAAGGTCGAGTCAAAAAAGTTGCAAAGAAAAGAAACAAAAATAAGGTTAGTTACAAACAGTTCATAACTTTAGTAATTGTTTTGTGCTGGGGACTATTTTATGTTTTTTTCCAGTCAATTGTACTATACTTTATCTTGTGTTTAAACTGAACATCCCTTTTCCAGTCTGTCCTCTAGTTACCCGTGGGTCTACAAACCATACATACACAGACAGTGAAGCGAATGAGAGATATTGCTTGCCAGACCATTTCCACTATGGAGGAACTATTAATTCAGACGCGGCATGTTGAGACTCGGGATGCTCATGTCCAATGGCCAGAAGATGAAATGAATGTGTCCGGAGAATCCAGCAAAGTTCTATTGGACCATTGCTACAGTATGACCGCACCGCCGCAACAACATGATACTGGATGTATTGAAGATAGCTCTGAAGTAGTCGCAGATCAATTCACACAATCTACACCCGCCAAAAAACTGCCACCAAAAAAGCTGTCGATATTGTTGTGTTCTCCCATCAATGTTGAGGTAGCAGATGTTGAAATGACAGAGAATGAACCAGCAGCAGCATTCACCGACGCATCAGAACTTGATAGCAGCGATATTTCTTTCAAATGTGGTGATATATCCTCAACTTCACAGGCCGAAACTTTGACGCAGGATGACAGTCTAATGAAAGAGGGCAAATAGTATTCAACAGTTGTTTGATGGATATTATAAGTATGCTGAAATGTGGGCATTCTGTCAGAGGGAAAGTATGTGGGAAGCCATTGATTCATGTGACTCGTCAAAAACAAGGCAGTATCGTCACAATACATGCCGTCTGTAGATTACATCATACGTTCTCATGGTCTGCACAACTGATGCTGGGGAAACTGCCAGCAGGCAATCTACTGTGTGCAGCTGCATCACTTTTTAGTGGCTCCAGTTTTAGAAAGTAAGAGTCTTTCTTTGAGTTTGTGGGACTCCATTTCATTTAAAAAACGCAGTACTACAAATACCAACATGATTATCTGTTTCCGGCCATTAGTGATGCTTGGAAACTTGAACAATTGTCTCTAGCAAGTACATTCGAAGGCAAATGATTCAGGCTAGCTGGCGATGGACAGTGCGACAGCCCTGGATTTTCTGCCAAGTACTGCACCTACCACTTTCAGGACATGGATAATAAGAAAATTGTGAGTTTGGTGGTCGTGCAGGTAACACAATGTACATCCTCAGTGGCCATGGAGAAACTAGGATTTATAAAATCAGTGGAATATCTACAATCGAGGGGAACGCACATCGACCTCATAGCCACAGACAGACACGTTTCAATTACCAAGACAATGAGAGAGCAGTTCCCACATATTAAACATCAATTTGAAGTATGGCATCTTGCTAAATCAATCAATAAGAAAATCTCGGCTGCAGGGGAAAAAAAAAGGTTTGGAAAGTATTTCAGAGTGGTCCCAGTCTATCAGCAACCATCTTTGGTGGAGCTCCAAAACTTGTGAAGGGTCAGTGGATATACTACTTGAAAAATGGCGGTCACTGATGCACCACTGTACCAACGTGCACCGCTGGTCAGAAAACCTACATTTCCACCAATGTGAACATGGCCCTTTATTCCCAGTGGAGGCACGGAAGAAGAAGTGGTTGAATCCATCTTCACCGACAAACAAAGCCATTGAGAAGATTGTTTTCGATAAAACTCTATCAAGAGATTTGAGGGGACTGACAGAATTCTGTCACACAGGAGGTTTGGAGGTGTTCCACAATATATGCCTAAAGTACAGGCCAAAGCGCTTGCATTTCAGCATACAGGGCATGAGACATAGGACTCTACTTGCCGTCTTGGCCCATAACGAGAATCTCGGCCATGAACAATCTAGGACTAAGGGTAATGTAAGGATGCCTCGCTACACTAAGGCCTTTTCAAAAAGAAGTAAGCAATGGGTGATCAAACCAGTCTATGAGGAAATGGAGTTCGACTTTGTCAAAAGCCTTATTGTTGCTGTATTAGAGAAGCACAGATATGGAATTTTGAACGTTTCTGTGCAGAGCACTGATCCATTGCCACCCAACATTGCCACTGTGCCATGTCCACCCAAAGGAGAGCTGGTTGTGAAGTACAAATGCCGGTTTAAATAATTGTAATACGATTGTCTTTTTGTAAATAAATTTTATTGTACAGTGTGCATACAAAGTACGCTAACCCTAACCCCTACCTTCACCATCCTGGGTGCCGAACTACCTGGGTGTCATCTTTGAATTCTCTCTCTATTCACCTCATATTGCTGACCTTGTCTATATGTGTATGTATATATTTTTGTTGATGTAACTAATTTTCGCAATCTCTTATAAATGCTGGGCACTGTTAACCAAGGGGAGGCTTGCGTATTGCAAATAATAAAAAACAAACAAACAATAAATCTCACTTTCAACTCAACTCCTCGGGTACTTTATACTTTCCCTGACCTTCCCCAAAAATTAAAAGTCTCAATAGTTATGGTTCTTTGGGGCTTCAACGCTCGCAGACAATGAGGACAAAATTGGGGCCTTAGAACGCACCAAGCGAGCCGTTGCAGATGGGAGAGAAGCCAGTTTGCATTTGCACATTGAGGCGCACTACATAGATGGATTCGAAACTTCAAGTTCTCACAGATGGCTTTACTACGGATGTTGCAAAGAAAGAATGTATGCTCATTTCTAGTGAAGGTCAGCGGCTTTGATTTTCAGCTCGCGCCATGAAGAGGCCCACAACTCGCACTGGCAGTATAAGGTTCTATTGTTTTTTGACCTTGAGAGACAGGGACCATGCAGAAAGAACTTCATTTGAAGGGGGGTTTGAGGGGTGCAATAACGTAAGAGACGATAAGGCAGAAAATTCTTATGAGTTTCATGTTAGTTCAGTATACGAAAAATCGTTGTCAAGAGCACAGTGGGATTTACGGAATGCATTACGCAGAGACACAATGGAAATTGCAAATATAATGTAAGTAACTCTTTAGACGCTTTTATACCAGAATGAAGAATTAATGAATGGATGCATGAATAAATGAATGAAGAGCTTTGAAAAGGTTTGTGGGATCGTCCTTGTAGCGGGCACATGGGCATGCAGGTCCACATTCCACACGCATGTAGACAAAAAGTCGTTTCTCATTGTGTACTAAACTCGATTTATTTAGTTAGTTTTCGCATTGATTTTAGAGCCGAACATACTCCATTGCACTATCCTTGAAAGCAAATAGTTTCAGCTCGGCCGTAATAAATAAAATGAATAATAGTAATAAAGATCGGCTGGCGAGACTAATTATACATTTTATGTTTTCAAAATAGGTATATCCTTCCCTTTTGCCCCTGCCACCAGTTTCAGACACCGGCAGATGGTTTCTTCAGCGCCGCATGCAGCTTAATGTAAACAACTGCACCATTCTGATGATCTTAAGGGACGATTGCCAAGGGCCCATATGCCCTTATGCGGTACTAGCGGCTAGAAGCAACATATCAACCTTTACGCTGGCCTAGTGCCTACTTGATGGAACAGCCTTGCGGTTCAACGTGCGACAAAAGTGCTTCTTTGAACGAAAACCAACACCCTGTGTACCATAAAGGAACAGCGCGTGACTCACAATAAAATTTTACGGATTTGCGGATAGAGATAAAAGAAAATAAATGACTTTCAAAGTTCATATGGCAATTGCAGAATATTCTATAAACATTTAATGTCAAATAAATGTACTTTACCAAATTTACCGTGTTGCTATTTGATTTTAAAGTACAGTTTCATATTCCGAATTGTGGCTGGCTGATCTGTGTTGGTTTTCGGGTTCTGTGTGAAGTCGCGTAGAAGACGACTGGGCGCGTTTGCCTACGCACCACAGTAACGTCACGGAGAGAGGCGGGGAATATGAATGTTTTGATAATGTCAGGCTCAGGGGCGGGGATATGATTTAGTGCCGCAAAAGCAGGTCAGCCAGGGCGATGGGGGAAATGATAGGATTATCACAAAATGGCAGCTCCCTGGTGCCTGTTTTCGCGTGCGTTTAATGGACGAAAACTCGGGTAAGGTCCATAGGAAATTTTTCTAAAATCGAGCGACTTAGGCTTAAAAACACATGGCCGACCCGTAGGGGCAATAAAAAATTTTGACCAACTATTCCTTTAACGGCAGCTTTCGATGCACTCGATCAAAGAGCTACTTTGAAAGAAATTGGCAAGTTGGGGAATCCTGACTGGCATTCTTAACTTGCTAATTGCTCTCCACCATAAAACCACTATAACAGTCTGAATGAACAACCATGGAGCGTTATCAAGAAAGTTCCCCACTGCAAGAGGAGTGAGACAAGGCTGCACTGTGTCTGTTCAATCTGTACTTGGTGGATATTATGGAAACTCTAAAGGATGCTTCACTAATGGTGCCAAAAGGTCTGAATCTCCCTCTCCAATGGCTCTCCTATGCTGACGACTTCTTATTTGACGACACTAAAATAGGCCTACAGCGGTTGATTTCTTCATTTGTAGCCCATAGGAGTATTCATGGGCTCTCTGTTAATCCTGCCAAATCCAAGATAATTATATCCTCTAATAACAGGAAGCATGGTACATAGGTACAACACTGATTCAATGTACAAAAACATTAGTTTATTTGGAATTCCCAGTGTTCGCAAGACCAACTTTTCGCAACAGCCGGTTGTGGTTCAACAATCTAACCTTAAAAGCAATCACCCAAATGAAAATGATAGAAGTGAAATTTGGTACATTTTCCCTTAAACCCGTAATCCGATACTACAAAGCAAAAATTGTACCTAAATTACTGTATGGCATTGAGACCCACCCGTTTTTGCTTCTAAACTATCTGCATACTTATTTTATTATATTCTTTAATGTGATTTAGTTTAAGAAACTCAAACTTTACACATATCGTACAAATAAACACATATACAGAAAAAGAAAAAGCTACAATAATGTAATATACATAAAATCGTAATCAGTACAAATACTAATTAAAATAAAAAATATACCTAAAACATACAATAGTACTTCTCAAGATCACTTTCATCTAGTTCTCTTGATATAAGGATCATTAATCCCGTTACGTTCTGCATGCTTTACATACATTTTAAAGCTTTCCTAACAGGGTTTATAGGTTAATTGTAGGTTACAATTATGCCAACAGTTGCCCCCAAGGCAAGATCTTGTCATCTTCACATAACAACTCTCATAATTCTCAAATCATGGGGCCCAATCTGGTTTCAATTTTTTACCATATATTATAGAGGGCAATGAACAGATGCATATTCAAGGTGTTGGTGCAATATAGCCAGAAGGTCAACTCACCAATGGTTTCTAGATTGTGTACATATTTACCAATATGCGACTGGATTATGCCAGTCATTGTTTGGCATTCAGTTAATAGATGTTTAGCTGTTTCCAGCGTTTCAAAAGGCGACAGACTCGTTTTTTAATTGGAATATCTTCTCTACTCCCCAAAATCATCCTAGTAGGTAATTGTTCCATTCTAAGTAGGATGATAAAGTGTCTGAGCCTTTTAGCAGGACAGAGATTCAAATATGCCTGTGGCTTCATAAAGGTGTATTGCCTATATATGACAAAGTGGTAGCTCTTTAGCTTGCTCAAATGCGCAAAGTTCTCTAACCAGTCCCATAGGTCCACACGTTTCCCAAGCGCATTCTGAACTTCCTTTGAGTAGGTAGCTCCTCTATGGGTTCAGCCTATGTCAGCCAGGTACTTTGTCATTGATTTAAATATGGACAGGTAGAATGTTTTTTGATCAATTCCTGGTGTACCACCATCAATAATGGGTTGGTACTACTCCTGATAATCCTTAGGAAAAAGCCGGCCCTCTTATTTAGCACTATCACTTTTATGGCTGGAAGTCCTAGTTCTAACCTTATAAGGGCCATTGGGACCCCTGGGGGTAGCCCCAGTATCCGGGGCCAAAATTTCCCTTCAATCACCTTAAGCCAAGCTAGGTCAAAAGAAAAAAGGGCCTCAAAACCATATGTGATCATAGGGATAAACACTTGGATATAGAGATGTCGTGTCTCCCAAAGCGTAAAGCCACCCTGTTTAGTCGTGAAGCTAGAGATTAAAGCAGTAACTTGCGCTGCTCTATTTTTGCGTATTTGTCTGCAAGCGCAACAGTCGCCATTAGGCTCAGTCTCAACTCAAGGCGCATATGATATATTTATTTTACCCACCATCAGGTTAACACAGGAAGCTCTTTTACCAGTGAATCTCAGCACTTTGGTCTTATTTAAATTAATAGTGAGGCCATTTTTGCTAGCATATACCCATAAAGCGGTCGCAGATCGTCTGAGTCCACTTCTGGTATTATCCAATATTACCAGGTCATCAGCGTATGCTAGCACAGCACAGGGGGCTTTGCCAATTTGAGGTGGACAGTTATATGCTTCTGCTATTGCTGCTGGTATGTCATGCACATACAAATTATAGATAGGTGGTGCTGTGACACACCCCTGCTTAACACCCCTGTTTTGTGTCACCATTTCAGCCATGTTAAGTCTGCCAGGAGTGGTTGTACGAAACTAACTGGGCATTTCCTCCCTACAATCACATGCTTATTAAAAAATTCTTTCCATCCTGAAGAAAATGTTGGTTCCAACTCTCTTTGAAGATTGTAATCATCTTTACACATTGCAGGTGGGTGAACATATGAGAGCGATAAAGACTCTCTGCTCCACGATACTGGGACATTTCGTTTGTACGGTCCAAGATCTGACCGACTCTTCCGAGAGGGTGAAAAGGCTACTTTATGAACATGATTGGATATGACCTACTGATCAACTTCATTTCTACCCCTCTCTTCTACATTTAAGTGCAGATTATAAAAGGAAAGGAATTCTAGCCCCATTTCTCAGTAACTAACCCGATAAGGGGACACAAATACATTTTACTCGTTTTCGTTGCAATTATTAAAATCCAAGCAAATTCTGATCAGATATGGCAAGATTTCAGCAACTGATTTTTCTTGTAGGTTCTGTAATAATTTAGACATCATTGAATCCACAAAACACTCGGTGCTAGGTTATCCCGAGCTGAAGGCTGTTAGAGAACTCTACCTAAATAAACTGTACCGCTCTTGGACACTAGCAAACGGAGATGAAATCTGGAAAATATGCTTAGCAGATTGAACTACAGCATTATTCGAGCGCTGTGTTCAGATGAGATATCTATGAGTTGAACGCATCTAACTGGTAATTTTGTAAAAACGTATAAAGAACTGAATATGGAAGTCAAGAAATCAAATGCAATCTCTATTTTTTACTTTATGTTGAGATAAGATGAATAAGTCTGTATTTTAAAAGAATCTTGTTTTATAGTTGCTGTTCTTTATTAATATATGTATTTTAGAATTCTGATAGATTGTTGACCTTTGAAATTTTAAAATGTTTTCTTTTTTCTTTATTTGTTTTGATTGTTTTCTTCTTTATATGCATGTGATCTGTGTAATCATGTTTTTAATGCTACAATGATGTAATGTTTACGTTTGTTTTATTAAAGGTTGAGGTTTTTCTCAGCCACAAAATAAAAACATTTCAAATAAATTCCATTTTACAATTGGCCACATTAAAATGATTAAATGTACTACTTTTCTCGAATTGTATTAAAAATATAGTATTTTAGTTAATAGGGCAAACAGGCTTCCAAAACAGAATAAAATGCTCCATGGCATGTTTATCCATTCTAATGGCTAGACAAACTCAACCTTTCAATGTTTCAGTGTGGGTCGTTTGACATTGTGATGCTAGTCCAACCCCAACAGGTCACGGATATGCATTGGACTAGTCCTATCTCGATGGTGACAGCAGATACCGGTCTTATATTTCCTAAGAATGCATTGTAAATGCAGGTTTATTTAAATGATTATATGTGGATTCGTTGAGTGGGCATTCATGAAAAAAAGAGCTGCCATTTGTCTAGAGACCCAAAGTTCTTTGTAATCCCACCCAATGATCATGAGTTGTCTCACCTTTCCTTGAAAAAAATTGTGTTTTAGTCTTTGCATGCCATTTTACACCTGAGCTAGTGACATGTATAAATGTATCCTCAATGCCCATTCTGTCAGGATGAGGGTCCAGACCCGGTCAAGCGGAGCAGTGACATCTCCCAACCTAGGATAGGGGGCCTACCAGGACATTGCCAGTGCCGGCCCTACCCCTATCGGTGGAGGATGGGCACAGAGAGGGACGCCAGCCCCAGTCTCCCCAGAATGCATGGACATGCATAGAAGCATGGGTGCTACTTTACCAACCACACACCAAATCAGCCTCCTTCTAGTGCGGTTTCTTGTGTTTTGTATTTTGGAATCAAACCTCCCAGAAACCCCCAGACAGCAACCGAGGAAAGTCATTGCAGAGCCGCAGACACAAACTGGACATCACAACCTGAGAAGCCCAGAAAGTTCAACTTCCGAGATGAACAACACATAACCTCACTACAAGAGATTGACGCCACGTGTGCAGGGACAGGAAATCTTATGGGTAAACAAAGTCGGAAACAGCAAGAACAAACTGTTTGCACGCCAAGCAGCATTGCTCACTCCAGAGACCAAAAAGGGTTCTATGTGATAATGTTGCGGCCGAAAATGCTGGCAGAAATTGCAGCGATTTTAACGGCATTTGTCCATACATTTATATGCAGGGGTAGACCCCCCCTGTCCCTCATTATCCCCTTCAAATATATATAACCATAACCCACCCCCCAAATATAAATGCGTCAGAAAATGCATTTTTATAAATCGGCTTTTTCTGCTGCAGCTTTTTTGCTGCAATATTATCATTGGATACGACAACAAGGGGCTGTGGCCAAGCAATCCTTTTGAAACTTCTCGGATCCAGTCTAAACCCCAGGTGGAAAATCTAGCACCGGACAGCTGATGGGGAAAGCTCATAAATAGGAACCAGGGGAGCAATGGAACGGGATTGATTGACTGGGCTATAAAACAAAATCAGCCATACCAGACCAAATTGAAGGGTGTTCGGGTAAGGTCATGAGCAGAGTTTGAGGACCAAAAGAACGTACAGTGAAGAAGAATGGTGGAGAGACTGTGGCAGTGTTTTGATAGAGTGAAGGCAAGGCTTTGTTTATGAGAAAGAGACACAGGGTGGTACCAATTGGGATAATGTTGTGTGGAGTCGTTTGTGGATGTGACGGAGTGCATGGTAAGAGGAGAGGGAGAGTAGAATATAAGAGTGTATTGGGTATTTGGAAAAGAGTGAGAATGAGAGTAAGTCAGGAGGGTAGTGGGAGTGTAGAGATAGTGGCAGTGTTGGAACGGGAGGAGGTTGGAGGGTACAGAGCGAGAGAGTTGTAAGGAGTGGGGTAAAATCAGGACACGGAGCAAGAGAAGTATAGTAGGTGGAGGGAGAGTGGAATGAGTAGCAAGGAGGGTGGTGAGATTAGGAGAGAGAGAGAGAGAGAGAGAAAGGGAGAAAGAGAGAGAGAGAGAGAGAGAGATATCTCAGTAAGATTCAAGGGAGGAGTGTGGATGAAGAGAGACCCCACAAGGAGAGGATGACGGTGAGAGGGAGAGGGAGAGAGAGAGAGAGAGAGAGAGACCGAGACAGAGAGAGAACCTCGAGTAGTGAAAGCTTAGAGAACTGAACATCGAGCAAGGGGAGAATCAGAAAAACAGACACCCTTAGAAATTCCCAGATGCAGATAGTTTAGGCCACATCCTTTAGGACTTCCCTTATAAGTAGGCTTAGGCGAGACAGTAGGGGTCACCAATTCATATCTATAACCTCTCCAAGATCAAGAGAAACTAGAACGCCTGGGTTAGGCTCTAGGGATTCTACCTGCAGGGTGAGGGAAGATGTAGTGATCCTCTTAGTGTGGCCATCAATAAGATTTCCAAAACAGACAGAGCGCTTCAGGTCACTTACAATCTATAAACTCAGCGGATCAGACGTGCACCTCTGTTCCCATCGTCACTCACAGGACTTCTGCTGTTGTGGCTACTCGTGACCCAGTAAACTGCTTTGCTAAGTCTGCCTTTGTCCACGCTACTTCACTTGGAGCTTCCCATGCTCCTGGGGCTCTCTGGTGCTCGCCAGCCACTGGAGACAGCCTCAAGGCCCTCGGGTGCACGCCAGCCACCTGTTGCGGCCTCCTGCATACTTCCCATTGAGCAGCCTCTGCAAACCAGGTCACATGGGGGAAAGCTTTCCTCCTGCATGCTTCATGGTGGGCAACCTCTGCACTTCAGATTTCTGGGGGCACAGCCCCTCTCAGGGGCATAGACTCTCAGGTCTCAGGAGGATAGCTCAGGGGCAACTTATTTGCCTTGGAAGCAAGACAATGAGCAACATAGGTTCGATCCCGGGGTCCGCGATTAGACACCTCTGGGTATTAAGAATGTTATAAATAACCTATAATGTCGTATCATATTAGGACCAGCAGTTGATATATGCCCAACAATGGTCCCCGCGTCTTCGCTCTCCTCCAGCGTCTGCCTTAACTGCCAGCACAGACCACACCGCTTCTGACTTCTACTCTCCACTAGCAACGCCAACCCTATGACCTGCACTCGAGGGGGCATTTTAAGCCTCTCAGTCTCCCTCAAGTGTGGGTCAACTGTACTAATGAACTGACCATTAGTAACTGAACATTAGAACTGACCAAAACAACTAGTCATGATCAAAACTCTTATGACACAGCTTGCGACTTTGAACATTTTTGGGGTGTGGGCTGAAACTGCTCCCAGCCGAATACAAGTTTCAAATGTATTCAGAACTATTTCAAGCTGAACATAATGCAAAGTTATACAAACTAATATAACTAATGCCTCTTACTTTTCCTTTAACAGTATTTCACCACAGTTAAATGCAATCCACATTATTTTAGTCACATTTCAACTGAAAGCAAATAATATATTATTTTATAACTCACAAGTGCATTTCTCTCTGTAATCGACAAGGAGGAAATCCTGGGATTGTTCATGTAGGTTTCAGAGCTTCACAATAAATGTTCTGGAGCCCGGGTTGAGTTATTTTGCTTGTAATGGCATTCAAAATGCTTGACACAAAATGCATAACACCTTTGGATGTGACCATGTTCCTATTCCAACAGGGATACTTCTTGTGCTACTAGTGCTGTCTTTTGATGAAGCAAATGGTGGATAGAAATGTATTTTTATTTAACATGACAATTTCCTTTAGCACCTCTAGCATTATATTGAGGCAATCGGATATTGTATTCATCATAGGTGCAGTCCATTACAGAATGCAAGACCTATTCTCTTTTGTATTCAAGCAGTATTTCCCCCTTTAGTTTCCAACAGGTGTCACATTAAAAGAAGCAGTGCAGTTTTTCAGGATCAGAAATATTGCTTTAGGAAGTTAGGCTTTAGATTCCATGTATTGCCACAATATCACTAAGAAAAAGAGAACATGCGTGAAGGAGGATGTAAAGGAAAGAAAAGAAAAAGGTCCTCTGGGGACTAACCCAAGTAAAATAAGCTATAGTGTCCATGTGAAGTATCGGTGAACACTATAGAAAACACCAACCATCCTGACACCATAAATAAAAGGGATAAACTTGAATATCCTAATTGAATCGTTTTTTTTACAAATTGTGACAATATTTTCAAAGAATTTAAAACACCGGAGGCCCTAGTGGCTAGCTTCATGGAGGCAATTTTAATGACAAAGCATCTTCTTGACTCATAGCATCATTGAATCATGGTTTGAGTACCACTGTGCCAACAAGGGTTTGTTTACCCTTTTCTTGGTCAGACAACTGAGCTCCTCCTTCAGCGGAATGCGGTCAGGTCCCACTGTGTCTGCCCATGCCTGAGGAACTGCTCTTTCTGCGGTATCAGATCACCATGATGCTATTGCCCTTCACAGCTTTGCTTTCTCTGTGCTTTTTGGGTCACCCTACATTGCTGGCACGGCTCTTGTCTCCTGTTCCCTAGTCTCTCCAGGCCTCATGTCTTCTCAGGGGTTCAGACATCCTTCCCATTCCCATGGTATCCTGGGTTGGGTAATCATAGCTGCCTAGAACCATTGTGTGCGGGTACTTGGCAGCTTTTAGCTTTTGCTCACACCATGTTGCATTAGCTCCACAATAAGCAAAAATGAAAACTTTTAAGTATGGGGAGAAGAGGATGACATTTGTGGAGGGATATAGAATAACAAATCACAGTTATTTGTTCCTTCTCCACAAGGACAAATACTTCCCCTGTGAGGCTAGGGAGGTGCGCCCACTCCGCAAGACCCTCCATAGGGATCGGGGCAACCTATTATAATGGATGTACATGATTATTTCGAATCCTCCGCAGGGTCCTTTTCTTTTTTCTTTTATAAACTGTTTGTCCCCCGCTGTCCTTTTAATGGACAGCCCTGCAACCCCCGAAGTACCATATTTTCAATCAACGGGAGCATGGAACACCCCTGCAACCCAAGCCCTCCGTGATCGACAATATGGTTATACAGTCATTTTTCCAATGCCGAATTGAGCATTTTTGGACAGTTATTTTTTTATTACTTTTTCTACGGCTTTCATTGTAACAACTAATGTGCCATCTTTTCATTTGGCTGAAGATTATGCAAAAAGAAACCCATGTGGAAAAGAAAAGGAAGATATCTCTTTAACAAGAGATGTGTATTTAACTGGGACAAGTCAGAGGAGAAGAGGATGAGAGTGGTGTGCACAGGGGAAGCCCCCTTGGCACTATCACGCCTTGTGGAGGTTGAGCCGAGGTGAGTCATGGAGCCTGCAACTTTCAAGGCAGAGAATGGCAGTATGAAACGCTGAAGGCCCGTTGTATGCATATGCGAGGAAAGCATTGCGAACAGGAAAGAAGGAACAAGGTATCTGGTGGTGGCGTGACCACAAGTGTAGCATGGTGGCCAGGACGCCCCAATAAAGATGCAGAGATCATCATTGCTGTAAGTGTCAATAGCTTCCGATCATCCATGCAAGTTTACGGCAGCGACCCGATGAGCAACCAAGAACAAAAAGCAGACGACCGAGGAGAGTGAGAAAAAACATACCCGAGAGAGAGCTGAGCCCCGACACCTTCCCCTGCATACAGAGAGGTATCGGGGGGAAACAGGAGAAACAGGAAGCTGCCAGGGAACCATTATCGATCTGAAGAAACTCATCCCTGTTCTAAGGATGAAAAATTAAAGATAAGATTGGGTAATTGGAATTGTAAAAAGAGGATAAAACAAGTATCAAATAACCTGGTTGGGGGAAGATGGTTATTTTAAGCTCCTCTTAACTTTATTGCCCTTCCCAATGATTTTAGGAATTTTATTATTTAACCTTCCAAACTGGGTCAGTTTCCTTTTTTGATTGGCTTTGGGGCTGATCGCTTATGTGTGTGGCACATATGTCTGCTAGCAGGGATGATCAAGGAACTTGCCATGATGCCCAGAGATCCGGTGGGGGGGTTGGTGGGGGGGCGTTCCTGAGGTTTCTTGATTCAAGTGGTGTTACACTGAGATTATCAGATATTCCAATAATTGGCTGCTGTGTAATGAGAACTGTGATTGTTTCCCACAATTAGCAGGGTTATAATGCCATTTCAACAGGTGTTGGAAGCTTTTCCTCAATAACTTCCAGTGCCACCCTACATTTAACAGGCCTACACTAGACTGTCCACTCATCAAAGCACAGAATCTGAACTTGTTGATTTGTACCACCGAGCCACAAACCTGTAAATAGTAGTCTTTTAGTTGGCAGGATTGCAGTGCCTAAGGCAATCACTGTGGTAGTAACATTCCATTTAGTAGCAAGGGCTCCCACGATTTGCCTTTCACTAGTTGAAGTGGGTGTCAGTTGTTCTTGTTATGGTTACTGAATGCACATTAGATGCACAACTCAGGACTCCACACAACACACAGCAGCACCTAGATCTACATTAGTCCTTGCCACAGTCTACATAGAGAATGGTTTGCCCCAGGTGGACACATGTTATTGTTTAGCTAAATACTGCTTTTTAATTTCTTGCTAGTCGCTTCTGACACTACACAATCTGACAGAAAATGCTGCTTTTTCTCTAAAATTGAAGTAAGTGAATGTGATCTTACCATGTAAGTCTAGCTCAAGTCACATATGCTCACACAATCCTAGCCTGCACATTTAGGTGAAAGTGTTTTTTCTTTTGTAAAATGAATTAAAGAATTGTGTTCCTTATCAGTGTCACTATAGCTCATGTAGTCTTGCCCAACCCTTGACTATTGCCTGCTACGTCTGAAACCACATGGCTTTCTGTAGGAAATTAATTATATCTATTCTCTCACAGTTACAAGTTAGCGAAAAAACGCTTTTGAAGCAACTGTTGGGTTTGCCACAATCTGCTGTCAACTTTGCTGTTCATCAGAAATGAGGGCTGAAATATTTGGAGGCTTTTTGTTTATGGTTACAAATTTAAGTCGCTCTCTCTTACAACAAATTATTTCTTGGTTGTTGAATTCTGAAATAAATACATTTGCTATTTCTTGGTTTGCCTAAGTCAAGCAGTTGGCAAGCAAATCACCAACATTTTTTGTTGTCCTCGAATACTGCCCAAAACTATTTTTTATCGCAATCACGGTTTCGGGCGGGCCAGTGAAATTGGTCTCCACAACCTCTTAGATTTGCTTTTTTTTGCCCAATGTATGACCGTGTCCTTAAACGCACCATAGTACCTTTATTTCCCAATTTTTACTTTCATGAGTGCAGGCCTGAAATACTTCTTCTTGCTGATACGCTTGTGATTTCCTTGACGTTGCTGAATTATCTGAGATCAGCATTAGCAAGAAGGAGAATGCATCTAATGAATTCGTAAATGTATGTTTTATATGGCAGTGCTTTTTGATCCTTTTAGCTTGAAGTTGCTTGGATGTTTTTGATAGGATCTGCAATTATCTTTTAAAAGATTGTGATATTGATTTTATTGTATATATTGATGATTATATGGCCTTTTTTAAACCAAACTAAATTGTGTATGACTGACTATTAACCTAATGTCTCTCTCAATTGGCTTCTCCAAAAGGTGTTTCCAATATTTGCTTAAGTTGTTCTTTTTGAAGTTCTCGTCATAACACAAAAATATGTATTTTTTTAATGGTATTTATATAGTGCCTTTATCTAAGGCTCTGTTCAAAATAAAACCGTACAAACTTCTATTCATAATAGCAATTAATGCATGAAGAAGAATGAAAAAACATGACAGACATCAATTAAGAAAACACACAATCAGGAAAGTCAGACTGCCAGAGATGTTGTTTAAAATGTTTTTTTTAAAGTGCAAGATCAGAACAAGATTGAATTTCAAGAGGAAGGGAATTCCATTATTTCGCGGAAATTAATTGAAAGAAGGTACTATAAGGTCCAGCCCTAGTAATACACTGCATCATCCAGCCACCTCTCTCTTCTAACTGACCATATTATCCATAGTACAGATAGGTTGATGCAGTGGAACCCCATACTTCCCATAGTTAACAAGGGCTCGGATTCAACAAAGTTATTTGAGTGAGTTCAACCTAAGACCATGAAGTGTACTTCTTTTAATTGACAAAATATGAACATTTGAGAGGGCAATCGTATGAAGTCCTTTGTGCCAACACAACCAACACCCGGGGAAGGGATCTAAATATAATGTAGAAGGTATTATTTACTGTGGCATTTCTTTTTTAAAGTTTTAACAATATCTGTGGGGATGCATACTGCCATGGTTGCTTCCTGAAAACACTCACTGACCAGTGTGCATGCCAATATTCTAAGATGGGAATCTGTTGAAAGAGGTTGCGGTATTTGAAAAGGTCATGGGAAAGGGTTTATTTCTACTGTAGAAGTATGTGTTAGTCTGGGTGTCCTGCTAGAACTCTCGTGCAATTCAACTAAATGACAAATGAGTGCCCAAGGAGCAATGCATGTTTAAGACAGTTGAACTTACAGAGCCCCTTCATTTTTCAATGTCAAACACATAATATATCGTGATCTTGGGTTACACGGGATATCTCCCCAAAAGGTTTTAAAGGTTGATGTGGGGGTGTCCACAGGAAAATGTAATTTCATTGCACATGTAGCTTGCTTGAAGTCTGCTGTCCCGATGCTAAAATGGAATAGCATGAAAAGCAGAAATTACAGATGAAGGGTTCTAATGTCTTTGGGGCTGGAATGGGAAGGCAACGGGTGTCTCCCCTCAATCAAGATAGCACCATCGGGGGAAGGGCCTCGGATGGCTGGAAAGAGCGGGCGGTAGACACTGTATTCTCGCCCACCTTTCCAGTCACCCAATTGGCTGGGCGCCCTTCCCCGGGTGCACATTTATCAAGTTCCTCTTATCCCATTTTCATAGATCACCTCAAAAGAAACCTTACCTCTTATCTGGTGTGCTTGAAAGGAGACTGTACACCAAGGTACTGGTTGGCTGTGCCCAGATTTAGTATATCTTCAGCAGAAGGCACAACATTGGACACCAATCCCAAAGTATTCGAATGGATCTTGCACTTTTAACATTTTTAAATGAATAATCTTTAACAAACTGTGTGTTCAGATTTCCTTCATTGGAAAGCCCAACACATTTCCCTTCTATCCTCAAAGCACCTGGAAGCTTCTAAGTTTGGGAGATCTATAGATGGTGTTATATGACCACACTATTGTACAGTATGGTGCAGTAACTACAGTAACTAGACCTCTGTTCTATAATACTTTATGCTCTGCTTTATAGATTAAGTTAAGGAAGTGACAAACAATGTGTATTCTTCTGAAATACATGCATACCTTGTCAGGAGCTCCATTGGAACATTACATTATCAAATGCTATGTGGATAAACAGTCGCAATTGTATTCGCCTATCGTCAATAGATCCCAGACTCATACAAATTCGAATACTTTGTGGCTATGATAGTACAGCAGCTGTCTGAAGTCTTTCAATAATGTTAGCTACTGGCTTAATGGTTCCATCTGATTTCAATCCTCAGGAGATAGTAACAAACATATGCCATATGGGTTTCTTCCATAACTTCATCAAGGTCCAAAGACTAAGCGAGCCTCCTAGCCACACATCTTGCTATATGCACATCGTTCAGTGGGTAATCTCTCCATGCTCACTCTCCTACAATTCAGTGATGAAAATAGCTTTCTGTAATTCTGCAGCGATCTTAACACTCACTTGCTACCCAGAGCCTTTAGCACTGAGCTGCAATTAAGACTTTATGGGCCTTCATCAATGATTCGCAACATGACATGGTGTGCTGAAGCCTGGCCATTGCCTCGCCTGTCGAGGGTCTAGCCTGCCTAACTACAGGAGATACATTTTCTATTTATGGACATTGTTAGTGTCTTTTCTATCTCTTCCCACAGCGCATTTGGCAATGTGAGTACTACAGAAATGATAAATGACTAAATACTCATTTTCCATGTCCAATGTATTAAACGTGATATTATGAACGTTTACAAAATTCAAAATTACAATCCACACTTAATTTGAAGATATGTATTGTATATTTTTAGAACAATAAGAAGAGTGCATTTATCAGAAACACTGTACATGGGCACAACAACAGAGGGCAAAGCAGTACCGCTAATGGGTGATTTACAAAGATGACAGCGATATGTGAGCATGTAATAATCCAGGTGGTGAAAGGGGACATAAGTGTTAACATTGTCCATCAGTGACAGGGTCAGGCACTTGACCCATCAGAGAGGGGTTAAGGGACCCATCCTAACCGAGGAATGCCGGAAAGACTTGCCAAAAGGCTGCAAAATACAGCATCCAGGATCCTATTAAGACTAAACAGAAGAGACCACGTCACTCAGGCACTGAAAAACCTACACTGGTTACCAGTAAAAAAGCACATCAAATTCAAAGAACTTTGCATTGCCCACAAAGCCCTGCATAGACAAGGAGAGGAATTCCTCCAAGACAAGATTAGCCAGTATCCCCCAGGAAGGGAACTAAGATCCAACAACGACCTACAAATGGAGACAAGCACTATGAAAAAAGGAAATTCAGCGGAACAGCGTTCTCACATCTAATTGCTAACATCTGGAACAACATGCCCAAAGAAATTAGTACCACAGAAGACCACATCACCTTCAGGAAACTTCTCAAAACTTGGCTGTTCAGCATACAAAGATAACCTCGAAGGGACATCGGCAACAACAACCCACAGACAAACAACTAGAGAGTAGAGGAGATGGGCCAAAACAACCACAAACAAGAACCTGGCTAGATACCATGAGGCAGCATCCAAAGGGCCGCGGCAGAGGCCACCAACAAAGTGACCCAACTCTACTAACCCACTCTCTCTTCCTGCTCCTCCTACATAACTGACGCCATTACACCAGACCTCGGCTAGCAACACTCCACATAAACAGAGAACCATTACTATCTCCACACGTAGAGTGAACCACCCACATAGTCCATAAAACCACCAACAACGCAATTACACAGAAAGACGCCAGATTATCTTACAGCCACGACCACCTGGGACTCTGGATCACTTATGGACACTATCTAACCAGTGCACACAACCAACCTATCATCCTAACCCCACAACACACTAACACGAACACAAAACAGTACTGCACACCGAGGCACCGAATCTAACTACCACATGCAAAACAACACTCGCAGATGCCAGTTCCTCCTGGTTCTGAATCTATCCTCTCACCCTATCCCCACTAACCCCCCACCTCCCTCTCTTTCAGAGCCACTCGAGCACCTGGAGACTGCCCCTGGGTGGTAGCGGTGCACAGTACAAATCAACATAACATAACATATATAGTAAAGTGTTAAATCGGGGAGAGTAGAGTATGGGAAAAACTGAGGTTGGGGAGTGTTAAGTAGATGTAAGGTAGTACATAGGCAAATTGGGGTAGATGGGATGAACCCTGGCTGTGGCGGCCTGCCTGAGGCCACCTAGGAAGATGAGACCACCCACACAGTATCCTCTGGCCTCGCACTCCATGTGGGTGGTACCTGAAGTTAGGGAAGTGGTCTGTTGCATCAGACTCACTCTATGGGACCCCGACACTCCTTCCAGGAAGGGTAAGCCCTATACATTTCTCTCCGGTGCTTGTACCCAGTTAGTAACCTCAGAGTACATCCCATCTCCTGTTATCAGCAATTATATTTTGAGGTGAAGCACCCCTTCCTACCAGATCCCTGGGGGAGTGGGTTGTTCCGTGGGGACTGTCCCTGGTCTGAGGTGTGGGTGGTTGACACCTTTGCCTGGCCAGGAAACAGTCTACATATGGTTTTGTGGAAGAATGGGTGATAGAGAGGGAGAGGAGTGCAAGATGAGCGAGAGAAAGAAAAAGAGTGAAAGAAAGTGTGAAAGGGAGAGTTGAAGTGGTGTTGGAAGGGAAAGTAAAAAGGTGCAGAGGGGGAGGTTTAGAATAGGAGGGAGTAGGAGGAGGGAGAGGGGTACTCAGGAAGAGAGTGAGAGACACCATAGGGACAGACAGACAGGAGAGAGAGGGAGAAAGAGAGAGGGGGAGAGGGAGATGAGTGAGGAAGAAGCAGGAGGGGGAGAGATGGAGATAAGTGAAGGAAATAGGAGTGTGTGGAAGACTGGAGGGAAAGGCAGAAGAGGGGAGAGAATAGTGGTAGAGGGAAGCCAGGAGAAGGGGAGTGAAGGAGGGTGTAGGGGAAATGAGTAGTGAGAGGAAGACGCAGAATAAGCAGAGTAGAGAAAGCAAACAAAAGGGCGGGTGCAACAGAGAGATAGAAGGAACAAATTAACATCATTTTCTTGGGTGCACATCAGATGAGGTTACCATTAGTAATTAATGGAGGAACAAGATAAAGAAGGCTGTGACAGGGTGCATTGGAGTCCTTTAGAAGCAGGCAGACATGGAAAGGGGGTACAGTTGTAGCAGCCAGAGAAGAGGTTTAAGGCATGAGAGGGGGTTCAACATTTATTTTATTATTTTAATTCTTCTAACACACCACATGCCCGTGACCTCAGGGCTCACACAAAAAAACATAGAAAAGACAGGACGACAAATGGAGTGTCGGGGTCAGAGGGCGGGGAGGCTAAGTGAGATGTCTGCTGGGTTTCAGGTTGAACAAATGGGTCTTGGTGAGTCCTTTGAACACTGTGAGGAAGCTTGCTGTTCTCAGTCCCAGAGCGAGACTGTTCCACTCTAAGGGTGCCTGGACGTTGAAGCTGGAGCCGCCAAATCTAACCAGCTTCAACCTCGGCTGAATCATCTTAAAATGGTCTTCAGACTGTAGATTACGGATTGGTCAGTTTGCCTTGAGGCAGTCTGTGAGATACTTGGGAGCCTTGTTGTTCTGGCATTTATAGTCCAGGGTTAGAAACTTGTGTGTTATTCGATGCTTATTACGGAGCCAATGGAGGTCCTCCTGGAATTGGTTATGTGGTCTCATCGAAACAAACCGTGGATCGAGCACACGTTGCTCTTTTGAGTAACTTGGGGTGCTCTGATATTGGTTTGGGATGTGCCAAGCAGAAGGCTATTACAAGTCCAAATTAGAGTTGACTAACTTCAGGGCCAGTAAAAACCTACTGCTGGTAGAGATGAAAGGGCGGATGTGGTTAAGCAGTTTGATGATGTACCCACAGGAGGCCCGGATCCGTGCGGCTTGTGGTCTCATTATGAGCTCAGCGTCCAGCAGGACGCCCAGCATCTTCACGCTCTTGGCCACTATGAATTCTCTGACAGCAATGGTGAAACTCTCATATTTCGGTGGAAAGTCTTCTTAGTATTTGCCCAATGCAACAATCAGGAGCTCTGTCTTGTCCCTATTAAGGGCGAGCAAGGTGGATCCCATTCAATCCTGGATGGCCTTGTAGATGGCAAGAGAGTCCTGTGTGTAATCACCCGAGAACTCAAGGGCGACCTGGGTGTCGTCAGCATAGTTGGTATATTGCACACCCATGTCGTCCAAGAGCATGAGGAGGGGAATGATGTAAAGAATGAATAGGGAGGGGGCAATACATGAAACCTGAATGGCTGCTGGGGCAGAGCTGGCATCGTCAGTAGCAACTCTGGCATTCCAAGGCCCCAGGAAGGAGGCGATCCACTGCGCTGCCAGGCTGGAACAGGCAGCCTGGTCCCTTAATCTGGCCGCCAGCAGGGAGTGTTTGACCAGATCAAAGGCGGCCGAGAGATCCAGAAGCTGCTAGGGCTCCCTCCATTTCCTGCCACCAGCCCAATTCCTGCAGACAAAACACTCTCTGTATGACATCACAAGGCAAAGGGCACTTGTTATAGCAGCCTCGATTGGACCCCTAACAGCAACCTTTGGATCAATCCTCTGTAGAATGTAACCTTTTTAGGGTGGGGCAGACCCTGCCCATAGCAGATTCATCTTTGGAATGCAAGACCAGAAGGGTTCACCTGGAACTCTGTTTGGGATACAATCTATTTCAAAGTCATCTGCCATAGAGGTAAAGACAGACACTTCCAAGTAAAAGGAAAGCTCTTCTCCCTACCCACCTGCGGGGCACATTTGGGGTGACACTGCTGTGGACAAAGGCCTCTCTGCTTGTTCCATAGAGTCGATCACAATCCAAACATCACTAGTTCTGTGATCTTAGATTAATCCTAGAGAAGGTCCAGTGAGCTCAATCACTGAGGTGAGGCAATATTAGACAAGAAATCATTACAAACGACTTACTATCTTAAACTGGCCCCATCCACCAACTGAGTGGCTAACTTTTCAATTCATTATGCAAGAAGCAGCTACAGCAACCCCTCGCCCCCAGGCTCCTTTTTGGAATGTTAAGGCTTCGTGACTTGGTGATCACTGAAATAAGATTAAAATACCCCTTTCACTAGCACTCTTTTCTCTGCTACATCATCCTTGATAAGAATCCTGCTCTCTGTCTATTCTCTCAGTTGCCTTCCTGCAGTAAGCTTTCTGTTCCAGAACACTGCTGTCCTGGACTTCCCTCACCCATCTGAGCCTCTCTTCTTACTGTCACCCTTCTCTCTTCTATGTTCTCCTCCCTCTGAATCTTGCTCCCTCCTCCATCTCTTCATAGGAAGTGATGTCATAGGGCCTTTGACCCCAATGACATCACATGAAACCACAACGCATGACATTTAACCCTGACGACATCACCTGAAGTAAGTGACAGTTGTACAAAATCATACATAAGCTTACAATTCATAAAATACCACAACGGTACTAAAGCAGCCATAAGACAGCACCCTACTTAAAGTGTGGTTGGTGGCTTCACCTGCCATGGAGGGGGTCAACTTATGACAGGGGTAGACCCAGCAGAACCAACGTTGGCCAGGGGCACTGCCATGCATATGCCACTACAGCGTTGTATGGCCATTTACTGCTATTTTATACCGATATAGCTGCACGACAGGTCTAGTAATCATTTGCCAAATAAAACCTCCACAATCCCAAGTGCTGCCATAATATATGCCAAAGGTGTAGCCTCTATTTGTAGATATAGCAATCGTATGTCTGTTGTAGCTTTGCAACCTAGGTACATTCAAAATATGTAAGTTACAGTTTTCTTAAAAACCTTTTTATTGAGTTTACATCCAGTTGCTTCTTTCATATGCCAAGTGCATACTGAAATGTCCAGTAATGCCACCCAATGTCAGTTAATGCCTCATCCAACAGGCTTGGGCACCATATGCAATGCAGTGACTCACATGTCTAATTACTGCCATCCTACGTGAAGTGTAGCCTCAAATGCCCAGAATTGCAATTCAATGTCTTTTATGGATGGTTTAAGGAACCATATGTGCAGCCTCTGGTGTAAATGATTCCATCATGTGCTAAGCTCAACCTCAAACGATCCATAAACATCACATAGTTCCTTACACACATGGTATCTCTTAAGATGGGCGATTTACAGCATCAAATATCACAGAAAATGACAACGAATGCCTCATGCAAATGGTACATCACATGTAATGTGCAGCCTCATGCCCAGTTGCTGCTGTCATAAGCCAAATTCAGCCTCAAATAGCAACAGAAAGAAAGCTATGTAGTTCCACATATTCATGGCATCCTTACCATCAGGGGTCTGCAGCCTGGGACTATTCAGATATTTGGGCCTATGGTGCCCATTATCACTTACAATTGACTATGCTGTAGAAGGGTGATGCAGTACAAAATATCAGAAGAGGCAGAAGTGGCAGGCCACTGCAATAGCCGATGTGCTGCCTCATATGTGCTGCTTCCTTATTCCACGAAAGCCAGAAACCACTCCCATTTACCCACGCCTAATCCAGCCTCAGCACCTCTCCTGCCTTCACGCGTCTATCCTAATCATTTTATCTGTCCTGAAAAGTATGTAGTAACTTCTTTTCTCACCTCCGACCATTGGGACTTTTAAACCGTATAGGGTGCTCTGGGACCCTCTGCTTGTGTTAGGTGTAGAACGCATGGACAAAGATACCAGATGGCCTAGGGGCAGAAGCAGACAGTGATGTGTCTAGGAGTCAAATTTGGGGTGGTGGGCACTTACAGATGCTGAGAACGATAAGAAAAATGTGATATATGTATACATTCATGACACAGTCTCACTCAGCTTCAGACATGCCAGTATAAATAATTCACACATCTCATGGAAGCAAAGAAACACTTTTTAAAGTGACACTAATTTAAAACTATGCCATCATTATTCTGAGCCGATGCCTGCATTTAATGATACGAAAACGTAGTCATTTATAATCATCTATTACTTACATAGCGCTTTCACCAAAGCAACACTTTACATAAAACACTAATTGTTACCCAGCAATAGAAATGAATACTCATTTGTCAACCTCAGAAGGATGAAAGGTTGAGTTTAATTATTTATTCGTATTTGTTGAGCGCACAGCAGCACTTAGGCATCGTGGCGCTTGTTACAGAGAATGATAATACTTAGTTACAGAGATTGGAGCAGAGCCTAGTTTCGGACAGGTAGAAAAGAAAAAACATGCTACATACCTAACACCATACATTTTACACGATATACATAGTGCAATGCGAGAAGATGTGTGGAGGTGTACGAGATGTCGGGGGTAGATGGCAGGGCCTTATTGACCTTCTTAAGATTCAAACATGTGATGTGTAGAACAGATAAGATCCCAGAAGTGAACACTTAACCCACAGAGCTTCTTACAAGTTTGCTCTCCTTTGAATATTCATACCCCAGCATTTGTGTAATGCCCTGGCACTTAAAGTTACATTACCTATTAACATAACCCACCCTACTACTACAGGGCTAAGAAGCAGGAGGAATAGGTCATGGCTCACTAGTAAACCTGATAACAGTACTGTTACATTTGGTTTTAAAAGGACTGGAGTGGACAGGAGAGGGTGGTGGCTAGATAACCTAATAAATAATTATTTTAAGTGCACAACTGGTTAAAACGCATACTGCATCGCAACTTAATAGCTCAGCCAATTAAAAGCTCAAATCTAACATTGTGCCATTCTGCACTTTCCAAGTTCAGATTTCAGCGTGGCTGAATCAGCCCTTTTATTCTTTGGAGGTTGATAAATTAAGTACAAGTTTACTCTTAACAAGAAGCTCTGCGTCTGTGGCATCCAGTCTGCCTGGCCTATATAAATAAACACTAATCTTCAGCTGTGCTTCTCCAAAGAAAGTACAATAGAAAGCCAAACGGTCACCAGGTGTTTTCCGAAAATAACGAGTGTTCTGAAACCCGCTTTATTTTCGTTTTGCACACTGCCTCGCAATTCCTGGACCAGGGTTGCAGAGGCAGTGTCAGCGGTCGCAGGAGAATCACCAGGGGTCGCAGCCGTGACTCCTAAATGAGTCCATGGCTTCGACCCTCTACTTCGGCCATTACATTTGTATTCACCACTAGCCATTAGCGAATGGCAGTTGACGAGTAAGAAATGGTGTGTTGTATATATGTGGAGAATTGAGTAGGCGACTGACTATGCCTGGCTAGTAGCTTGACATTGGTATTACTGCGGTATGGTTTTACTTCCTTCCCTTTCATATCCCTACTTTTTCTGAACCCATGTTCTCTCTGACAGGCTCCACTCACTAGCATGGATACATGATCAAATGTATCCACTCCCTCCGGCTGAGCCCAACAGTGGTGTGCGTGTGTGCATGGGCATGTGTGTGTGCCGTTCCTGCAGCTTGGTCTGTGGTGCACTGCCTGCTTCTCAAAATAGGAAGATAGGTGTGCCTCCATCTTAGACCAGGAGAGCAGTGGTAATGCTGCCTGCAGCCCAGACCAGGACTAACTTGAAAATGTTGCCTTTGAGTAGTCATGTGTTACTGAATGACATGCACAATATAAGGCAGCAGCTAAAACACTATATGGAGGGAGCTGATGCGAGGGTGCCCATGTATCCCAACACAATTGGTGCATTTTGTTCCTTCCTCATTTCGGTTGACCTGGTAGCCCAGAATTCCTTGATAGCTTCCACTGGGACAACCTCCTATGCATCGTGTACAATAGGATGTGAATATTAATGGCATGGCACTCTGCAGCACATACAGAAAATTATCTTCAGTATTAGGTTTATCTGACTAAATAGCTTCCTTTTAAATCAATTTCCAAACAATTTTTGTGTTAAATCAGGACAAACTATTGAGAACATAAGGTGGCACAAAGGCTCTTTGAAAATGTGACCTACCAACCTAATGTTTGCTAAAGTTTCAAGGTCTGCACTTTGCTGTTTGATAACTTGAGATTAATTTGACACTGATGGGATGTATTATTAAGTTGTATTCTTTTCTTTTTTTACTTCGAGTTATGTCTTAAAATGAATGCAATATATTGTAAAATTGATTTATATCAGCTATATCAATAAAAACCATTTATTTTTTTTAAAAAAGTTTGCTCCTGATGTGTGTCATATGGGCTCATAAGCATCTGCGCAGTAGCAGCACAACCAATAAGAACGTGCAGAAGGATGGCTTTCCCACTAGTAATAGCCTGTACTCTTAAGCCTTCAGAAAACCTTGGTGCCTCACTCTTCCTTGCCCCCTGCGTCCTCCAAAACAGCTCTGACTGCATGCCTCGGGAATCCACCATCACTTACCTCTCCACTGCTAGTGTCTATTCTCACTACCATGCTCCTCCAAATGGCTGCTAATGGAAATGGAGAAGGGCCAAAGGGTAGCTCTCTTTGCCATTCCCAAGACAGCCATCTTTTCTTTTACTGGAGATAGGGCTGGCACATCACCATTCCATGAGGATTTTCCTGGGCGTTCAGATATTGATATTTTATTTGTACCGTGCTCGTTCACAAGTGTTTCAGAGCGTGACGAGGCAAGGGAGGGGGAACAAGGGAGAACAAAAACAACGAGCTTACTAGGCCCAGTGACATTGAGAACGCGCAAGTGCATGGGAGAGGGAAAGGGGAAAGTGCAAGGGAGGAGGGAGAAGTGCAAAGTGCTGAGCAAAGGAATGAACATAAATAAATAAAAAAAAAAAGAATAAGAAGAAGCGACAAACGGTGGTAGTGCAGCCAGCAAGTGGAAAATGCTAGGTTTAAGGCAACAGACAGGGTGTGTCTGATAAGTGCAGTAAAAAAAAAATGGGGGGGGGGGCTGTAGGGTTCCAGATACAGATATAGGCCCGAAAGTCAGAGGGTAACCAGGTGCATGATGCTGAGACAAAAAAGATCAGCAGGGGAGAGGAAGAGTGAAGGCAGAAGCAAAGAGGAAGGCCTTGAGGTGCTTCTGGAACCGGTGATTGTTCTCAAGTTTCAGAGTGGCAGGGAAGCTGTTCCAGAGGGAGGCCCCAGCTGAAGACAGATCTACCCCCAGCTCATTTCTCTGAAAAATGACGGACCCTGAGGGAATTAGAGGTGGAGGAGCGAAGAGCTCAGGAGGGAAGGTATTTACGGAGGGACAGCTGAAGGTGGACAATGCAAAGGGTCTTGAATTTAATCCTTGCAGCCACTGAGAGCCAGTGGATAGATTTCTGGGCTGGAGATATACCATCCCAGGGCTTGAGGCCAAGGACAAGTCTCGCAGTCCTGTTCTGGATAGGTTGCAAAGGGCAGAGAGTAGAAGCAGGCAGATTTAGAAAGAGGCTGTTGCAATAATCCAAAGTAGAGAGAACCAGGGCTCGAGAGACAGTGAGCTTCTGGGGGAAGGAGAGGAAAGGCAGAATACCTCTGAGGAGGTGCAGTAGAAAGTTTGACTTTTTAGAGACATCAGAGATGTGGGCAGAGAAAGGAGGGTGAGGGTGTGCCGATGAGGAGGATCTCCGTCTTGCTGGCGTTCAGGCAGAGATCGTAGGCGGCACACCAATCCTGAATGGCAGATAGGCAATCAGAGATGAGAGAAGGAGAAGAGGTGGCAGAGGGAAGCCTGAAAATGAGTTGAGTGTCATCAGCATAGCACTGAAAATTGGAGCAGGAAATGGCAATGCGGTGGGCGAGAGTTGCCAGGTATTGGTTGAAAAGCCAGATTGAGAGGTAAGACTCCTGGGGAATACCGCAGTTAGAAAGGGAGATGGATGAAAGGAAGGACCCAAGTTGGACCTGGGAGGGTCGCGCTGAGAGGAAAGAGGTCAGCCAGGCCACAACCTGATCTGCGATACCCAGGTTGTCACGCAGATGGTTGAGCAGGATGGTATGGTTGACCGTGTCGAAGGCAGAAGAGAGATCAAGTAGGATGAGGACAGAGGGGATGTTAGAGTCAAGGTTGGAGAGCAGATTCAAAGCACCGGAGACCTTGTTGAAGGCTCTCGCATTGGTCAGCCTGGGTCGATACTGCCTGGGAAAGCCCAATGGCACACTTTCATATATTTTTATTTAAAAAAAAATATATATATTTAAACATACAATACAAACCAAACTTGCAGTGCGTACAATAACATTTCAATTATACATCACTTGATTGTGTTCACTGCTTCTCCTATCCCACCCCCCGTTACAAGGCCACTTTCTCTAATGCTCTGTACCTTCGTCTTGCGACAGGGTGTTCCTTTCCATGGGTTCCAGTGGGTCTAACATTGACCCAAATAATTCTGCTATTAATAATTTCCATGCCATCAGGGTCCCCGTCTCCTCCTCCCCCCCTACATTGCTAGCTTCCTGCCATACCATAGTTTCTGCCTCCGCCCATTTCTGCAAATCCTTCCACCATACCTCCACTCGTGGTTTGTGGCATGTCTTCCATCGCATGGCAATTCTTCTCTTTGCGAGTACATATGCCAGGTCCTTTAGTTTGCTCACATGCTTAAGTTTCAGTGGCCTACGGAACCCCCCCCTAACAAGCACCCCCCCCCCCTTCACCGTGGGGCGAGGGCAGGAGCCCCCCCAGCACCCCAGCAGAGGAACCACGAGCGAGACCACGAGGATCAACACGGACAGGGCCTGCCTGACCCTGTCCCCACACGCCGCCTGACCCACGTATGCCGGGCGCAGCGCGGGATGAAACCGAGGCTGAGCCTCGTTGAAATCAGCTGTATCCGCCGGCAGGCGGATCACGCCGGCGGCCAGCTACAAGGCCACTCTAAGGCCTGTTGAGAGCCTGTTCACCCCCATTCACTTTTCTTCACCGTGGGGCGAGGGCAGGAGCCCCCCCAGCACCCCAGCAGAGGAACCACGAGCGAGACCACGAGGATCAACACGGACAGGGCCTGCCTGACCCTGTCCCCACACGCCGCCTGACCCACGTATGCCGGGCGCAGCGCGGGATGAAACCGAGGCTGAGCCTCGTTGAAATCAGCTGTATCCGCCGGCAGGCGGATCACGCCGGCGGCCAGCTACAAGGCCACTCTAAGGCCTGTTGAGAGCCTGTTAGGAGCATCAGGAGCCAGGGGCCACAAACTCTGCCCGTGCTGCTCCAGGTGGAGTGCACCATCGAGCCTAGAGCCAGGACCCCTTGCAATCCACCTACAGGGTAAGCATACTGCCCCCTCCTCCACTATCCACTCCCGACCCTCGAGCTAGAGCCCTGACCTAGCACCTTCTAACATTGCTACGCCCAAGGTCCCACATGCACCGTTGTGCTTCTGAACTGCAACAAAATATTTAATGCACAATCCATAGCCAACCAACCATGCTCTTGCCTTACTCTGTAATATGCTGCCATATGACAATAGTACCGTTACCACGGTCGCCCAGCGGCCACTGTGATACTGTGTTGTGCCTTATGGTCGTATCTAGACCACGCTACTGTGTTGTGCCTTATGGTCGCATAGTGACCACACTACTGTGTTGTGCCTTATGGTCGCATAGTGACCACGCTATTGTGTTGTGCCTTACGGTCGCATAGTGACCACACTACTGTGTTGTGCCTTATGGTCGCATAGTGACCACGCTATTGTGTTGTGCCTTATGGTCGTATCTAGACCACACTATTGTGTTGTGCCTTATGGTCGCATAGTGACCACACTACTGTGTTGTGCCTTATGGTCGCATAGTGACCACACTACTGTGTTGTGCCTTATGGTCGCATAGTGACCACGCTATTGTGTTGTGCCTTATGGTCGTATCTAGACCACACTATTGTGTTGTGCCTTATGGTCGCATAGTGACCACACTACTGTGTTGTGCCTTATGGTCGCATAGTGACCACGCTATTGTGTTGTGCCTTATGGTCGCATAGTGACCACGCTATTGTGTTGTGCCTTATGGTCGTATCTAGACCACACTATTGTGTTGTGCCCTATGGTCGCATACTGTGCCCTAATTTTGCTGCCCACATTGCATTCTGATTCTAGTTGTGCCATGTTGAACGATACCATCGCCATGCCTCAACAATCCACCAGCTCACCAGCTGCCCCACTGGCATTCCTCTCCAACATTCCTCCCACCTACTTCCTACCATCATTCTTCACTGAAAGCATCCCCACAGCACGTCATCCTCCACCCAGCATAACTTCCTACACTAGACCCATCCACACCAGGAACCAACTCCTAGGTCTCCGTTCTAGATACCCTAGACTCACCCACCAAGCACCTCCCACCACTCTTAACACGACTAACACGCCACCCCCTACAGTCAAAACACCCTTACCTAAACCCACCATGCCGCACCCCATCCCGGCAACACCACTCAACACCACCCCTACCTCGGCCCAACGCACACACAACCTACAGTGTGCCCTCATAAACGCCAGATCCATCCCTGCCCATGCCATTGAAATTCACGAACTCCTAACTAGCTTGGACCTCGACATCCTAGCCATCACCGAGACATGGCTGCACAGCGCTGCAGGGCCAGCCCTCAACCTTACTATCCCACAGGGGTACGCCATTATCCGGCAAGACCGCCTCTCCTCAGTAGGTGGTGGGGTAGCATTCATCCTGAAAGATCACCTCGAGGCCAGACAAATCACCTCCAATCTAGGTGACAACATAGACTCTCTAGCTATAAAAATTGCCCTCTCCCCTAACTCCACCATCACTTTCAACCTAGTCTACCGCCCGCCCGGCCCACTAACAGAGTTCCATGAGAACCTTGTACACCGCCTAACAGAAAACCTAAAACCCACCTCCAAAAGCATCTTTCTAGGTGACCTTAACCTGGGGTATAACGACAAAAAGGACAAGCCTGCTAAATCTCTTGCACTAGCCCTAAAAGAACTAGGCTTCGACCAAAAAATAACCTCACCCACACACAACAAAGGCCGTATCCTGGACTGGATAGCTGACCACAACTGTCACGTCGACATTAGCTCCATCACCCCGACTCCTTGGTCAGATCACCACCTCATTCACTTCTTTATTCCCGCTGTATCTAACACAAACAAACCTAACCCCATTCCCCCAGCACTGGCAAGATGTGTAAAAAATCTCACTAAAGATAAAATTACTCCCCACCTTCACATCCTCTCCACAGACCTCAAGTCATCTGACCCGTCAGAATTAGCAGATATCTACAAGAGCACCATAAGCACCGCCATTGACGCCATTGCCCCCTTGCAGACCAAAAAAGCCAAAGCTATCAAACACTCAAACACCTGGTTCTCCACTGAACTCAAAGAACTCCGCTCACAGAAAAGAAAAGCTCTAAACTCCTGGCAGAAATCGCCTTCCCCAGCCACCCTATCCTCCTACAAAAAAATCACTGCCCAATACAAAAAAGCCATAATCACAGCTAAATCAGTCTCTTATAATGATAGAATTGCTAATGCAAGCTCCGAATCCAAAGAACTCTTCGCCATTTTCAACGAACTCACCACACCGGCCACCAAATCACAAGACATTGTTAAAGACCAAATCTGGTGCAATTCCATACAATCTGCCTTGTTAAATAAAATTGAACTCCTACAAACAAAAATTAAGGAGCACCACAAAAACCTATCACTGCACCTCAAATCTCACACCACCACGAGCCACATGCCCACCCCTAGCTCGGGAACCACATCCACCAAAGCCCCCACTACCCCGTTCAAATTCAGGGAAGTCACAGAACACGAAGTTATTGAGATAATGAACAAGATCAAACCATCCAATTGTAAAGGAGACCCCTGCCCCGCCAGCCTGATCAAAGACTGCACTGAAACACTCGCCCCTTTCCTTAAATCATTCATCAATGCCTCTTTCAAAGCCAACACTGTCCCTGACAGTCTAAAAGAAGCCTGGGTGCGCCCGCTTCTAAAAAAAACCACCCTCGACCCTGAAGTAGCTACCAACTACAGGCCCATCACCACTGTGCCTTTCCTGCTCAAGATTCTGGATAAAATGGCCTACACACAAATCCAGGATTATCTCGAAACCAACCATATCCTAGGAAAAAGACAGTCAGGCTTCCGACCAGGTCACGGAACAGAGTCAGCCCTACTTGATCTGAAAATACAGCTTGCAGACACTATGGATAAAGGCAAACCGGCACTCCTTCTCCTACTGGATCTATCTGCCGCCTTTGACCTTGTCAACCACGATATCCTAGGCATGCACCTAAAAAATGAAGCACACTTTTCCCCGGAAGCCATTGCATGGGTTGCCTCATTCCTAAATGGCAGACTCATGAAAGTCTTCTCAGACACTGCCTCGGCAACCCCTACCACCATCCACTGCGGCGTCCCACAAGGCTCCTGCACCGCCCCCACTCTCTACAATATATTCACCCTTCCTCTCTTCAAGGACCTCGACTGTCGTAACATAGCGTACACCAACTACGCAGACGATACGCAGGTACTACTCCCTCTAACTGGGACCTACGAAGAAGATGCTACTGCATTAACCAAAATCTACACAGCCATCCAAACCTGGATGGCGGCCAACGGCCTCTGCCTAAACGGGGACAAAACCGAAATCCTCATAGTAGGGACCAATGAAATTCTCAACAAACTCCCCCCCCAATACAAATCCTTCAACATTGACAACTCCACCATCTCAGTCTCCAAGTCTGTTAAAACCTTAGGCGTTCACCTAGATGCCTCACTATCTATGTCTCGCCAAGTCAACGCCATTGCCTCTTCCTCAGCACTTACCACCAAGATGATAAATGCTGTCAAGCCGTTTCTCTCCGCCAAAAACTGCCTATCCATCGCCAGAGCCACTATAGGTACAAAACTAGACTACTGCAATGCACTGTTCCTAGGCACCTCCGCCCACAACCTAAAAAAACTCCAAATCACGCAAAACAATGCGCTCCGGGCAGCACTGTCCATTCCAAAAAGAGAACACATCTCGCAAGCAAGGAGAGATGCCCACTGGCTACCTGTGAAGGAACGCATACTGTTCAAAGCCATGACCATCACACACAGATGCCTATCCCTGGATGCCCCACCCTATCTCGCAGAAAGAATCACACCGAAAGCCTCCATCAGACCCACCAGAGCTCACCGCACCAACATGATTGATGTCCCCACGTTTCAAAGATCCAGGGCGGGAGGAACCAGCTTCCAACACCTCGCACCAAAAAACTGGAACTCCCTACCTACCTCACTAAGGAACGAAAAATCATACCATACCTTCCGTAAAAACCTCAAAACCCTCCTATTCCGCTAAAGTCTGCCACATTCACTCTCATGCTTGCATTGTATCCACAGCATAGCATAACCTTTAAGCTCAATGTTTATTACCAATGTGAAATGTACTATGTAACTCGGTTACATCTGTAAACACATTCCTATGCTTGTGTTCATGACTAAGTCTGCTGTAACAGCGCCACGATGCCCCAGGGCAGTTCTGTGCGCTTTATAAATGCAAATAAATAAATAAATAAATAAAGCAAGCCCACACTGTATCCACCACGATCTTAATACCTCTTTCTGCTAGCTTGTGTGCCACTTCACTCCGGAAGCGCTCGATAACCGGGCATGACCAAACATATGCACCATACCCACATTCTCTTCATCACATTTGGGGCATGCTTGCCATCCTGCATTTTTAAACCTAGATATCCTCTGGGGTGTCATATACGCTCTGTGCGTGATATATAGCTGTATCTGCTTTAGTCTAGCATTCCTCAACACCTTCCTGTGATACCATTGGGCTCGTTCCCACATCCCATCATCCATTGGGGCTCCCACTTCCCTTTCCCAGTCTTGTCTCAATTGTACTACCTCTTTCCCCACTTTAGACATCACCATCTCGTATATTCTAGATATCTCGAGTCCACGGTCTATATGCTATGTCATATATTGTGTCTATAGTAACATCTGGTTCTTCCTCCAGTACCGGTTCAGACCACGCTCCCTTAATTCTCCGCACCAGTCTATGGTATGTGATATACTGGCCTGTATGTAGCCCAGTTTCCTCCCTCAACACATCAAAATCTATTATGGTCCCCTCTTGCCACATATCTCCCATGGTCGCTATTCCAACCGGTTCCCAATGGTTTCTGATTATCATTCGTAGTTGCTTTTCTCCACCTGCTAGTGCAACCAGTGGTACCTGTGGGGAACACAGGGACGTGTCCTCCATTATCTGGCCGGCCCTATGCCACATCCTCCATCCAAGCACCATTTCCATTTCCACTTTGGGCAGCCACATCATCTCTCTAGTAAAATGGGGTCCAGTCCTGCCTGAACAACCTGGATTCCGAGGTACTCTCCTCAGAGAGCCATTTAGCCATGTATTGCAACTGGCCTGCCACATAATAGACTTCATAATTAGGCAGTTTAATACCCCCTCTCACATAGAAATTCTGTAGCTTCCAGAGGGCCACTCTGTTCCGTGTTCCATGCCACAGGAAGTCCCTACACATACTGTTCAATCTAGTGAAGAACTTCTTTGGTATCCAGTGCGGGATATTGCCAAAGTAGTGCAGGAGCCTAGGCAGGACCACCATCTTCAACATCGCCCCACGCCCCATCATTGCTAAAGGCAGCTTTACCCAGAACCTCATGCAGTTTTCAATTTTCTTAATGGCTACCTTTGTGTTACACCTATGCTCCTCTTCCACCGTGTGGTATACATCTATCCCTAGATAGCGAAATGTGCTAACCATCCATGGTATCCGTAACACCAGTAGTTGTTTCAGGGGGATCCCTTTATATCCGCCTAATGGGAACATGCTGGACTTCTGAGGGTTCACCGCTATACCAGACATCCCCACGTATCTTTCCATAACTTCCAAAATGTATTGGAGGTTTTCCTCCGGATGTCGTAGATACAACAGCACATCATCTGCATATAAGGATATCAGATGTCGTTCACCCCCCACCGCAATGCCTATCGTATCATATTGTTGCCTCAAGTAGATCTCCAGGGGTTCCAGGGCCAATATATAGAGCATAGGAGACCATGGGCAGCCTTGTCTGGTGCCCCTACGGAGTTGCCACCTTTCCGATATCACTGCTCCAGTTTTAACTCTAGCAAGCGTATAACATCTTAGCGCACTGTAAATATCCAGGACCCATCCCATAGCCAGCCAGGGCCGCCAGCAGCCATGGCCATTTGGCCGAATCAAAGGCCTTTATTGCGTCTAGTGACACTATTGCTAGTTCACCTTCATTCTCGTTCCCATATTCTATAACTCTGTGGAGCCTTCTAAGATTGTTGGATATGTTTCTATTAGGGACATAGCCTGTCTGATCAGGATGTATTAATTTACCAATGACCCTCCTCAATCTATTTGCCAAAACGGCCGTCAGTGTTTTACTCTCTTGATTTAACATTGATAGGGGTCTGTATGAACCACAGCTATGCCCGGGCTTGTTTGGGTAGCGGTATTATGATCGCTTCTCTGAGTGACTCTGGCAATCTGCCCAGCTCATATGCCTTGTTCAGCATATCCAACAGCGGGGGGGAGCACCTCACCTTTAAATGTTTTATAGAATTCACTTGGGAGTCCATCAGCCCCCAGGGTCTTACTAGTGGGCAACTGTCTCACCACCTCCTCTAACTCCTCTAAAGTGATCGGGGCATCCAGCTCCTCTCTTTCCTCAGCACTAATCTGTGGCAATCCTATGTCCTCCAATGTTTCTACTATCGTTGTGCGATTATCCTCCCCATCATCTCCAGATAGCCGCCCGTAATAGTCTGCAAACTCCTGGTTGACTCCCTCTTGGGTATCAACCACCCTTTCGTCTTCTCTTGTTATCATTCTAGGGGTTTCACCCTTATATAGCCATGCCAAAATCCTATGTGGTTTATCTCCTCCTGCATGCTGTCTCTCTATATATTTTTTATAGTTGAGGTTACATAGTCTCTCCCAATTTCCAGCACATTTCTGCTGCAGTCTGAGTATCAGTTCGGTGTCTTCTTTAGTGTTATTTCCTCGCTCCAGTGCCCTTTCCAATTCACTCTCCAATTCCCGCAGGTCAGCCAGGATCCCTCCTTGCAATCCTTTAGATTTTGCTATAGCTACCCCCCTCATCACTACCTTGAAGGCCTCCCACAATGTGCCTGCCGAGTCCACACTGCCAGTATTTGTCTCAAAATAGTTAACAATCTCCTCCCTCATATCCTCCCTAAAAAGGGTGTCTCTCAGCGCCTTTGCTCTGAGGCGCCATGTCGGTATCCTCGCCCTCCGGTGACAATATTGCCACCCGAGGATCAAAGGCGAGTGGTCCGAAAGGACTCTCGCTTTGTATTCAACGTACGTGGTCTCTGCCATTATCTCTGGTGTGACAAAGACATAATCTAGCCTTGTATGCAATTCTTGTGGGGAAGAATAGTGTGAATAATGCCTCTCTTGGGGGTGTCGCGCCCTCCATGCATCTTCGTACCCAAAGTCATTCAGCAGTGTCTGCAACGCTTTAGCTTCGGGGGCAGGTCTATCCATTTTTCCATCTGATCTGTCTACTTTAGGGTTTAATTCGCAGTTAAAGTCCCCCCCCCCCAGATCACTGCACTCCCCACACACATGCTGAGGTTATTACACAATGTTTTAAAGTATGCTGCTGTATTTTGATTCGGGCGTACGTATTTACAACACTTATCTCCCTGTTTTCCACCAACCCCCTCATTATAACCATCCTCCCATCTGTCTCAACCAGCGTCTGTAGCAGCTGAAATGGGACGTGTGGCGCCAACCAGAGAATCACTCCCCTGGCATACGCCGAGTATGACAAACCCACCATAGTCCCCTTCCATTTCTTCCCAATCAGCTCCATCTTTTCTCGCGTCAGATGTGTCTCTTGCAGTAGGGCTATATCTATATTCTGTCTGCGCAGGTATAGCATAACCTTCTTCCTCTTCAAATAACTATTGAACCCCCTGACGTTCCTGGTAACTACTTTAAGGTCCCCCATGGCATGGCAGAATCCCACTTCTACCTTCTCCTGTATAATCCAAATCCAATTGCTTAACTCGTCTATATAAGCTTGTTTCCCAATTTAAACTCCCCTTAACTAAAAACACAACAAACCCCGCCCCTCCCTCTCTCCCACCTCCCTTCCCTGTCCCAACAACACCCTCCCCAAATGTTGCCCCGCTCCATCCCTGGATCTCAGGCACCCCGGCATCTAGCCCTTTCTGGCAATAGCCTGTACTCGCGGCTCAGTAGGGTGAAGTCGCCCTAACGGCCGCCTTACTAGTAATTCTTGGGGGTAGGTTGCCTTGATCCTGCTGCGCCTGCTTACTTCAAATTCACTATGCATAATGCTGCACCATTTACTGGTGCATTTTATTCACTATATTCCAGTCTAACAGGGTCAGTGAGTTCAAAGGTCCATAATGCAGTTACCGGGACTCCCCTCGCGTTTATCACTTTAACATCCACAATACACCCCCCTCACTTATCATGCTTTGACGATCCTGTTCTTCATCTCGCTCTGGACAGCCCTGCAAGTGCAGCCATGCCGCCGCTTCTTCTGGGGTATCAAAAATGAGCGCTCTACTTTTATGCAAGACTTTTAGCTTCGCATGGGTACAGCAACATGTATTTGATACCAGCCATGCGCAGTCTCCTCTTGACCGCAACATAGCTGTACCGCTGTCTTTGCACCAACATAGTGTAGTCGGGGTACGCCGTGAAGTTGGTGGATGCCCTTTCCATCGCTCCAGCTTTGCCAAAATACTCTAGGATCTTCTCTCTGTCTTTGTAGTTGAGGATCTTCGCAATTATCGCTCGAGGAGGGGCCCCAGGTCGCGGTTTCCTCATAAGGGCCCGATGTGCTCGTTCAACCGTAAACCCGTGCGAAAGATTGTCTGCTCCTATTTCTTGCAGGATCATATAGGCTTGACTATTGCAATGTACTCTTTCTAGGCACCTCCAACAGAAACCTAGAGAGGTTGCAAATCATTCAGAATAGTGCTCTCCGGGCAGCCCAAGGCATTGCCAAAAGGGAACACATCTCGGAGGCCAGAAAGCTAGCACACTGGCTCCCAATAAAAGAACGAATCATCTTCAAGACACGGACACTGACCCACAAGTGCATTCACCTCACTGCCCCTGGCTACCTCTCCCAGAGGATCCACCCCGTCTCTTCTACGAGGCCAACCAGATCACCATATACTAACATGCTCTCTGTGCCATTAGTAAAAAAAGTCAGAGCGGGCGGATCCAGCTTCCCATATCTCGCACCCACGCACTGGAACGCCCTACCTCCCACAATCAGAGGCGAGTCCTCCCTCAGCACCTTCCGCAAAACCTTGAAAACAATCTTATTCACATAAGATGCGTTGCACTAGTCGAATACATCCCATATATTCCTAATGCATAAACTGTACTGTAATGACATACTGTACCAACCAAAATGTCAGCTCTATGCTTTGTCGAACTCATACTGTACCTATGAATGACTATATGCCTGTAACTAAGATTTTTGCAAGTAACAGCGGCTCAATGCCTGTGGGTTACTTGCGCGCTATATAAATATAAATAAATAAATAAATAAAAAAATATTCTCCACATAATCCGTGGGGTCCTGGCCTTCTTCTCCCTCTGGCAAGCCAACCACGTGGATGTTGTTCCGTCTCGCCCTCCCTTTCGCTTCTTCGGCTCGGTCCTCAAGATTCGCTACCTGCTGCTTTAATATGTGGACCTCCTTTGCATTATTTGTGCCAGTTTCCGTGTTGGTTTTCACCGCACTCTCCAGACCACTTGTTCTTTCTGCCAGCGCTCTGACATCTTGCTGCAGCAGGGTGACTTCTATCCCCACTGCGTCAATTTTGTTCTCCAGAGATGCTCGAAGATCCGCCATTGCTGTCCCCCATTTGGTGCTCAGCTCCGTTATTGCTGCTAGGACCTGATGATTTTCTCCCTTTGTAGTATCGACCACTGAGGTTGTCGCTGAACTTTGTACCGGGGCGGTGGGAGTTTGCAGCGTCTTAGCTAAGGCCTCCATAGTGGGTTGTTTGCACTTTGTCCTGAGTCCTTTCACCGACATCCTGCAACCCTGTATGTGTGTACAGGTCCGGTCCCTCAGTGTCATTCAAGTTCTAGTTCCCAATGTTTCTGTGGCATCACCAGAACAGTCCGGGCCCGGAAGTGTCCCCCACAGAGGACTAAAGCATTTGCAGCCTGCGCCACGTCGCTACTTCAAGTGGGTTGGTTCCTCCCACGTACCTGCCCTTACTGTTGTTGACAATACCCTCTTCTCGTGTTCCCAAAGGTCTCTCGGTGTACCTACTCCTTCGCCAACCCATACTTCAAGCTAGTGTGGCGCTTAGTACTATGAGTCCAACGCCACACTTCTGATCTTGCTCCAGCAACCAGCAGCGTGTTAGTGCAGATCTTTCTTTATGGCGTGGGTCTCAACTGCTCCTGGGGGTGATGCTATCAGATTGGTTCAGTTCCCCAATGGGTGTTCCCTTACAAGTTAGTAAGGCCGGCTCCTATCTCCCATTGAGGACCAATATGAGCTTCATCATGTAAGGCGCCTGCTCTGTCCAGTATGTTCCTCTGTGCCCCACAGTGATGCAAGTATATATTCTGCAGGCCTTGCTGCCTTTCCACTTGTAGCTCGGTTCGCAACTGTTATTTATCCATGTGCCCCTCTATATTGTGAGGCGTCAATGCCACATCAGTGGCTTGGACCTGTGTCTCCCAGGAAGGTTCTTTTTCTTTCCCTAGATTCCAGTTACCCTGTTATGTGGGCTCTGCTGCAGGGTTCTGTGCCCGCAAGGTACTCTTTCACCAGCCACAGTGGCCAGCGGTCGTTACTCCCGGTATCCGGCCTCAGTATCATTCCAGCATGCGTTCGTTTAGCTTCGCTGGCTCCTCTTCCCCAGCACGGCTACCCACACTGCAACGTTGTCCTTTGCGACACGCTGTTCGTGTCTAAACAATAAGTCCCCGCGGCACGGCTGCTGCCTCTGCTACAACGTATCATCCAGAGATCACTTTCATGTTATTTCCATGAAAGCAGGGAGTCGCCGCATCCACTTGCCTGCCTCCGCTTCCAAATACAGTTTCCAGGCTAGAATGTATCCAGCCAGCTGCGCAACCACTCATGTATCTCGCGGCTTCATCAATGTTTGTATCCCTTCCGCCTGTGCGCTCAGACAGTCTCCGGCACGCGGCTACTTTATTGCCGCAATGTTCTAGCCGACTGCAGCGCGACTCGGCAGTGCGCTTTATAAACGCACGCTGCTCCGGACATAGGGCCGAACGGGCATCATACCACGGGCCAGCCCTCTGCTTACTTCCCGCAGCCCGGCTCGGTCACATCCGCGGCCCGGTCTCCGGACCATTTGTTGTCTGCCATTTTGAATATCTTCTTCCTCACAGAGCCACGGACTGAAAGTTCCAAATCTCGGTGAAGCAGTACTCTATCTTCTTGTCTGTTTCAATAGTTGTGGGGCACACCTTCCGACATATGTGCCTTCATTTATAGTGTAGACAGGTCATTTTTATGCGAAGATCTTCGGATCATCTCCAGATCATCAGGAGAAACTCCAGCAGGGCACGTCCTACTCCATGGCTAGTTAGCCACGCCCCGCCACACTTTCATATTTATGGTGTGTGTAGCAGTCTGTTCTACATGCCATTTATTGCTCTTATGACTGAGTGGCTGTCTACAAAGCCCTGCAAACTCTATCGCCATTGTCCCTTCTTGCTGCTCTTGCTAGCCAAGAGGAAGCCTCAATGTTATGATTGGTCAGCCTTCTCACTTCAAAGTCTCTCTCGAAGAACAAATTGATATTCCTGAAGACCCGGGAAAGAGTCTTCGTTTTAGTTCCTTTTTATAAAGTAAAATTAATAGTGGATCATAATTAGTTGAAAAAAACAAAACAATTCCTTCAAACAGTTTTTGAAAAACAAGCTTCTGTGCGTTTCATCACATGCAAACGGAATGGAACCATTTCCAAATGCATAATGTGAACTCCTCTCACAAAGATGGCGACGCATGCAGGCGCCTCATAATATATGCTGCGTGAGAAGGCCTAATTATTGGTGCCAATGGCATAGACAAAGCAGCTGCACGTGAGAAGGCCTAATTATTGGTGCCAATGGCATAGACAAAGCAGCTGCACGGATTCTCTTACAAGAAGATGTAATAGAAAACCTATGTCATAAGCCTGTAACCAAGGGAAACGTTCAGAATTCTTGAGGAAGGTCCATAACTTGCTCCCAGTGTACATGTTCAACTCAAACTATAACTTCCATATTACATAAACATTTTAACAAGGCAAGTGCAATTAGCACGGGGACGAAAATGGCCATAGTGCCATTTATTTAATGCGTGTTTGCAGCAGGACCGTGTTCTCCCTAGACCTAGTGCTTTGCCCTTGTGCAAAAATGCTTTGAAACTATACATGTCACGTGCACTAGAATAATTTTGGCCCTAGTGCGGATTGCTTTTGGACCTGTGCAAAGCTTTTGGAATTCAACCTGGGCGCCTCCAGGCATAGTTAAAGATAAGATGTGAAAAAAAAAACACCAAGAAATTAATGAGAATGCTTATGTTCCACCGTCATAGTAGAAACATTTGCGAGATGCCAATGAGTGCATAGCAGAAATGTGGTCAAAAGACAGACTACCCAATTGAAAACAGTAATGCTGCCTCACAGCAGGAATAACACTATATATGTAACATTCAGGTTACTTCATGTCAGATATGGAGATGTTCATCTGTTCCCTTCACATTGCTGGATTGCAGCCTGAAAGATCACCCTCCCCCCCTCACCCTCACACGCGCACGCACTCTTCGGTGCTGAGGAAGCCTAACTTGGTTTGCAGTGCTTTACATCTTGGACAAACAGAACACATCTACTTTGATAATTCGGTCCATACCACACCCTTGCTATTTTTTCCTCCCACACATACTTTTGGATTGGGCCACCATTCGGGGTCTGTTTCTGTATCCCTACAGCCCCTTACCAGCACTTGACACCCGATGTCTGCACTTACCCTTGCACTTGCCACCAGCTGGCCGCACTTGTATTTATTGTCTTATTTATTTTGCGGTTATCCTATGTACCGCACTTCCCCCCTCCCACCTCCCCTTGTACTTTTCCTTTTCCCCCCTCCCCTGCACTTGCGCAATCTCAATCTCTCCTGGCCTAGTAGGATCGTTGTCTCTGACTTCCCTCTGTTCCCCCACCCTTGCCTTCTCGTGCCTTGAAACACTTGTGTATAGGCGCGTTATAAATGCCATATCATATCATAACTGCATACCGACATATCTCCAAAAATGTCCCTCTCCAGTATATAGAGGCCTCCTTCTTAGATGTCGATTGAACATCCTGAATACAATGGATATCCAATTGGCAAGGAAACGGTCTGGTCTTAAAAATGCTCAATGCAGCTTTTGTAATGAAACAGGGGGTTAGAAACACTCCTCTATTTAGTAACCTCCTGTAAACCATTTAGGGAATTAAGAAGTAAATTCCTGGAAGGATTCATGAGCTAACGTGGCTCGTTGTCCCTATTGCAATTGTGGGAATGGGTCCTTTTAGGTGAAAGAACCAGCATGACCATTGCTGCTATGAAGCTGGTGGAGTTCATTCTAAGGGAGACTGTGTAAGGGGAGGGCATGTGATGGGGAATGGAAAATGGGGGATATGAAAAGTTTCTTTTGAAGTATGTTTTTTTAAAGGTTTTTATTTTTTGGATTGGATGTATTAGGATGATTAATTGATGCAATGAAGTGTTGACAATGTATTAATTTGGTTATGCAGGCGATTTATGTTAAAGGTTTGAATGTCTTTTTAAACCAATAAAACTTATAAAAAAAAAAATATATATATATATATATATATATATATATATATATATATATATATATGCATTAGCACCACCTAGAATCTGGAACTATTGCATTGGAATACAAATAGGAGTTATATGTGATGAGGGACACAGCTAATCCCTATTGGGATTCCCATCGACTACCTGACCCACCCCAACCAAAACACATCCTTCTGGGATCTCATTTAGGTAGCTCCATTACACAGCAACATCCAACTGTGTGATGTATAGGTTCTGCAAGTGTTATTTCTAAGCAATCTGCCGAGAGTAAATGGTTTTATTGAAGCTGTAAATCAGCCTCGGAAATCACACAAATGTCTTAACCAACTGTCCCTTCAGCCGCTTAATTTATAAACAATATTTGCCTCCTTGCATCTGCTTGTTGCAAAACCAACAGTTTTGTCCTGTATATATTTATTTATTGTCTTGTGTACAAGCATTAGATAGGCAATTCATATTCCATGTCTACGCAAAAAAACAAAACTGTTGGCCTTTTTCAGGCTTGCTCTTTCCCACAGTTGAGCGGATATTCTCTGCAGGTTGTGTAACAGAGGAAGTTCCTAGAGTTCAGACATCATTCCAGTAGTCTTGAACCCTCCCTATAGGTATGGTTACAAGTGTATCTACTGCTGGGAGGAACACTGGATCAGAGCTGTACCCACGGACAGAGGTGAAGTCGCGAGACTGGACCAAACATGTTTATTAAAGGGGAGACTCTGACAAAAGGGTTCCAGGGCATGAGGTGGGACTACTGCAGCATTAACACACTGCCAGGTGCTCTCGTAAATGTGGTCCTCTGCGGGCCGGAGGTAGAAGCTCTCATATGATATGATGTGGCATTTATAAAATGCCTGTACACAAGTGTTTCTAGGCACGACAAGACAAGGAGGGGGAAACAAAGGGAGGACAAACCAGCTTACTAGGCCTTATGTCATACAGATCGCGCAATTCTGAAGAAAAGGGAAGAGGAGATGTTCCAGGGGGGAGGGAGAAGAGGGAAGTGCAGTTACAAGTGCAGCCAGCGAGTGGCTCATAGGTGCAGAGAGAAGGGACTGTAGGGTTGCAGATACAGACCCTTAAGTGTTGGGGAGCCCGGAGGCAGTGCAAGGGCAAATTGACATGCAGGAGCCTGCGCCCGAGTTCAGAGAGTGACCAGGTGACCAGTGCGCAGAGCAGTCAGGTGCATCAGCAGGGGAGAGCAAGAGCGAAAGGAAGGTCTGGAGTTGCTTCAGGAATGTGAGGTGGTTCTGCTCAAGTTTAAGAGAGGCAGGAAGGCTGTACCAGAGGGAGGCCCCAGCCGAGGAGATAGACCTGCCCCCAACTCTCTGCTTGGAGAAGCATCAGAGACTCAGAGTTGGAGGTGGATGAGCGGAGAGCTCGAGAAGGAAGATGTTTTGGAAGAGAAAGTTGGAGGTAGAGCGGTACCATGCCCCAGAAAGCCTTGTGGACGATGCAGAGGGTCTTGAAGTTGATACTTGCAGTCATGGGGAGCCAGTGGAGAGATTTCAGAGCTGGAGAGATACAATCCCTGGGCTTGAGGCCAAGGGCAAGTCTTGCAGTCCTGTTCTGGATAAGTTGTAATGGTCGAAGACAGAAAGATTTAGAAAGAGCCTGTTGCAATAGTACAGCCCAGAGAGGACCAGGGCTCTGGAGACAGTGAGCATCTGGGGAAAGTGAGAAAAGGAAGAATACCTCTGAGGAGGTGCAGCCGATAGGTTGACTTCTTAGAGATATGAGAGATGTGACGAGAGAAGGAGAGGGTGGAGTCGAAGATGACACCAGGGTTCTTAGCATCACAGGAAGGAGCAAGAAGAGGGCCCAGAGTGTGCAGCCAGAGAGAGAGAGAGGAAAGGAGGGAGCACATATCCAAATAAGGAGGATATATCTCAGTCTTACTGGCATTAAGGCAGAGATAATTGGTGGCACACCATTCCTGAATTGTGGCCAGACAGTCTGGTATGAGAGAAGAAACAGAGGTGGCTGAGGGGAGCCTGAAAGATAGCCGAGTGTCATCCGCATAACATTGAAAATTGGAGCAGAAAGTAGCGATACGGTGGGCAAGAAGTGCCAGGTAGTGGTTGAAGAGCCAGGGAGAGAGATTAGACCCCTAGGGAACACCACAAGTAGAGAGATAGAAGAGAGGAAAGACCCCAGTTGGACCCGAGAGGGTTGGTCGGTGAGAAAGGAGGTCAACCAGCGCTCATAGAAAAGCAATATTAAAAACAATCTGGGATCCATATTTTAGGCCTTTCCAATTGAGGGTTATTGTGAACCACCTAATCCTTCATACCACAAAATAATGCTTAGCAATAGAGAATGCAGTGCCATTCCTAGTATATCATTGAGTGAAGGGTTATGGGTGCCTAGGAACAGGATATTGCAGAAGATTTGAACCATCCAATTTTAAAATTTCTTTTGGACCCGTGAAAAGGCACGAGCGGCCTATCCTCATGGTCATCCTTATTGAGGTGTACTGAGCCCCTCCAATCAAAGATCCATTGATTGATTCTAATATATTCCAACTATGAGTATGAAAGAGGGCTGGAAAGAGTGGGTCAGATGTGGGCAAAGGGAAAATGGCATCAACTGCAGGAACTATTAAATTTGGGTCGTCTATCAGTATTTTTATACCTCAGATTATAAAGGGTACTTAAGGATAAGAGGTGTGGAATTAACCAAGCCAGTGATTTTACTACCTTTGAGAGTTTACTGATAACAAAAGAAAATACATGAGGGCTCATATTACGTGTATATAAAAATAAAAAGTCTATTTTACTAGCTTAACCACTAGCTTAACCACCAGAAAATATTTGAATCAGAACACAATGAGAGTTGGATATTGTGGGGTTTAATGGCCGCCAAAATGACTAACTGAAAGGCTGGGTCAGCCCTCTGAATTGAAATACATTGTTCTAATGTGAAAAGAAACACTGACATATACATGCCAGCCCAAACCTTAACACAGAGAAAGGGCCTGTTGAGTGAACATATGTGTCTTGCTGAAGATGACACAAGGAACAGTATTAAGGAAAAGTGTGTGTCTTTCTGCTGTTGAAGCAAATGCAGCATTTTCATTGCAACTGCCACACATCAAAATGCAGTGCACTATGACAATTCAGAGCACAAAATAGTGGGCCTTGCTTGGAAATTCAAAACTACGTTAGAATTATGTATTTCAGGTGACTAAGACCCACTTTTATGTACAAAAACTGACATCATGTAAATGCATTTGTGAGTGATCAAAACGAACAGCAGCACTTTACTTTCAGTTTGCCACATTGATAAAAAGGCTGCAGGAAAGACGCAATGAACATATTAGTAAACATGGCATTGAACCATAACAGAAATATTCAAACTGCAAAATAAGTAAGCTGCAGCAGTGAGAAAATAAGGCTACAATTGAAAAGGCTATTTTCTTTCAGATACAACATGTGAATCTCCTTCAATACAAACAAATGTTCCTTGTTGTTGGGCATATTCTCAAGTGTCTGCCTTGCTCCTTTTCTGGAAGTGAAATCTCTGTAAAGCTGAGGCACACAAAGTATTTACGACTGACCAGCTTAACACAGAGATGGCCGGGATGGATGAAAATGCTTAGAAGTCTTAGATCAAAATTATGGTCAACTTACAAATACAGGGACAACATAGGAGATGCCAGAAGGCCTCCTGATGTCAGAGACAATCTGGTGCATGATATGAATCTCCTCAGTCTATCAACCCTCAAGAGAGGAAAGACTGGTGGGTTTATTGCAGGCTATACCAACTATGAGGCAGCAGAGCTTGGGGGAGCATTTCAGGAGATATGAAACCTACATGGAGAAATGGGAGTTAAAGTGAGCATACGTGTTGAAGATTTCCCATTACCTTAAATGGACTCATAACTAGTGATTTTCACAGCAATGATAAGTCACACCAAGTTCATTATGGTGTCTTAAAGCCCTATTCAAGGCGATTGTGTTGCCACAAATTTCATTCACATGCAATTTTTGGGACTCGCTATAATTGAAAAAGTGTTTTCAGTTTCCCGGAAAAGGGCCTAAATCTAAAAATTGGCAGGCTGATGGAATGTCAAATTAGATTTCTGGATATTAAATGTCATCTTCATAACTATTATACTTTTTGAAGCAAGGGCGGAAAACCATAGCACGCCCGTTCTATGGCGTGCCAAAATGAAAGTAATCTCTCCCGATCCATCATGAGGCAGGGAATATTAATATACATTATGGCATTCATCAGTAAGTTACTAAAATTTGCCATGTAGGGACTTTTTGAGGAAAAAACTCACATGTTAAAAAATGCAATTGATAGGAGGTGCATACCTCTTCAATCATAGAGGTCCCCTGGCCCATCTGCAGGGAGGGTTTAGCTCTTGAGGAGGAAGAGACAATGATCTTCCAATGGGAAAGTTAGCATCAATAAACTGGCACCTCCTAATTGTAATAATTGGAAGTGTGGCTTATACATTTAAAAGCACTTGCTCTATGCAAAGAGAGGAGACAAGGAGAACAAGCTGCCTAAAAAATCATCCTTGAGGGACATCTGCAACCTCCCTTCAGGACTTGCCCTTAATCCATCTGGGGGTATCCTGAGACCGCTGCCTGACATCTTGGGTGGAGAGGCCTTAAACCTTGCCTGGGAGAGAGGATCTGGGGAGAGCCAACAGCTGATTGCTGGGGTGCTGCATATCACTGATGCATGGGTTTTTGGTGCTGGAGGAGAGGCGCTTTGAAAAATGAAACTCTTATACCAAGCCAACATGTGGATTAAATCATTCCTCAATAATAGATCTATGAGAGTCTTTGCCCCATCCGCCTCTGCCTCACCATCACCCGTATCCTGTGGAGTCCCTAAGGATCTTGTGTATCACCAACACTCTACAATGTTTTCACCAAACCTTTATTTGATATTCTTGACCATCTGGGTGTCACATACACCAACTATGCTGATGACACCCAGATCCTCATACCTATCCCTGGTGACTTCACTGTAGACAGCAAAACACTGAACGATATCTACAGTATTATACAAATTTGGATGGCTAACCATGGTTTATGTCTAAAAGATGATAAAACTGAACTTCTCTTACTTGGGTCCCCTACTAAACTGAACAAATTAAATACTGCCTTCAAATCTTTCAATATCAATGGCAATACCATCAGTGTAGCACACAATGTGAAAACATTGGGCATCCACATCGATGCTTCACTTTCCTTCAATAAACAAACTAATGCACTGGCATCCGCCACAGCTTACACATGTAAGCTTATTACAGCCTGTCGCCCCTACCTATCCACAAATAATTGCATAGTAGTAGCAAGAGCACTAGTGCTATCCAAACCGGACTACTGCAATGCACTTTATTAAGGCACCTCACAACAAAACCTAAATAAAATGCAAGTAATGCAGAACAATGAAGTTAGATCAGCATGCAACATCCCAAGGAAACAGCACATTTCCACAATTAGAAAAAATCCTAAATGGCTAAATATCAACCAAAGAATTGACCTTAAAGTACTATCATTAACATATAAGTCTCTACACAACCAAGCGCCATCCTACTTCTGCGACACATTTACACAGCATACCTCAGTAAGACCTACTAGAACAGCCCAAACTCACTGTGTAATCATACCACGCTTTAACCAACAAAGGGCGGGTGGAGTTAGCTTCCCTGTCCTTGCTGCAAAAAAATGGAATGCACTCCCCCTCTCTACAAGAACTGAGCCTTCATTTACGATCTTTAGAAATAAGGTCAAATCAGGTCTCTGGAACCAAAACCTCAATTAAGTTATCCTACCACTTTTACCATATCATTGTATATATGACCCTGTTTATATGTAACTGTTTTTTATATAATTATTGCCTTTTCCGCTATATGATACTGTGAACTGCTGAATCACTCTGCTGTACAATGTGAACCTATACTATGTAAGATATGCGCTCAGCTGCCTCAAGGCCCAGACGCGCAATACAAATAAATAAAATACAAATACAAATAGTAACTGCCATTGAACAATATACACTCTCTCCTGAGACTATGAAAGTGATCCTGCTAGCAGAACGACTTTAAATTGTTTTGGGGTGAAAAGAAACCAGGGTGCGATTTGCCACATGTATTTGTCCAAGTCTGCGTTTTCAAAACTGCAAGCATTTTAAGTGTACACGAAATTAAACAAGGACTGTATGCCCCTTGTGTCAAGTGTTCTCATGTTAAAACTGTGCTTTGTTTTCACTCCAAACTTTATCAAGTACGATTTACCTGTTTTGTAATTGAAGCTTTGTTGTCTGTCACAGAGATGGTGGCGTGTGTATCAAGTGAAGTAATTATTCATTGAGCTTATAATTGTTTTTTCTTTTTTTTTCCAAAACTTTTTTATTTGGTTTTGTACATAGAATTTACAGAGTCCATTTTAGGATAGCTTTACATAAGGGTTGCTTGCTGACTATTAGTGGAAAATGAGCTTATCATTTAAATAAATATACATTCTGCCTATACCTCTGTCTGGTTCTTGCTCATTGATGGTACAGTGGGAGAGATCTACGTGGCTCAATATCAGTCATAGATAGGTTTAATTGGGGGCGGGGGGGAACTCCCTATATTGAGCATGGTATCCCAATATATCGTTACAATGTGGGAACCGCTATCGATGATCATTTGTGGGCAATGATCTGTAAATCAGTCGGACAAGTCTCCAAAGCGACACAATATAAACAACATGCCCTTAAATTACTGCCTAGATGACAATACCCCCTTAAGAGACTTGCCGAAATGGATCCAGAGAATAATCCATTCTGTTGAAAGGGCATTACCTTATGCGGAAATGGCCCGCAGTCTCGGGGCTTATTGCCCAATTAAAGACAGCACAGAACATCGTCCCATTTCTGGCAATCAACAAAGCAGTTACGGTGTCGCCAGTATTCCTGCCTCACTATGGCTACTAAAATACTATTATTTTAGTTGAACTAAAAGGCCTTGGAAGAATTGCAGTTGGCTTCGAACAAGGCAGGGAGGCATACACTTGCCCAAAGGTGATGGGGCACGTCAAGCCAGCCCCTCCAGTGGAACAGCACATGTTAAGATTCAAGGTTCTCTTCCCAAGTTAGACAACTCGAAAAACCCAGATGTTTGTTGAATTTGAACTCTCATCACAAGCGCATGTCACCGGAGAGAAACTTCTACTAGTTGCATTGCCATAGTCATAAAACCCAACGAGTGTGTTAAAGGCACAATCTTGTGTGCTAGAGGTGAAAAGATACGAAAGGGTGCTAAAATGTGTGGGAATCATTGTTCTTTAGCAGTGATGCTATCAATTTCAGTAATCTCTCTTACAAGGGAAACAGTGGAGACTAAAGGGGATGGCAGCTGCTATTGCAAATTTAGATGAATGACTACCAACATACCACACTTATATAGTGTTTATGTCACAAGGCAGATATCTAAAAGGCCCAGTCAGCAGCAGAGTTTTTAGGAATGATATTTCCCTGGAGCCCAAGGACACGTGGGTCATATTACAAAAAGCTGTAACAGCCGGAGAATCGGCACTGTGTTGATTTCTTTGAGTGCCAGGCACCATTTGGCATACCAGCAGGAGCTAGAACGCCCCTAAGCAATGCAGATTATGGTGGCACCCGTGGAACACTGCCAAATGAATAGAGTGGTGGGGGACTGGAATATCACGTGAGAGCAGCAAGTTGTAAATGTAAGGTGACCAGATTTTGAAAATAATAAACCAGGACAGACCAAAAACATAAAATAAGGTCTAGAACCCAAGCCCATTCAACCCCCCGGCCCCAACATGGGATAAAAAATTAATATATTCCAGTAAAAGAAATTTAGTTGCAGGGACATTAAGGCGAGCAAAACATTGTAACAAAACCTTTTTTTTTAATTATTCATTTACATTTTATCAAACAGTAACCAAAGAACAAAAAAGAAAGAAAAAAAAACCTTGAACATGGCATATAGAAGGTACCAGCAATAGAAGAAGTAAAGGAAAATATTTGTTTTAAATATATATATACACATATACAAATGTCGAAGAACTAGTACATATTCAAGAAAACATCCCAGATCCTTGCATGCAAATGTATTTTCCCCATCCTTCTGTAAATAACGTTTTCAATATTCGCTAAACAATTCATTTCTGTAATCCAGTCATCAGTACTTGGCAGTATTTGGGATTTCCAGCCACTCAAAATTATTTTTTTTGTAAATTGATGCTACCCTGAATAAAAAAAATGTTTCAGGTAAAGAAAGATCCTCAAGTAAAGCACTACAACCCAAGACAATAGTTTTGAAGTCCAAATCGATAGTTTGATTCAGAACCCGCAGGCACATAGTGCAAACCTCCTACCAAAAACCTCTGACTCTAACACAATCCCAGAGTAATTGCTCAATACTGCCAACCTCAGTCCCGCAACTCCAACATACATCAGAATTAGACATGCCTCGCTTTTTAAGTCTTTCCGGGCACCAGTAAACCCTATTGAGAATTTTAATTTGCCTAGAGCGTTCACTCAGACTGATCGAGCAGAGCTTCACATTAGCACACATCTCAAGCCATACATCAGAAGTGATTTCACATCCCAGTCTTATACTCCATTCATCCATTAGACCAACGTTCTCTTCATAGTTTGCAACAATTCGATGATAAACTTTGCTAGCAAGCGATCGATCGCCCACAGTGAAACATTCCAAGCGCATAGTTCCATTCCAATCAACTTCACCGATACATCTCTTTAATCTCCTGTATTCTGTAACTGAAAAATCATCAATGGCAATAGCGAAAGTCGTGCGCAGCTCATCACAATCAACCCACTTCCTCTGTATACATCACTAATCCGATGTATTCCTCTGACAAACCAATCTGGCCAGAATAAAGTTCTACCACCATCTGTGATAGCTCTATTAAGCCAAATACAAGCATCAAGCGACTTCAGCGCCACCGAACCACACATGTCAAAAATACTTTTCCAGACATCCCTCAAGAAATCAGTCAAGGGAAATCTCCCACCCTGCCTGTTGACTGTCGTAAGAACCAGTCTCGGGGCGAGAGGGCCTAATGTGCTCGCTTCCGCCACTGCCCATGCACTTGGAGAATCCCACAGAAAAGGAAGGATAAATTGGCATGAGAACCCCAAGACCCCCCTTCCCAACAGGCAGTTGAAGCTTCCATAGCTTAAGTGGAGGCTTCCCATCCCAAAGGAAGGATTGAAATATTGCATCAATCAATTTCCAATAATATTGACTAATTTTCAGAGGGAGCATACTCAACACGTAGTTGATTTTTGGCGCGGCATTCATCTTCAAGGCATTCACCTTGCCCCAGAGTGATAAATGTAAAACCGACTACCTTTGGGTATTTATTTTCAGTTCCTGGCAGACCTCCCACATATTAACCTCCACCACATCACTCACAGCTGGAGTTAACCAAACTCCCAAGTATAAACAGCAATGGTGAAAGTGGGCAACCCTGCCTGGTGCCCCTCCAAAGGTTAAAATATTCTGATAACAAACCATTCGTCTTAACATCCGCCGTTGGACGGGCAGACAAAAGGGTAACCCATGAAATATACTCATCACCCAGATTCATTGCACGCAAGACCAAAAACAAATAATGCCAGTTAACTCGATCAAACGCCTTTTCAGCGTCAAGAGAGAACACAGCTATATCCTCATCAAGAGTCTGGGCTCGCGACAAAGTCAATAATAGATTCTGGATATTGCTAGAAGTTCTACGATCCTTACGAAGCCTGATTGATCTGTGTGTACAAGTTTTAGCATCAATTGTTCAATGCGCAAAGCAAGTATTTTAGCTAAAATCTTGTTGTCAGTATTTATTAAACTTATCGGCCTGTAGCTAGAAGGTAGGTCGCTGTCCTTACCTTTCTTTAGAAAGACTGAAATGGTAGCATGGTTGGTAGACACTGGTAATAAGCCCACTTCCTTCGATTCAGTATACATATCTCTCAAGAGTTGCAATGCTGCCTCAGGAAGAATCTTATAAAACTCAACTGGTAATCCATCAGGTCCAGGAGTTTTCCCAGAATTCAAACCACCAATAGCAAACCTAATCTCGTCAATAGTCACCTGCCTGTTTAGACCTGCCTTTTCTTCATCTGAAATTCTCGGAAAATTCAGGGTGTCCAAGAAACAATCACCTTGACCTGTAATCCCAGCCTCATTTTCATATAGGTCGTATAGAAATCCTTGAAGACCGTATTAATCTCACGTGGATTAAAAGTGACCACTCCATTCTTACCTATTATTGAAGTTATAGCCCCTTCTGAAAGCTGTTGTCTTAGCCTGTAGGCCATCTGTCACATTTCCCCCCCGTTTGAAATAGGCACATTTGATCCTATATAAATCTCTTTCAGTTCTTGCACTTAAAATGTTATTCAAGTGTTTATTTAGCTCCTTCAGTTCCCGTTTCTTATCAGTATCATTCGGATTACGTACTCATTATCTCACTAATACGGAAGTCAGTTTCAGACCTCATTTTATCCATATTTTTCCTTCTGCACTGGATAAGCCAAAGCAAGGCCCCTCAGCCCACACTTGAACGCCTCCCATGTAGTTTTCTTACTAAGTTCATCTGATCGGCTTTCCATCACAAAGTACTCCGCTTCAGTCCCAAGTCTCCAGCAGGACCTCATCAATCAGAATCGAGGTATTAATTTTCCATTGAAAGGATCTACAATACTAAAAGTGCAAAGTCAGGCTCACATAAATAGGTGCATTATCAGTGACCGCAATACAACCAATTCTACTATTCACAAGGTTTGCAGTCATTACACCCGCTGTAAAAAACATGTCAATTCTAGTGTATGTATCTTGTGAACTAGAATAAAATGTGAATTCCCTGGTGTCAGGGTGTTGCAACCTCCAGCAATCCTTTAAGTCAAAATCACCAACAAGAGCCCGAAATGAGCTAAAATGTGTATCTCTTCCCTGAAATATCCTTTGCCCAGTGTGATCTACAGATGAATCACTAACCAAATTAAAATAACTGCCGAGGACAATATTAGGAGAGTCTAAATCAAGCAGTAATTGCGCCACATCTCTAAAGAAAGCACCATCATCTATTGTGGGTGCATAAATATTGCACAACACAATTTTAACACCCTATATATCCACTAAAAGTGCAATAGCTCTATCCTCCTTATCACTACCAAATGAATAGAGTGTTGGGGGACTCCAATATCACGTGAGAGCAGCTAGTTGTAAATGTAGGGTGGCCAGATTTTGAAACTAAAAAACCAGGACAGGCCAAAAACATAAAATAAGGACTAGAACCCAAGCCCATTCAACCCCCCCGGCCCCCACATGGGAATAAAAATTGTATATATTCAAGGAAAAAAAACGTAAGTTGCAGGGACATTAAGGTGAGCAAAACATTGTAACAAAACCTTAAGGTGAGAACAACACAACAAACCCCCTTAAATTCAGCTAAAGCCACCTTAACTTCGTGCCTGCTTTTGCGCAGCCTATGACCACAATGCTGACATCATCACTGAATAGACATCGGCCGTGCCCTGTGCCCATTTTAGAACACTACCAGACCACTAGCCATGACCCTCATCCATGTCCGGTGGGCCCAGCCATTCTATATTTTAAAACACTTGCAAACCATCACTCAAAGATGTTCATCTATCGCAAACTGATCTTTGACCCGTTTTTTCAGTGGTATTGGTATGTATAAAATATTGCAGACTTTGAGAACACAAACATTTTTAGGCACTGTGCAGTGAGATTTAATTATTTCCTGAGGACCTCTCACTTTCCCTTGTTTTATGGCCGTCTCTTGGTGACTGTTGTGATACATCACACAACCCCAACTAATCACATTTAAAAAGCTCGGAAAAGGGAAAAAAATGACTGGCTGGAAGAATAACATATGCCCAGGTACTTTTGCCCCCATAGCGAAAATCAAAAGCTGGCACCCATGAATATACGCACAGTAAGTGAACATAAATCTTAAGATGAAATATACAAATGTAGTTCAATTGACCTTCCCCTTACAAGAAAGTGTGCAAGACAAAATAGCATTGGACTTTTTAGAAAAGTAATGAGCACCAGAAAAATAACCTGAGAGAGGAAATGTTCCAGTAAATAGACTTGCAAAGTATAAAAGGTGCTCACCTTTTAAACCCAGCAACCTGTGGTGAAATATTCCTTGGAAAACAAAATCCCAATACAAAACCAGTGCTTGTGGTCTTGTGAGTAAACGTCTGCACTGGGAACATGACAACTTGAGTAAAAACCTGGTAGCCAAATACTTGCGCAAGCTTGCCAACCTCATAAAAATCCAAAGAGTTGCGTCCGCCCTATGAAAAAAAGTTACGCTGTCCACCCACATGTGGCCTTTACTTGTCCCTTGTAAAGCAGCCACAATCAGAGGAAAATAACTGCACCAGTGTCCATGATTGCAGACTCGCTTGTCACATCGTGGGCAAATACTCATGACTTACTTGCCTTCTCATAATTTCCCCTCCATGTCTAATTTTCAACAATGCTTTATAAAGATAACTTGAAAAGTACACATACAATAGTCTCACTCAAATATATAAATCCTTATAGATCTATGTTACATAGAAAGTGTACAGTTAGGGCATTATTCCCTCCATCTTGACTGGGAGACTACAAATTCCAGAATGCAATTCAGCAAAAGGCAAAAACTAAATTCCCAGAGTGCAAAACTTTCAAAGACTGACAGTAGCACGGTTTAAAAAAAAACAAAAACCGCATTTGGTTGTCCATCCATGCATTAACCAGGACTGACCCTGCTTAGCTTCAAAGCGGGACTGACCCTGCTTAGCTTCATAGCAAGGAAAGGACCATCCCCGTCAAGCCATGTGGTCTTGAAACTTCTGCTAATTTATTAGGCAACATGGCCTGAGGAGGTTGGCTCCTTCCTCACTTTGAAGCTAAGTAAGGTGTGAGTTTCCACCCCCGACATCACTATAGCTGTAAAATGAACTTTATATATAACGTGGGTACAGAACTATATATACCCTCGGCTATCTGTAGTCCTTCATAGTCACGGTTATTTGGAAAAACCGCTGGCATACAAAATGCTTTCCTGGCCCCCCGGGCCCTCATATGTGCCAGCTGACCCCACTCCCCAGATTGCCTCCTCACTTCCCCTGCACTCTCCCTTTCCCGCCACAACACATGCTGTTTTTGTGACTGTTTGCTTTGAGATGTCAGCTATTTACGACTATAGCCGAGGCTACAGAAAGCTTTGTGTTGCAAACTCAGTCCATAGATCCCCTCCAACTCCCAAATTTCCCAAATGGCTTTTTTCCTACGTTTCATTTTCCCATCGTCTCAGCTAAAACCTTGTCTATCGCTCACATCAAGAGAAAAACAAGATGGCGGCTGTTTCATTTCTAAAACCACACAGTTTTGGCTAAATCCCAGAGATATAGCTATCTATTTTTGAGAAGGGGGCACCTACTGCATGGAATAACCCCAAACCACCAACAGCATGCTTTTGTCATGATGCCTACCTCCAAGGTGCCAGACAAGACCCAGCTACCCCAGAGGCAGACATCATGTCTTCAAGGGAAGTCACAACAGCCTCAAGTAGGGGCTCTTTGGACCCATCCTGGCGCCTTTGGCGCCAGGCTCATATCGGGCCACAGTCCTGGCGCCATAGGCGCCAGGCTCATAAAAGGGGACTTTGTGTTAAAGGTGCTTAGTGTTAACTTACCTGATGCAGACCAAGCTGCAACATCCAGGCCTTCTGAGGCCTGAATGGGACTACTTTATCTTTGGAACTACTTAACCACACGGGTGTGGTCAGGGGAGGAATACATACCTGAGAGGAAGGATACATACCTGGAACTACTTTGAAGGCTATTTAAGCCACGCCCAAGCAGCATCTGTTCAGCATCTAGCAGCTGGACGCTCACCGTGTTTGCTCCTGCATTCTGTCTTCTGCCACTCCTGCCAGCATCCTGGAACACCTGCAAAGAGAGAAGAGAAGAGAAAAGGGTAAAGAAGAGTCCTTACCTGCTAAATCCGCATTCCGGAGACATCTCGCCGACGGTCCTGAAAAGGAAGACATCCATTTAAAAGCACATCGCATCGATCGCTGCAGCGCCGCATCTCACTCACCTGTACAAGGTACCACCACGTTCTACGGCGACATCTGGACTCGCAGCCACATCACCGCGCCTAGGGAGAAAAAGACAAGAATAAAGGTGAGAGGGGAAAGAAAACAAGGAAACCTTAATTTCCATTACAAAGCTTACCTGTTGGGTTATTCCAACTTCATTTCGGGTTGGTGCCGCATCCTGGCATTTCCGGACCCCGGCCTCTATGGGGGAAAAAAGACATCATCGTTAGTGGGCGCATGAAAAGACATTACCCAAACGCCCATTAAAGACTTACCTGATTTCTTCTGGATTGAGCTTCGTTTCGGGTCGGTGCCGCATCCAGGCATTTCCGGACCCCGGCCCCTATGGGGAAAAAAGGCATCAGCGTTAGTGAGCGCATTGATACAAGGACACTGAGAGAACTCTCATCAAGCTCACCAGAGTCTCATTCTTCGGTTCCACAGCTCTTCTCGGAATAGTTTCCGCACCTGAAAAAGAGACAACGAACAATTATTATTGCGGAATCATACTCATTAACAGAATCCTTACGGTACTATACCGGGAAAACAAAACTTGAACCCTCTACAATCAAAATCCCAGTGAAGTAACTGGATACAACGCGCCCCTGCATGAGAAGCAGGATGGAGAGCTCAACCTTTCAAACCCTAAGGTGAGACTTCACGTGGGGGGGTCGCAGGAGGGTTTCGTAGAGGGGTCAGAAGAGAGCGGGAGGCTTATGCTTTCTCCCGCAGATTGTTAATACTCCCTTTTCACATACAGAAAGATATTCCTGCGAGCCAGACAAGCCTGATTCAAAGGTCCGGTCCAGTCCATCTTCCGGGTCCTGCGCTTCACCATAGAAGAAGCAACAACACTCCAAACCAGACCTGTGCCTCCGTGGGAGTCAGGTGAGCGTAACAGCTTTTGAGCGCTTTGTGCCCAAGTTGTTTCGGACCTGGTCCAAATCCATCCAGTGGTTTAGGCTGTGCACTTGGCAAAAATGTACCTTGCTTGTCTATGGGAAAATGTTGTCTTCTTAATAACTTTTATTTTTTAGCAAATCTTTACGAAACCTTGCAGTCTGAGGGGGCCCACAAGTCCCCAATCACTTTTGGAATTTTGGCCAAATCCGTTACTCAACGGTTATTAACTTTAAGAGGTCCCTATGGGATTCTGTGACTCACCTTAACTATAGGGCAGCGATTGCCGCTCTATATAAACACAAACAGAAAACCACCAAAATGCAGCAGAACCACACTGCAAGGTCGGGAGATGCCGAAAAAATGACATGGAAATGTATTAGTAAAAACACAGCAGAAACAGGGTACAGACGGGGACAGAATGTCCTTGATTACACATTTCACAATCGCAGACCGCTTGTTCACACAAGAGTTCTAAAGAAAAATGGGTTTGTATTTTTTACAGAGTCTTTTTTTCATATTGATAACAAACATGGATGAGACCAGAAGTATATGCTAAGCAGGCAGACAGGTTGGAGTGGAGAGCTACCTATAATCTTAATAGCAAAATAACCAACAAATGCTGGAAAAAATGACCAATGAATAGGGAGAAAGATATTCTGCATGAACAATAAGTAATACATTGGTGAGGATATGATTAAGATATGATTGGTTATTTATAATGCGATTAATACCCAGAGGTTTCTAAGCACGGACCCGGGGATCGAACCTGTTTTGCTCTGCGTCGTCTTGCTTCCAAGGCGAGCATGTTGCCCCAGAGCTATCCGAAGACAAAGGAAGCCAAAAAACCACATGAACGTCTGGCACAAAGCCAGTACAACTAAAGTGCAAGTGCTAGCAGCAATAAGGGTGTGCAAAATGAGCACGACACATCTTAAAGTGTGAATGCACATAGCTGCCAATGAATAAACTCTGTTTTGGTGGGGCTGAGTTCCAAGTAGGTGCTTGTCAATAAAACACTGAAAGAGTACCAGACAGCGTTTCAACCGTGAGAGGTCTTTAGTGCTGCGAAATGTCAGCTATATTTGCGGATTGCCTGTGTACTGACCCACATACATGATGAGATCATTGAGGAGAGCTTCTCGCTGTTACATTTATAAATGAGCGGATGGACCATTGAGCGACTCCACAAGTGATTAGGAGGTACAAGAATCTGAATTTCCGGTCTACGACAGTTGGTGCCTGCCCCATAGGTAGGAGGTGAAACCGGCGTGCATAGAGTCTCTGTGAAGCAAATGAGGAGTTATGCAGCTGACTGTTGAATGTTGCTGAGAGGTCAAGAAGGACTAGGAGACATGTTACACAGGTCTGCTTTGTTCAATGTACTTTTCTGGTGGTGATCCTGAAACGTGGGTAGGAAAATTCCCAGTAGTATCACCTAGATTACATAGGTCCTTCCTATGCTTGAAGGGAGCAGGATGTTAATTTGGCCTAAAATGTCATCCGATGTAAGCGTAAAAAGCTTGACGATCAGATTTTCAACCGAGAAGACATTTCTATGTTTAGGTCTTGCTAGAGGGTGCTTTATCTCTTTGCCAAAGTACTTGCAGTAGTCTAAAGAAGGACCTTGGTGTCAATCAATTGCTCTGTGATGAGCTCACATAGTGTCAGTCATTTAGTAGAAGCTAGTGCACCCGTGTAAGTTGGCGTTAGGAAAGTTTTCATCAATGTGCAATTTTCCCTCCATTTGTGGACCCCCCAAACTTTTTGCTTTTGTGAGGCCATCCTATCCTGTCTTTTTCCAGTGGAGCACAGCCTTCAGCTGCGCTGGTCTGGGGTTTTGCTCACTTGTTATGGGGAAACTGACACATCCTTCAGACTGCCAGTAGTGGGAAACTATGTTTCCCTTAGTCTTCGACTATGTTGCCATTCCTTGGTAACTTTTTAACAGTGCACCATGTACCTTCCAGTGCCGTGTACTGGGGTCCTATTTGTTTTATGGCCCTAGACACCCTTGAAGGAATTTTTGCTTATTGTACAAGTGTGCCTGGGACGAAATGGTGGCAGCAGTTACTTTTTATAAGTGGTTTACTTCTTTTTACAGGATCACATTGCATTTACCGCGTTTTGTTCAAAACTGGTCAGGTCCGAAAATGGCCGAGCCACTATGTCTTTTGTTCTGTATCATGGCCATTTTGTCCCTTGCCTTCCCCCAGGTCGAGTGACCTGGGTTTTCCTTATTTTGGCATGCAGCCTCCTGCGAAAACCGATCTCTTTCTCGGGCTTCTACACGTCACATGTGTGTGCCCAGCAAGCAGTACAGGACTGTCTGGTCACAATCCACACTACTGGTGCCAGGATGTCTGGAGTGCCTGAATGACTGGGACCACTGTGGGCCATGATTGTTCCACGACTGGGATGCCTGCATGAGAGCAGATCTTTGATTGGAAGTCCTCGATTTTGGCGCAAAGCTAATCTTGGATAAGAGAAGGGGCTCTGCTTCCATTCCAGGTCGATCACCTGAGTTCTTCCCGAACTGCAATGAAGAAACAGACTTGTGGAACCGACTGAGATGCTTTGGAAGGTTTGGCACACTTCGCCGTCTGCTGTCCTGTCGGACACCTGTTTTCTTCTCTTCATCAATCAAGAAGGCCTGCAAGGGTGCTTCTCCCCTTTGGAGTAGTGGGAACAACTACTCCCAGTTTACCAGGAGTACCCACTTACCCACCAAAGGAGCCCTTTCGAAGTGTTCCTGGGCCATCCAGTGAACTGCCCAGCTCTACCTTGGGGTATCCTGCAGAAGTGAGGCCATCTCGAGTTGAAACCCTAGACTTTGGACATTGCTTGTGTGTGGTCCTGTGCCCTCTCCTGCCAAATTTTGTAGGCCCAGCTCCTCTGGGTCCCGAATTAGGAGGGAGCGTAAAACTGCACACATCTAGGATTCCCGCATCACTACCTGTTGGTGACGGCCGCTGTAGGTGTCTTGCTGACCAGCTCTCATGTGCCCTGAAGCCTGCTGCACTAGAATTTTCTTTTGTTTCTCCTTCGGAAGCTGAGAAAAGGCAACTGTGCCGTCACAGATTATTGTTCTATCCCGCAGCCGCTGAGACGCCGAGCGCCGCAAACCTGCAGGACTCGAACCTACTAGCGACCTCGACTGAACTGACCAAGTTTGGTCCGGACTGTGCCGAGGGTCGATGAGTAATTGCATCACTTACCGGCGGCCCCCTAGCACAACCGATCTCTTTTACGCACGAATATCCCAAAAAGGTATTCGCTTTTGGCTGGGTTAGCCAGTGCTTCCCACCTTTTAAAAACTGCTCTGCCTCCCAGGGCAGATCCTACTCGAATAGTGGGAACCAATTCTTCATCACCTAAAGCCCCTTCCTGACTTGATACAGCTCTCTCAAAAAGATTTGCTTTTTGTTCCATCTGCGCAATTGTGCGTTTTTACGCACCACTGTTCTGGGGAGCACAACGCTCCCCACTTCTTAGGGCTGGACTCGAAAGTTAGAGAACGACTCAGAAGAATTGTCTAATGCTCCTAGTGTGTTAACTCACCCTTCTCTTTAGAGGTTGTGGCTGTGTTTTACTTCTTCGTCGCATTAGGAAACATATTGTATATATATTATTTAGAATAGGAAATGTGTAGTAACTGTTGTTTATATAACTGAAATGTACTGGTCCGGCTGACACATTTATGGTTAATTTTTTTATATACACTTGTCTAACAGTAATTTGTGGTTTGTTACTGTGTGTGATCATTGTGGGTTTCCGATCACCCTCACCCCTCCTTAGACTTAGTTTTGACCGCCTGCGAAGCTACCTCGATTAGTCTGGCTTGTCCAGAAAGTTCCCCTGTTTCACTAAACTAGGCTAACCTCCTAAACCTCTGCCCACCAGGTCAGAGTTTAAAAATCCATTTTAACAGCTGGGGAGGGAGAGAAAGAGAGAGAGGGAGAGAGAGAGAGAGAGAGACAAAGGGACAAAGGGAGAGGGAGAGTGAATGTGCTTTTATTGAACATCTTTTTTCATGCTGCTTGATAGATTGATGTTACTGCCCCCTACTGTAATGGACTAGTTCAAAATACAATAAACAAGTGTGCCAGTCCATAACAATCCGCTAATCCATGATGCCTAGAGAGCCATTCTTTGGGATATTGTAAACTTAAGCAGTATTTCATGGGTGCTGTCTCGGAATGGTCCATGCTTACAAATGATATATAGTTAGTGGCTCTCTAACTGATACAATAGGAGATCGTTTTCCGTTACAGCTTAGTAAATAGGTAAGATGGCGCACAACATGTGGCCAGATGGAGCATAATCTATGACAATCCAAATCATTGGAGTTTTACAATCAAGTGCGGCACTCTATTTGATCACTGGAATTAAGAAAGGGAGCAGAGCCAGATCTGAATTAAACAAATAGTTTGCCACATCTTATCCTCTCCATGTTTTTATACAGGGAAGAAAAACAAACACCAATTCAAATGATACTAAATAGGTCCTTAAAAGTATGCAGTTCAATTGTAGCATACAACAACACTGAGTGCATGGATGTAGGTTTAAGGAAGAACACCCACAACTCTACATATATACAAAAATCATTCACCTATCTAGAGATTACTTTGGAAGTTGTAGTTATGAAATTACATAACAAAAGGTTGACACGGGATTGTTTAAATTGAACTGCAACGTAATGCAAACTTGATGTATAAACTCTCCCAAAATATAAAGAAAATCAAATTGATAATCTAATTATGCAGAACAATACCACACTGATTTGCATATACAGTATAGCATGGCGGGTGTTCTAACCAATGCATTTCGAAACCGTGGCCTACTTTTAACAGTAGCACTAGTGCCTTGGTATCTTGAGCAAATACGTTTATTCTGAGCTCTTGCATTCATGAGGTTTAAAGGGAAGCAACCAACACATAACTATTAATTGCAGACACCACAGAAACGCGTGTGTTCCATAAAGAGCCAAGGGAAACAAAAATGCAATCAGTAGTGGGAGCTAGAGATGCTCAGTACTGGGTAGCTCTTGTTTTGCTTGCGTAGGAGAGAGAAGCAATCTGCACTGCGTTAAAGGAACCCCTACAGTACAGCCTCATGGTCAAGCAGCCTACAGTGACGTCTTGTTTTCATGGGGAGAAGAGAAGGATTCAACACACAGTGGAGAGGGGACTCTGCTGGATCCCGTGCAGCATTGAGATGTTTGGTGTACAGTACTTTGAGTCTGTGTTACAGATCTGGGGAGGAAAGTAATCAGCATAGCAGTCAGTACTGTACTTGGGAAGTTCTCGTGGGAGAGCAAGTCATTACTGTGCAATCTTGAGATCTAGGAAACTGCATCAGAGAGCTTGTGCTGCACCCATGGGAAATGGAAGCAATCAGAAGTCAATTTATTGTTGCAGAGCAGCCTGGAGATTTTGGGGAAACAGTTGTGGCAAGTACGAATCAGGAGTTGGACAAGTTGGCATTTTGGGTAATGTAGTTCTTTTATTTGAAAACAAAAATCAATACTATTCCTATACTTCTCAGCCCTAAAAGCCCTTCTCAGAGACTAAAAGGGTGCTCGTGAGGAGATCTTACAAAACAATCCAAGTCTGCCGTCCAGAAAACCTATCCTAACCAGATTCGTGTTCCTACCACTACACACCTAAAAAGAACCTAACTTAACAAGAAATACCTGTACTTCTACCCAAATGATAGAATGGGGGCAGGTTTCTAGGCCACCGTAATGTCTATGAAATCAGAAAAGGGGTTCTCGCGTAATGCACAGAGTCAAGGCACCAGCAAATGTCTCTTCCAAATTCCCCTCCTGGGAATACTGATCAGTTGTTGCTTCCTGGTTTTTACCCATCCCTAGGATCTTGAGTTGTATACGCGGCCTTGGGATTAAGTTTCTCTCAGCCCAGCTAGTGGTTTGGTTACTTATAACCCACCCTGGGGTCAGATCTCTCTCTCCTTGGGTTGTCCTCCAGGGAGCCGTGTGGTGTTTTATCCACACAAATGCCTCCTGGTTTTTAACCCTCCCTGAAGTTTTGGGTTCCCCACCCCATCTTGGGGGTCAGTATCTGACACCCTGCCTTGGGATCGTGTTCCAATACCTTAAGGATTGGTTGCTATTACCTGATGTGTGATCTGGTGGCTCTTACTCCACCTTGGGGATTGGTTGATCTTACTCCACCTTGGGGACCGTTTGCTCAAATTATGCCGTGGTGGTTGGTGGCTTGCACCCCCACGATGGAGTCTGGTTGCTCTCAACACATCCTGGCATCTCATTTGGCTTTTTGGCCGTCTGCTCGGCTTCCAGGAGATACGACGAGAAAAGAAATGTCAGAATGGCTGTCAGAAAAAGTTCATACCCAAAAAAGAAAGGTTATGAGAAAAGTCGAACAAAAAGGTTTTCCCACCAGAGAAAGATACTTACTTAGATCACAACAACTTTATCAGATCTCAGGTCAGCAATATTTTACGAATTATTTCATTCGACTGTTTTTGTTTTCCAGAAAATGTAGGACCATCTATCTAAGAAAAGGAGGCAGAGTGAAATGATTTCTAGCTGCTGTCATTTCATAATAGTGACCGTGCAGGTTCAGGTTTTATTGTTGTGTATAGCGGCTTCAGTGGAAGTCATAAAATGTAACATGCATGACCAGTGACTAATGCGTTGTCTAACATGCTGTAGATAGGCTGCCAGGCTACAGACCCGAAAAGGGGGGGGTGGTGGTGTGGGGGGGGGGGGGGGGGGGGGGGGGGTGTGTGTGTGTGTGTGTGTGTGTGTGTGTGTGTGTGTGTGTGTGTGTGTGTGTGTGTGTGTGTGTGTGTGTGTGTGTGTGTGTGTGTGTGTGTGTGTGTGTGTGTGTGTGTGTGTGTGTGTGTGTGTGTGTGTGTGTGTGTGTGTGTGTGTGTGTGTGTGTGTGTGTGTGTGTGTGTGTGTGTGTGTGTGTGTGTGTGTGTGTGTGTGTGTGTGTGTGTGTGTGTGTGTGTGTGTGTGTGTGTGTGTGTGTTCTCAAAAACCTCCCTCACTAACTCGACGTTTTTAAATTCTCCAGCTATTCAAAAATATCCATCTTGTCGCAGAAAACAGGGAATCCTAATTTTTGCCCCTCCAAGGTGATTTATCCTGAAACCAGCATTGAAAGCCACATTTCCACTGGTACGATCAATATCAATCCTACCCGAAACTCCAGAACAGTTCTGCCCAAAAAACACATTCGACATGTGTCACGTGATTGCCAAAACTAACGCCAAGTAGTCCTCTTGACCGAAACACGCTTCAGTGTAAAATGCACAGCCATCTTTCTCCATGGGCGGCTCGTCCATAATGGGTGAGGGGGCATCGACCCACGAGCCCCTTCACCCATTATGGAGGAGCCAAGGAGCCAGCCCATTCTAAACAAGGAGTGCTCGCTCAACTGCTTTTTGCAGCTGAGGGGCGTTCCTGGCCTGGCTGAACGTGGTTTCCCTTTGACAGTTCTCCAGTCGTGCATGAGCACTTTGCTTCCCCAGCCTTGCTCATTGGAAATGCTGACTTAGGAACTGTATGTGCATGGGGGTGCTACTGCACCTCTCCGCACATACAGACACTGATGGGCCCTTCCTAACCAATGCTCTGACTCCTGCACGCATGTGTAGGAGTCAGGATTCTGGCTTCTGTTCGTGCTACGAAGGAGCTGGAGAGCTGGGAGGGAGCAAACTTCAGGACCGGCCGGGCAGAAGGTACGTTTATTATGTTAATTATTTAAATATGTGTATGGATGTGTGTATGCTTGTGTTATGAGTAGGTATATGATGATGGGTTCTTGTGTGAATGAGCGAGTGGCGAGTGCATGCTGTGTGTGAAATTAATGTTGTGTAGTGCGAGTATGTGTGTTTGTGCTGATTTTGGCAAGTGGCGAGAAGGGATGTTTGTACAATAACAGCATTTTAAAAATGCCATTGTTGTACAACCCCCCACTCGACAAAATCAACTCCCCTTCTGCGATGCTGGGGGGCCCAAGGGACAGGGATGATATTAATCATAGATATCCAATCAAAAAATACCATGCCCGACTCCTGAGAGAGAGAGAGAGAGAGAGAGAGAGAGAGAGAGAGAGAGAGAGAGAGAGAGAGTACCACCATGGCATGACTTTTTTTTAAAGGACATCTATCATGGATGTACAGTAACAAAATACCATGCCTGGGCCCCTACCATACAACCATAAATATTCACATTGGAGGTGTGTGTGAGGGACTGGGGCACAGGGGGCACGCATGGAATTGTTTACCGAGTATGCCCAGTAAAGAATGCCAGCTCTATTCCTAACGCCTTACATGCAATCTCATGCAATCTCATGCCTGACCCGTAAGTCCCTCTTTGCCTCGCATGCAAACATAATTGATTATCTATGCATGTGAGGCGTGGATGGCCCAGGGAAAGGGAATGCCATTTATTAATGGGCATCTATGCCCAGTAGAAAATGCCATGGTCGTACCCGGGGACCACAGTGCATCATACACATTTGCCCCCAGGTACCCCCAGTGCCTCGCACTCACACAATCACATTCATAACTAACGTGATTATGTCTTAGTGCAAGGCACTAGCACACCAGGGAGGCTTGCATGGCATTTTCTTTTTTTACTGGGCATGGATGATAAAGCTAGCATGATAAGTGTTATAATGTCTTGGGAGGATAGCTCTGCAGCAACGTGCACGCCTTGGAAGCAAGACGACACGGAGCAACACAGGTTCGATCCCCGGGTCCGCGCTTAGAAACCTCTGGGTATTAAGCACAATCATATCATGTAGCTAGACTGGCAATTTGGTGCAGCTAGTTTGGACATGTTGTCCTACTGTGGCATGCATTTTTTATTTATATGGAAGAGCCAACTGCAGTATGTTCTTATGTGGGGATACTGCCATACATTTTGGCGGAACAAGCATCGACAGGTTTTCTTATAGTATAAATACTGTCATTATGCACAAAGCAAGCATGTGTGTGTTCTTATATGGGAATACTAGTGTATTTTGGTGCATCCAGCATGAAAATTCATGGGCACAGCCAGTGTGAAAATGTTTTATACTGACACATATTGTAGGCAAAGTCATCATGAACGCGTGTTTGAGAAATGATCCTGTGCACTGTTGGTGACTTGCATCTATTGGATTTTTTCATGAGTTACCCTACAAAACCAATTGCAAACTGTTTGGCTTTTTATCCAATTTTTCTAAAAGGTGCGTTCTAAAATGCACAATTTTAACCCATTATTTTAAAAATCTGATAGTGCAGAATGCAAACCAGCAGCTGATCTCATCAATTCTGCCAGGCAGTACCTGTCTTCAGTTACAAAGCAACCTGTTCTTCCATCAAAATATTCATTCTACAAGCCTCACAATGCTATTGCAGATCTGGTCAGAATATTTCCTAATCACGTTTCATCTGCCACAATCATCATCTTCTAGTGAGACATGCCAATAAAATAAGGAAGGAAACTTTAACTCGACATATAAAGCAGTTGGTGTGAAACCATTGGCCACCTTGAACTCAATCATAATATTAGAAAACATTTACCATGACATAACAGCATCTGCTTAGAAGTTGGCCCCTCTGCAAATGGAAAATCAAAAGGATGTTTCAAATGCAAGAAATGGGACACTAGAGAACTGGCCGAAATCAAGTGACGCGCTACTTGGAATGCCAATGACAAAGATCAGCATTTAAAATCAGCAATAACACCTAGGTCCATACAGCATCCACTCCCCACCATACCAGAGAATGTGTGATGGGATCCCCCACTGTTTCTTTGCCTGGTTACTTGCGGCCCCATTGATGACAATTGCCCCCCCCACCCCCTTCCTTGTTGGTAGATACCCACTCCCTGGTTTCTCTGCTCCGTAACCTTGCTCTTGCCCCTACAATTGTATGTAAAGTGCTCCATTGCTTCCCGAAGCTAGCCCTGCGCTAAATAAATACCCTAATAATAATAATAACAACAATTCTTAAGATCTAGATGAGATTTTCAAAAAACTGTTATACGGTTTAACAAAGGCATCCTTTGTCAAGTGAACCAGAGAGGATCTAAAATCAACAATGGGGCTTTTTTCAATCTTCAAAGAATTATACAATCCAGATGCTCCTAAAGAGCCATCCAGAACTGCTGGGTTTTTCTATTCTTAGAATCCAAGATTGATAGTATTGGAGTATGTTCTAAGCAAGCCAGCGAGATCGCCCTTCTCTCCCATTCTACTACCAGTACTGAAATCCATTTTCACCACCTTCAAACCTAGGGAACAGGAAAAGGTCATGAAAATGGCATTAAAACTAAAGTGTCCTGGATATTTAACTCTAGACTGTTGAAAGATGGGTTGTTCACATCTTTCCTAACCAATGTACATAATAATTTATTCTCACACAATAAAAGTGAAGATACTTCTGTTACGAATAATTTGCATAGCTATAAAGCCATGCTTAGAGGTCAAATTATCTCATATGTGGCCAGGAAAAAGAAGAAAACATGCATCTGAAACTATGCTGAAACAGCTCAAAGCCCTTGAGAAGCAATATATCCAAAACCCAGCTCAGCATGTTCTTAATAACATCATACAATTGAGAATTAAATAACAAACTGGCTTCAGAGTATTCTTGTGCTACGCTATTAAAATATAAAGCAAAAATATATAAATTCTCTAATAAGACAAGCAAATCTCTCACCTCAAGATTAAAAGAGAAAGAGCCAGAGTGGCTGAGATTAAGGATACTTTAGGTAACAGAAAATTCTCGACAAAGACATTATTGATAGGTTTTCCAAATTCAACCAAAAATGATATACCTCCGAATCAAACCCAAGCAATTTTCATAGCAAGTATTTCTTTAGGAAGCTATCTCGCTCCATCGCTAGATTTGTCCTCGTTGAACAATCCCATTACCCAAAATTAAATTCTTATTGCAATTCAAGACCTTAATAAAGGTAAAGTTTCAGGCCAAGATGGGCTTTCTATCGATTTCTATACCCACTTCAAAGATTTACTAGTCGCAAAATTGCATGAACTCTTTTTTTCACTTTATCTCACTCTCCAAATCTGAAGGTTCTTTTACGGTAGCCATCCTTATGGTTTTCTCAAAACCCAATAAAGACCCTGAGCTCCCTCAAAATGACAGACCTAGCTCCCTTATCAATGCCGATTGTAAAACCTTTCCTACGATCTTGGCTAATTGACTCCTTCCATTCCTACCTAATTTAATTAAAAGTGATCAAGTGGGCTATGTTAAGGGGAGAATATCTTCCTCTAATATGTGTTTTTTTCTGGATGTTCTATGTTATAGATAATTCAAAAGACCCCTATGCAGCTATCGCTCCGGATGCTGAAAAAGCATTTGATAGGGTGGAATGGGACTTTATGTTGGATGCGCTTTGGTGGCATGGTCTGGGGTATTCGTTCCCATCTATGATCAATGTGCTTTATTCAAACCCCAAAAATGGCAATTTTTATTAATGGACGAATGTCTTATTTATCACTGTATAGAGGTACCATACAGGGGTGTCCTGTCTTTCCTTTATATTTATACAAGCCCTTGAACCTTAGACTTGACTCTACGATACAAGGTATTGATATAGAAGATGTACAAATCAAATTAGCCGCTTAGGCTGATGATGTCCTTTTTTTTTTCAACTTGAATTTTATTGATTTTGACATTGGAAATGAACATACAGGTGGGTAATTATTACGCATTTTGCAGTTACATCACAAGATTGCTCTGATCCACCTTAACAACATTAAGAACATTAACGTGTGTCATGCCAATGCATATAAAATTGAAAGCCCAGGTCCCCTCCCCCCTCCCTTCCTTTGAGCTCATCAGACTTCCTTGTTGGTGGCATTGTTGTGGCACGCTGTAGTGAGCTGAGCGACGTTTTTCTTCAGTCATATTTGGATCCTGGGTCTCCACTGGGGTCTGTGACAGGCATGGGCAAATGGGAGTGGGACATATGATACTCCGTTTTTGCTGGGGTTGGTTGCATGCTGGTGTTTGTACTACGTCAGATCCTCCGTCGTTTGGCGTGTGATGTATTGTTCGATGAAGTCACACCAGGCTTCTTCTTGTCGTGCGGCCTTTCCATGGAGTATTGCCGTTATTTTCTCCATTGTGTAAATGTTCGTAGCAATCTGTATCCAGTCCTTTTTATCTGGGAGGTGTGGAGCTTTCCATTTTATGACCACGCATACCCTAGCCGCGAGCAGCAAGGGAGATGCTAGTCCTTTTACCCTAATCAGCTCGTCTTCTTTTTCTTCCAGTTCGAAAAGAATCAGGAGGGGGGATAGTTCCCTCTCTATGCCATCTAGCTGCTTTATCCATCCCAGGACTTCCTCCCAGTAGATACGAACTTTGGGGCAATTCCACCACATGTGCCAGTAGTCGGCA